>NC_143561.1:119961666-120280000 GCF_054136105.1 Typopeltis vanoorti
TTTGACTCTTAAGTAATACATAGCTTCACCAGCTAGGTAGTTAGCAACAATGTTCTTTCTCTTTAGTTCATAAGGTTTGATTTCCATTCTACTAATGACTACAATTGGAGTCATTATTATAACCTCTCTACCCATAGTGTGAGTTATCCAGTCTTATTTGGAGGTACCAGTGTTTTTTCTTCTAGTATCTCAGATTTTTTCTCTTGCAGTCGGACTGTCCCTATAGACAGTCTGACTATATATTCATAGGCACAATACACTACTAACCATACCAGTACAATATCATGGTAGTGCAAGAATGGTCATATGTCCTACTGGTTGGGATGTTGCTCGGTTAAATGAGACCCTTGCTGTTTTTCATCAGGACACAGGACAAACAGTGAAACATTCATCTGCAACCTCAAAATTGAAGATAAACATTTGAATTACTAAAAGGCAAAATATGTGAACCAACATTGAACTATGTGAGAATAGCAAATATAAGCATGAAAGAGAACAGATGTGAATAGAAATAATTTTATTACTGGCAAATGAATTAATAATTTATAATTGCATCCAATAAGTTGCTTGAGCGGAGCAAATTATATGTGATCTGATCCTTTAAACTCAAAATGTTCATGTGTACATTTATGATGGGTATATTAAAAAAAGACTTAAGAGGATAATAAAAGAGATTTATATGTGAAATATAAATAACTAACCAATAATAAACAGCCACTGTATGCATCGGTAGCATAGTGAATATCTATAGAGAAGGGCTTTATTCCCATAGTATAGGGAGTAGGCGAGGCCATTTTTTAGCTCTATCTAATTTTTGGAGACTGAGTGGGCAGTTCAATCTCCACTGGTATCAATTAGAGATAGCTGGCCTAAGCTATTCACTAATTAAGCAGCATGCAGGGAAAAGAGACTGCTCAACAAGGTGCTGCCATCTTGTGGTTCCTAACCCTAACACAATATATTTAATGTCTGAAATAGTGTTGGTTCTACGGTTGATTTTCTTGAGTTTCCGGGAGAAACCCCGTGCCAGAGATCGACTAACTCTGGAACACCGGTCAAAAAAAGGCTTAGAAAAATTTCTTATAGTCGCCGACTAGATTTCAAACCAAGAAGTCTTCCTTCATGTGGTCAAGTGCCGTGGTGTGCAGACGCCACATCCACTGAGCTACACAGACTCTTGTGTGGGTTGATTAAGTTGCAAATCATCTTGTAAAATTTATTGTGCATGTTATCTGTATTTATTTTTTTTTTTTTTCATTTATATTTTACTTTGTTTTCTAAGAATTTTCTTTTATTTACTAATGATTGGTGTACTTTTTTACATCTATATATATATATATATATATGTATATATATATATATATATGTATAATGTTAATGACATACACACACGCACACAGTCGGGTCTCTTTTTATGCAGTAGATATGTTCCACAGAAAACGGCAGATTAGGAAAAATTAGGGATACGTTCCATAATTTTCTAAAACTGCATAAAACTGAAACAATGAATTAAAATAAACCTAAAATCACATAAAAAAGTTTAAAAAATTCAGGAAAATAAGAATGCTTAAGTTTTTGTTTAAAGCTTTATTCATTTAATTTTATTGAAAAGTAACAATTATTTTTACATTTTTACATCAGAATTATTGTCTCTATTAGACAATATTTGGCAACCTTTGTGAACTGGTGTGAAATCACTTTCATCACCAGAAGAGATAGTCAGCGGATCAGATATGTATGGCAATGGTTCTTCACAAACAGAATTAGCGTCACCCTCGTTCTGTGCTGATATTTTTCTTCTGACAATGTAACCAGTGATTAAACTTTGCGATGATGATTTTACTAATTTTTTATACAGCTCATGATATCCATACATACAGTACTTCAGCTCACATTGGAATTTAAAATTTTCTTGTTAATGAAAATCATTTTCATTAACAAGAAAATGATTTTCCAATTTATTGCACAGTTCAAGACCTTCTCAAATTATATTTGCAGTGAGGGGAGGCAGGTTTTTCTTCCGCTTCACTGTCGTTTTCTGGATCTTCGGCAAGTTAATCGAAATCCAATAATATTATCATCACTTAAGGCATTATCAACAAGCAATTCATCTACATCATCCTGGTTAAAAGTGTCAAAACCTTCTCCACCAATTTCACGTGCCAAAGTAATGATTTCAGTTGGGAATGTAGATGCTTGAATGGTTGCACTGTTTGTAACACATCCAAGCCAAGCTGCTTTCCAGCAGGCATTTAAAGTTTGTGGTCTTATTTCAGTGATAGCAGATGTAACATGGTTTAAGCCATCCAAAATAGAAATTTTTTTCCAAACGTCAGTTGCTGTTAATGATTCATTTTCTAGTTTTATCCAATATAAATTGAAAAGTGTGCTTAACGTAATATTTTTCTAAAAGTAGCATTTATGCCTTGATCTAATGGCTGAATAATGATTGTTGTATTGGGTGGAAAAAACACTACCTGCACATTTGGATGTTCTAAATGTGGATGACTTGGTGCATTGCCAACAATTAATAAACTTTAAAATCGAGAGCTTTTTGCTTCATATATGTTTGGTACAAAGCAATTATTGAACCATTCAGTAAATTCAGCAGTTGTTACCTAGGCCTTTGTATTAGCCATCCAATGTACCGGCAGCTGTTTTAGATCTTTTTGCCTTTCAGAGCACGTGGTCTTAGAGATCAGTTTACTAGGAGGGGTTTCAACATTCAGTCCCCTGATGCATTGCTACAAAGTAACAACTTTACTCGATCTTTGCTTGCTTTAAACCCACTTGCTTTTTTCTCAGACTTTGCGATGTAAGTTTGACTAGGCATTTTTGATCGGGACAATATCCATCATCTTCAATAATTTTGGCCAACTTCTCTTGAAAATTTTTGTTGCTGCTTCATCTGCTCTCAACCTCGCCTGTAATCTTCACATTATGAAGTGCATTCCTTTTTTAAAACCCCGGTTATCCATCCTTTGCTAGCCAAAAATTCTTTATCAGCCTGGGAAGCGGAAGTAGATGGCTTCAGTTGCTTCATCTGTTCATATAACGAAAGAGTTTTTTGTTTAATTAAATAACCACTTAGGAATTCTTCTTTGAGTTAATTCTTCCATCCAAATTACGTGCTGATTCCGTTTTTTCTAATAAAGCGTCTCTTGAGTATGCTTTATTAGAAATTATCTATTGATAATTTTGCACTTTGTTTTGTGCTAGAAATGACAGATTTTTTTATTTCGACTTCATTGTTTTTAATTGTTCTTATAGTAGATTTGCCTAAATTAAAATGTTTGCCAATCACCGTAGACCCCTCTCCTTTTTGCTAAGTGATCTAAAATTGCAATTTTCATTTCCAAAGAAATTGTTTTTCTTTGGTGCTTTTTTTCCTCCATTCGGCCATTAAATCATTAAAATAAAAATTAGCAAAATTAGACATACGATAATGAAAAGACAAACACTTACTCGCATGCAAAATTAAACTTCACGGACACTCACTGCTTGCATGTTACTCACTTTACGCCAGATTGTGCTGCAACACACTGTTTATTATGTATAACGGTACATAAGTTTTGAAGTTATGCACCGCATAACTTCAAAACTGCATAAAAAAGATATGCATAAAGAGACCCGAGTGTGTGTTTGTCTGTGTATATATATATGTAAATAATTTTGTTCTTTATGCATACATTTCATTTTAGCAACTTAGTTTTTCTTTATGCACTGATATTAAAAAATTATAATTACCATTACATTACATTATTACCTTATTTTACAAGTAGTAAATTACTCATATATGAGTAACATGAAAAAAATGTTAAACATGCAGCAGACTGCTCATCACAGTCTGTACGGTATGCCAGTTTTTTTTCCACCAATCCCTGAGAATTTTCAATTAGCATTCTCTGCATTGCTTACTGACTCTGTGTAATGAACTTTTTTTTCCCTCAATTGAAGAATTTTATGCCTTTTAACTATAACCACTTTAGGTGTAGTCTCTCCATATTTAAAAATTCTTTTATGATTATTTCATTGAATTGTAGAAAAGATTTCCTTTGTAGCTGAATTTTTTGTGAATAATCCAGGCATTTACAACAACTTTTCCAAAGCATAGTTCCATAGAAATTTTTCTTATACCACTTGCATGTATCTGGTCTTAAGAGATTGACACCTCTGTTAGCTCCATTATAGCTGAGCACTAGATCTGTTTTGTTTTGTTTTTTTGTCACTTTTATTATTATTACATGCACTTTCCTGGATAGTGGCAGATAAGCTGATCTGCATACCTGTTAATTTCTTATGCCATGAATTCCATAAGACCATCAGTTAGGAATATAGAGTACACTGCAGATGGATTTTCTGCATCAAGTGGTAAAAGAAACTTATCTTCTCTACTCCTGGACCATTCATTCGAAAATGAATATTCATAAACCACACTTTTTGAAATATCTTTATCAGAGGAAGAACTACTATGTAAATACAAAACATCATCATCAAATTCCTGCCATGTACCCTCAAGAGGTGTACAGGATATGATAGTACTACATGAAAAATTTACATCATTACTAACTTCCTATCTACAATTTTCCTCCAAATCACTCTGTTACTAGTCAAGACTCCAACATTATCAGAACTTATATTTCTATCATCTAAGGCACTCTGTACCGTATCAATCCACCTATATCTTGGTCTTCCTCAGGGTCGTTTTGCTACCAACCTGGCAGAGAACACTTGTTTTGCTAATCTTTCTTTGCCCATTCTGTTTAAGTGACCATACCACCTGAGATTAGCTCTGCTAACGCATTCCTGGATGCTGACAATGTCAAGTTCTTTCCTAATATGATATTGCCATTGATGCCATCTGTTCACGCCTCTAATCTTTCTCAGGATTCTCATATCTGCGGTCTCTAGTCTTTTGTTAAGTGTTTTACTTCTGACCCAGCTCTCAGATCCATAAGTTAAAACTGGTTTGAACACTGTCTTGTATACGGCTAATTTAGTGTTCTGACTAATTTCTCTCTTATTCCATATGAATTTATTCAATTGACTTCCCACCATACCTGCTTTGCTGATTCTGTTGTCTATTTCTATATTTAATTTACCATCTTCACTAAAACTCGTGCCTGAGTAGCTGATTCTCCATTCACAAAAGAGTTGACATTTTCAATGATTCTGCCTATTTTCGAGGTCTTTGTCTTTTTATTGCTGACCTTCGTACTATATCTATTCCAACAGTTATTCAATTTTGTCAGAGAATCTTGCAGACTTGTAGCGGATTTATTTAGAAGTATAACATCATCCGCATAAAGCAAAGAGCTAACATTAACATCTCCAATTTTGATATCATGTTTAATACCACTTTCCTTCATAATGTGATCCATATAGATAATGAATAACAGAGGGGATAATGTACATCCTTGTCTCACACCAGATTTAACATTAAACCATCTTCCTGTACTTCCTTGAATTCTAACTGCTGACTTACAATTCAAATAAAGACTAAGTATTGCTTGACATAATGCCCCATTGACACCATATAACTGTAGCGTATTGAATAGCTTCTCTCTTGGCACCTTGTCATATGCCTTTTCCAAATCGACAAAACTTAAATACAGATCTTTGTTATATTCCCATGCTTTCTTGACTATTTGTCGTAAAGTGAAGATCTGATCCTGACAGCCTCAATTTGGCCTGAATCCAGCTTGTTCTTCACCAGGCTTTTCTTCCACAATTCTTCTCGACCGTTTCTCAAGTATACTTGCATAGATCTTGCCAGGAACACTCAGTAGGGAAATACCTCTGTAATTCTCACATTCAGTTTTATTCCCTTTTTATATATGGCTACTATGAGAGCTCTATTCCAATCATCGGGAATTCGTCCCTCTGTCCAGGCTTTCTGAACTATGCAGTGCAGCCACTGTAAGACTCTTATACCACCATACTTCAGCATTTCTGGTCGAATATCATATGCTCCTGTTGTCTTTCTGCATTTCAAGCCTTTGATGGCTTTTTCTACTTCAAGTATGGATATGTATTCTTGACTGCATGCCTGGTCAGTGTTTTTTTATCACTGTGCTGTCATCATTATCACTGCTTGTTTCATTTAGCAGTTTTTCAAAGTAATTACTCCATACTTCCAGGATATCTTTTTCTCCCATTTTCATGTCACCTTTATCATCTCTAACTCCTTTTACAGCACTCTTTCCTCCATTCCTAAGCTTCTTCAACAACCTCCAGAATATTTTGACACCTTGATATTTATTTTCTATATTCTTGCCAAAGTCCTCCCATGACTTTTGTTTAGCTAGTTTTACACAGTGTTTAGCATTCTTGCATTTGTCTCTGTATTCTCTAAGAGCACAATCTGACTTATTAGCCATGAACTTTTGATATGCTTTCTTCTTTTCCTTCACTGCCTCTTTAACTTCCTGTGTTCACCATGGAGTTCTAGTTTTTCTATCCTTGCAGACAACTTCACCATGTGCCTTTTTAGCTGAATCAATCAGGGCTTTTTTCAAGGCTTGCTAGTGAATCTCCAAGGTTTGATTCCTGTTCTCAAAGTATTTCATTTTTTCTTCAATAATCTTTGTGTATTTTAGTCTACATTTCACATCTGAGAGCTGCTCAACTTTTATTCACTTTCTTAAATGTTATTCTTTTCAATATGAAATTCAATTTTATCCTGCTCAAGACTAAATAGTAATCACCTCCAATTTCAAATCCTCTGTACACTCTGGTGTCCTGCACCAGGGAGAAAACATCACTATCAACAATAACATAGTCAATGAAACTTTTCTTATTCGTTGTCTCTTCTGTTCGTGTGAATTTGTGCACATTTTTACGTTGGAACATGGTGTTAGTAATAACCTTTCCATGTCCTGAGCAGAAATCCAATAGATATTTGCCATTATTATTAGCTTTGCTCTTTTTTCCAAAATATTTTTTTGTCTCACAATCATTTCCTACTCTGCTATTTAGATCCCCAACAAGGACCAACTTTTCCTTTTTCATTGTGTCAGTTGCTTTTTCTAAAGCCTCAAAAAATTTCTCCACTTCTACCTTAGTAGAACCTTCTGTGGGACCATAGGCACAAATAAGTCTCATTATCCAGTTCCCCATTCTGATATTTGCCCACATCACTCTACTTGAGACTGCCTGGTATTTAGTGTTGATTACTATGGCTACTCCTTCTTTTCCTTGATTGTCATTGCCTGAATATAACATTTTGTATTTATTGCTCAGAAAGATCTCACCAGTTTTTGTCTTTTTTGTTTCAGTCACTCCTATTATGTCGATCTGGTACTTATCTAATTCCTCAGCCAGCTCCATTTCTTTGCCATTCAGGCTTCTTATGTTGATAGTACCAATCTTTAACTCTGGTGATGTTGAGTTGGGGTGCGTTTTCAGATTTGTTCCAGTATCTGACTTTTCGTTGTTCGCCCTGGTTCCCTGGCGAAAACAATGGGCGCCTTGTTTAACCGGGCGATGCCCCAGCTGGAATGAAATTTTGTCATGCTGTACCATCATTTTTTATTTTGGTTTAACCAATAAGAATACAATTTGGTCGGGTAAATCCCAAATTGCCAGCCTATCCTTGTTCATTCAGTATCCAAGTAGATACCCAACAGAGTGCACCACGAGAAGGTGAGGATTGGACATTAGGTCAGAAGCCCTGGTCAGTTTTCTGCATTTCTTTAAAGGCTATGTGGAGGTCTCCTCTCAGATTGTAAAACATCAGAATTGCCAGGAATTCCCAATGGGTATTTCGAATCTCTACTCTGAAGATAATGCTTTATTAAAGCTAGTTTTCCACTTTCTAATCTGCTTACATTTTGCAATAGTGACAGCAGAGTTGGTTGGGGTAAATGGATATACCATACCATAATGCTTTGGGATTTTGCCAAGCATTTAACAGGAATTCGTTTGGGATGCTATTATGTAAACTCAGATGAGTGAGTGAATGGATATACAGTACATGCATGTGACATGGATAGGAGAATGGTAGTCTGGCTGATAAAAATCAGAGTAATTTAAGGAGAGGTTGAGTCCAAAGAAATTAAGGATAACCATTCGGTATCTAAGAATGCATATTTTGACCACTGTTATCTAATTTTTATATTAATGGCACTGTGAACAATCTGGAGGGGAACAACCAATTTATGCTGATACATTGGATCTGATGTTCCAGGTCACTTTGCAAGCAGACTTGAATAGACATGTCAGTTTAATGTTGTCAAGTACATTTTGGACTAAAGACATTGCAGACATTATATTAATCAGAATTTGCATGTGGTGTTTTAAATAATTATTATTATTATTAAGAGAAACCTCCTGGGTATTAGGAACTCATCAAGGGAGGCCATACTATTCGCACTAGCTGTCATACCTGTTCTTGAATTCATTCATGCTACTTGCACACACACACATCCAACAGCAATCCATTCCAATCACGCACTACTCTATGAGAGAAAAATCTAGCTCTAATTCCCTTCTCGACAGCATTCATTCTCAACTTTTCCTTTCCACACCCTCTATAAAATGAAAAATTCCATCTACTGAAATTCTGTATAACCCTTTCAGAAGTTTATAAGTCTCAATCATATCACCCCTCTTTTTCCTGTTTGCTAGCATCTGCAGCCTACAAATTCTCAATCTGTCTTCATAATCTGTATTTTCACAAATCTGATATCATTTTTGACACTCTCCTTATTGACAATTTTCCTCAAGATTAATATGTTATCTGCCAGGATTCTAATATTTCATATCTTGCATTGCTTACTGTATCAATTCCCCTAGGTATTGATCTTCTTTTGGGTCTTTTTTTCTGCCATCCTAGCAAAAAACCACTTGGTTTTTTAACCTTTCCTCTCCCATACTAACTGAAATTAGCACTTCCCACTCATCACTAAATGGCAACAATGTCAAGTTCCTTCCTAATAATCTTGTTTTTAATATGCTTCTGCCATTAATGCTATCCATTCACTCCCTTAGTATTTCTCATAATTCACATTTATTGTCTCCAGTTCTTTGATCGGTTATTTTATTTCTAACCCAGCTATCAGATCCATAAGTCAAAATTGGTTTGAACACCGTCTTGTATATAGCTAGTTTAGTATTTTGATTAATTTCTCTCTTATTCCATGTACATTTATTCAGTTAATTCCCTACCATACAAGTTTTGCTTATTCTGTTTGTTTATTTATTTATTTTTGTTTAATTTGCCATCTTCATAAAAATTGTCTATATAGTTGGAATGTTTTTCTCATTTTATAGGCTCTCCATTCAGAATGCAGCTGATGTTTTCAGTATTCCTGCCCATTTTCACAGTCTTCGTATTTTCATTGCTGATTTTTGTTTGAAATTTGTTATATCAATCATTCAGTTGAGTTAAAGAATTCTGCCGACTTGGATGTATTTAGGAATATAACATCATCTGCAAAACATTGAAAATGTTAGCTGCATTGTGAATGGGGAGCCTATAGAACAAGTAAAACATTTCAGCTACTTAGACATGATTTTTAATGAAGATGGTAAGTTAAATATGGAAATAGACAACAGAATCAACATAGCTGCTATGGTAGGAAGTCTACTAAATAAATTTATATGGAATAAGAGAGAAATTAGTAAAACACTAAATTAGCTGTATACAAGACAGTGTTCAAGTCAATTTTAGGTTATGGATTTGAGAGCTGGGTTAGAAAAAAACACTTGACCAAAGACTAGAGATTGCAGATATGAGAGTCCTGAAAAAGATTAGGGGTGTGAACAGATGGCATCAGTGGCAATATCATATTAAAAGTGAGGATATTAGGAAAGAACTTGACATTGTTAGCATCCAGGAATATGTTAGCAGAGCTAATCTCAGGTGGTACGGTTACTTAAACAGAGTGGGAGAGGAAAGATTAGCAAAAAAAGTGTTCTCTGCCAGGTTGGCAGGAAAAAGACTTAGAGGAAGACCATAATATAGGTGAATTGATACAGTAAAAGGTGCCTTAGAAGACAGAAATATAAGATCTAATAATGTTGGAGCTTGACAGGTAACAGATTAATGTAGTATTATCATATCCTGTACACCCCTTGAGGGTACATGTCAGGAATTTGATGATGAACATCATCTGCATAAAGTGAAGTGTTGAGATTAATATTTTCAATTTCGATATCAGGTTTAATTCCACTTTTTTTTTGTAACATGATCTATAAAGATGATGAATAACGGTGGAGATGATGTGCACCTGACTTTTGATTTAACATCAAACCATCTTCCTGTACTTCCTTCAATTCTAAATACTTGCTTACAAATAAAATATAGACTATTTACCACTTAAGAGATGTACCCATTACACATAATTGTAATATTTATTTTGAACAGTTTTTCTTCCGTGTTTTCTCTCTTGGTACTTTGCCATATGCCTCTTCCCGATCTGCAAAACTAAATACATATCCATGTTATATTGCCATGATTTCTGAACTATCTGTCATGAACTGAAAATCTGATACTGACTTCTGTTTAGCCAGAAGCAAACTTGTTCTTTTCCATGTTTCCCTTCCATAATTTTTCTTAACTTTTCTCAAGTATGCTTGCATAACTCTTGTTTCATACAGTATCTATCATATCTCACCAATCCAGGCACTCACAACCACATTGTGAGTGCCTGATAGGGTAACCCATTCCATCCATTCACAAAAAAATTGTGGTTTCCATCCTTGATTTTGTGCATCCCCCCCCCCCAAAAAAAGTTTGTAAATTTATCATGAAATAGCTCTCTGGTAGGTTAAAGGTTAGGTAATCTATAAACCCTCTCTAGAGATTAAACAGATAGAGAGAGACCAAATATTGAATATGTTCAAGCCACTTCGGGCCTCCAAATAAGCAAGATGGCGGTATCACACCAAGTGATGAGTTAACTACTATCTAAACACATTTGCAAAAGCATGAATATGGTGGTACTTGAATTCACAACATAGTGAGACTTATTTGTAAAAATAGATCTGAGATATGGCTATAGTTTTTTTGCAAGGAAAAATTAGTGCGTGAGGAAAGTCAAAGGGTGTATACCCAAGATCAGGAGGATTAATTAAATAGGAGTTTAATATGAATGATTAGCAAAAACAGGAACTGCAAAAAAAAAAAAAAAAAAAAAAAAAAAATCTAGAAAGAATATAAGGAGAAAGATAGTCAGCAAAGTTATGTACTGTACAAAGCACAGGCAAGATTGTAACTGACATGGTAAGGAAGACAAAATCAGATTCGGAAGAAATTAGCTAAAGATGCCAAAGGAAATCACAAAATTCTTTTTCCCATTGGCAGTAAAAGAAGCATGATTGTGGAAAAATAACATTAATGAATACAGATCATAGGGCAGTACAGAAGCTAAAAAAAAAAAAAAAAAATTCAGGTACTGAAAGGGTGTATTATCTAGGTTTATATAATGCAACTGATTGGTAGAGGAATCAGTATATAGAATAGAGGCAGATGAAGTGTGACAGTATTTAAGACGTTAAGAAATCTTGATGTGAATGAATCCATATGGTGAGGATATCATAATACAGAAGCAAATCAGCTTCTGTGTTATGAGAACTTGCAAAAGAAATGGTTGTCACTTAACCAGACTGTTCAAGTTTCAGCACAAGGTCTGAAGGAAGTGGAAAGAAAGAGGGCAAGATAGGTATTACGTTAAGGCTCCAAGACAAGAGGTAGGAAATTGCAGACCAATTGGTGTCTCATGAATGTTGGTTAAGTTATTCGAAACATTGTTAGGACAGAATTAAGAAATGGATGAATATGAATACAACTATTTGTGAACAGCATGTGTTTTTGATGAGGAGTAATTTACTCCAATAAATTTAGTTACTTAGTCATAATAATTTACTTATTTCTACAAAGTGACATTTGAGTTAGGTAAGGAAAATAAATGGCTACACAATAATATTGCTCAACTTTGCAGAAGCATTTAAACGGGATACTGCAGAATCCTATTGTGTTAATTGAAGAAATGGGAATGGACGATATAATATTTTATTGGGAATTTGAGGAAAGAAGATGATGATGCTAAATTAGGAAGTGCAATAGTTAATAAAGATGGTGTAGAGATCCTGCAGGATTATCTAAATAGATTGGCTTTGGAAAAAGGATAACTGTTGCAATTTCAGCATGACAGTGTAGGTTACATGCTGTTTTGATGAAAAGTGTGTGTGTGTAGAACTAGTCTTCAAGAGATTTGAGCCTAGGGATTTTGAGGATGGTGGCAGTTAAAATTGAAGCTCAGATGATGGTTTGTTGCAGAAATGAGCTGTGTAGTTCATACAGTCACTTAGATGTTAAGAAAGACAAGCAGAACAAGTAAATTAGTATTGCTCTTTATAAAGCTTTGATATGACTGCATAGGCACACACACACACACGGATTTATTCATGATTATTAATTAACTTAAGGAAATCACAATGTACACTAGAATATAAATTAAATAAACTTTAATATATATTTCCAATATTTCGGCAACGTTTGCCATCTTCAACGGAACGTAAAATAAAGACACGTGCACGCAGGCACTACATACAGTAAATGAGGAATGAAGCGAGGAAGCTAATGTTTTTCCTAAAAGTCCTGATGGTGCTCTATAGCGGGCTATGTAGGTATTCTTGGCCATTGGGCTGAAGGTCTTCTGATGCAAGACTCCCAAATTTGGGGCAGTCCCATGCAACCAAATTTGTTGAGGTTTGGAATGTTTCTTAGGGCTGAGGCTGATTTATTCAAATGAAAAGGCTTTCAAATTTGAACTTGCTACAGTGTATTATTCTGGCTTTCTTCTAACATATTCTGTGACATGTATCCAGAGCATGGCCTGCAAGACCAGAGTGGCTATACTGATGAAAACGGATGTAGTCCTTGTGTTCTGATATTTGCTGTCCTGCCTGTTTGGCCAAAGTAGGATAGCTTACAGCTGCAAGAGACCTGATATACACCAGGTAGGTCTAGGGCAGGAGTGTTCAACCTGTCAATCGCAGAGCGATTTTTGGTCTCTCTCTTGTGTATTCCTCTTTACTTACAAATTTAATTAAAACTGAAAACATAGTATTTTATTTATTATTATTTTTAATTCGCTTTAAGTGTATTGCCATTGTTTATTTATTTTTCATTAAAATTGTCAAATCAGTAATTTTCTTATAAGTCTGGGTAAATGAATTAATTTGGATCAGTGGAAGTCAAACAGTGAGCCAAGTGAATATGATATAAGCAAAGTGTAAAAACTCCATTGTAGCTTAAATATTAAATATTCCAAAGCACATTACATCGATTTTTTACTTAGGTTAAGTCCCATGTGAATATTGTAAAAAAATTAACTTTGTTTGTCTCGGTATAGTTTGTATTAGATATTTTTGTAAATAACTCTTTTGAAGCTAACTGTATATACTGCTTTAATAAGAATATGTTAGAGTGATAAAAACAAAGGCAATGTTTTTGTCGCCGAAGCTGTACATGGTGGCATTAGAAAGATTGTTACTGAAACTTGTATGTATGAGAAAGGCTTGCAGGTTCTAAGTGTAAACATCTCCGAAGTCAGTCAGAAAGAGTTCAAACAACTTTCCGATGGCCGGCAACTTACAATCAAAAGAAAGCGGAGGAAAACAAAAGGCATGCCAAACTTGAAACTTAAAATGAAAGACTCATACCGATTCTTTGGGGTTGCCAAATGTCATGCAAGGTCTCAGAGGAGGCCTAATAAAAAGGGACTGAAGCAAGCAGAAGGGGTCCCAGTTCCAGAATTGCTGTCAGAGAGGAGGCCGCCCGACCAGAGTCGCCGTCAGAGAGACTGCCCGGATCCACGTTGCTTGAGAGAGGAGTTTCCTGCTTCCAGAAAGGAGCTTTTCAGTTCGAGACGTCGCTAGAGAAAGACTACTTCTAAGCCGCAGACAAGGTTTCAAATTGCCGAAAGGAAGAGTTCCAATTGCCGGAGAAAAGTTTCCAGACCAAGTTAATGTCAGACATTCACCAGTGTGTTGCGTTTTTATTACAATTTGACGAATCAAACGACTTCACTGATATTGCTCAGTTAATGGTATTTCAAGATTATTCAAGTAAAGAAGAACTTTTGAAAATTATACCATTATTGGGAACTAGGGGAGAAGACATTTTTTCGGCATTTGATGAATTTGTGAAACAACACAAACTTCTGGTTTTTAAACTTGTGTCTATTACTACTGATAGTGCTCCTGCAATGATAGGTAATAAATCAGGCTTCATTTCATTATGTAAAAATGATGACAAATATCCAGATTTTTTAACGTACCACTGTATTATTCACCAACAAGTACTGTGTAGTAAAAGATTAAACACAAAAGATGTTTTGGATATTACATTTAAAATTGTAAATTCTGTTCGAGGAAAAGCCCTGCAACGGCGGTTATTTAAATTACAAGCAGATGATGATAGGGAACTTATGTTGTACAATAATGTTTGCTGGCTCAGCAGAAGTCAATTTTTAGAAAGATTTCTTGTATTAATTAACGATATAAAAAATTTTCTTGATGAAAAATGAGATATTTATCCACAATTGAGTGATAAAAGATGGTTGTTACACTTATCATTTTTATTTGATTTCTTACAAAATTAAGCAATTTAAATTTAGAGTTACAAGGTAGAGATAAAAATTTGACATGTTAAGTTCAATAAAAACTTTCCAACAATACTTTTATTAAAGAAAAATATAAATGACCACAAATTTAGACATCTCCCATATTTATTAAAATTTTTTGAACAAAATCAAGAAATGCTAAACTATGATTTAAAAGAATTTATTCGTGAAATAGAATTAGTTGGGGAAGAAATAAATTCAAGATTTAAAGATTTTAATAAAACTGAAATGATTGTATCTTTTATCAATAATCCATTTCAAGAAAACTTGAACATCACAGAAATTTCAAATAAAATTAGTGGGCTGTTTGAACCAAGCTGAAGTAGAACTTGAGATAATAAACATTCAGAATAGTTTACATCTAAAATCAATAAACAATGAAGTCATTTGGAAGTATGCACATGAAAAATTCCTAATATTAACTGATATTGCGGGAAAAATTCTGTCTTGTTTTGGATTGAAATACTTGTCAGAATCCGCTTTTTTAAATATGACTGTCATAAAAAATCAATTAAGAAATCAAATTACAAATGATCATTTGGATGATTGTCTGTGATTGGCCGCTTCTTCATATCAACTTGCCTGTGAAAATATTGCGAGGTTGAAACAATGCCAAATTTCACAGTAACTTTTCTTCTTTTTTTTTTTAATCAGCCAGCATTTCCTGTAACTTGTGAGTTTGTAATCAATCTCTTGTTTTTTCTAACTTTGGTTTTCCAAAATAGAGAAATAAATATTTTATTCTAATATATTTGTTTTTTTTTTTGTTGTTGTTGTATTAAAATAATTAAAAGTGATAAATAAATTTTTAAATACACAAAGTTTTTAGTTGTTTATTTGTGCATAATCAGGTTGTGGGAATGTGATCCATATGAGAGAGTAGATCACCGAATAACTTATATATAAGAGAGTAGATCGCTGAATAACTTTTTATAGAAAAGTAGCTCACGTAGTAAAAAAAGGTTGAACACTACTGATCTAGAGGAAGTGGTTGGTCTTTAATGGAGTGGATAAGGGATGCCAGTTTTCTATATGGTCTGTAACAAGAAGTCAAGTCATGTTTCTTTAAGATTTTGGTAATTTTTTCTGAGGTACCTCATATGTAGGGAATGGTGATGGATTTGGAGTAATCCTTGTTGTGAAGGGGGGGGGGGTTCTAGTTTCGATATTTGTTGAATTTTTTTATTTTGGGCAGTGGGGGGGTAGCCATTGGCTGAGAAAGTGTTGAGGATGTGATTTAGTTCAGTGATTAGGGCATTGTCATTAGAACAGATTAGTTTAGCCCTGTTGTATAGTGTCTTAATAACTCCACTCCATATTGTTGTGGGGGTGGGGGAGAATTGTTGGTGAATGTATCTGCCTGTATGGGTGAGTTTTCTATAAACAGAGAAAACCAAGGTTCCATCAGGCTGGTGGGTGACTAGTGTGTCTAGGAAAGGGGAAGCTGTTGTTTTCCAGGGTGAACTTGATTCTTGGGTGTTGGTTGTTTAAGTGTGTTAAGAAGGAGAGGAGTCTATCAGAGCCATGTGGCCAAATAGCGAATACATCATCAACGTAGCGAACGCTTCACTAAGCCATATGGTTGTGATTTCCTTAAGTTAATTAATAATCATGTATAATCAACATATAAGCCTTTCTATGAGAATTACAGATTTATTCACCTTTTTGGGGGGGGGGATGAAAAAATGATGAAAAGGATTCTGAAATGAGTGACAAAACTGGTTACTGGTTTATAAGAGTTCCTTATCAGATAAACTGTAGTTTTATGGTTACAGACTTTAGTTGATGGGTGGAAAAAAGGGGAATGATAGAAACCTAAGTAACTTAAAGGGAATTTTATAGGCCAGATGCAGAAGAAATATTTCAGTACATTACAGGATGGGAGAGAACAATGGGTAACAGTTTTAAGTTGTGTAACAGTGTAATTAGCTAGCGTGCAAGGACTAATTTTGTTCTAGTAAATTCCCATCATTCACTCTCCAAGTGAATGATGGGAATCAGTGTCATAAGAGGATGTGCATGCTTTATTAGCAAATCATTTTATGCATAACTGTGATAGCCATTGCATGAATAACAGATTAATGTGCCTTGATTCCTATGATTGATCTTATCTTGATTTTACCATGCTACTTACCTTTTTAATGACTCAAGATGAAATTACATTAATGCTGTGATTATTCATTGTGCATTTTTTGTCTGTTTTAAAACATGCCATTTTTCCCCCCTTCAGGGGACCATTATGAAATTTGTGCCATTTGTTTAGAGGATTATAATGAAGGTGACAAATTAAGAATTCTTCCATGTTCTCATGGTGAGTGAAAATATTTTTCTTCTGTTAATTAAGTTAATAATTGTCTGCTTTATTTTCATTGCTTTTTTATTTATTTTTATTTTTATTTTTTTTTTAATTTTCTTTGTAAATAACAGCTTACTGATATTAGTTATCTTGAATGGAAAATATAAAAATACATATGTTATAGGCTTACTGTAACATGTCTATTCATAACATCTTGCCATGGCTATGTAACAGAGGTTACTAAGATCTGCAATATAATAAAATAAAGATTTTCTAGTTGATACCCTCAACAGATGTATACACAATGCTATGATAGTCCAACACAATTACTTTTTTTGTTACTAGTTTACTATAAAAATTTTCTTCCAAATTACTCTGCTTTTCAAATCATTTCCTGTTGTGAGGATGCTGGTTTGAAATCCAGCAAAATGTAGGGGAGTCAATAAACATCCTTTTATAATTCAGTGTTTTCATGCTTTAATACTGTTAAACTCTTCCAAGCCCTGCAAGCTGCCTTATCGTGGAAAAGGAGTGACACTGCACAGAACAACCAAAGCATGTGTCACTCCTTTTCCACGATAAGGCAGCTTGCAGGGCTTGGAAGAGTTTAACGGTATTAAAGCATGAAAACACTGAATTATAAAAGGATGTTTATTGACTCCCCTACATTTTGCTGGATTTCAAACCAGCATCCCCATCCTCACAACAGCATGTCACAATTTACATGTGACAATGAGTAAATGAAACAATTCAAATTGTAACAGACAAAATATCTAAAATTCTAATTTGGTGCCTTCTAAGATATAAAAGAAGTTATTACAGTTGTGTAGAAGTTGATCTTGAGATAACTGTCTTCCAATTTTTTTGCCAAGTAATGCAGCTATACTTGTTAAGCTTAGAAGAATTCTTCTTAGCCATTGCTGATTCTAAAAATTCCTTGACCTGTAACAACTTCTATACAGCACATTTGTTTTCTTCCAACTTAAGCATATCTTAAGTGGCTTCAGAAAAAAAACCCAGCCTTATACACACTGCATACACTTAATCCTGTGCCAATGCTTTCTTATTCTTTGCAAAAACTGTAGGATGAAATTTTTTCCTATCTTTGCTCCTCTGAGGGCAGTACAGCCACATCACCTAAAGACAAAGTCAGACTTCTGGCATCATGCTTCTCATCTGACTTGTTCATAGATGACCAATGGAAATCATCTTCTATAATTTGAATCACATGCTTCCTGCAACCTTCTTCCAGAAAGATTAGAAGAAGAATCTTTAAAAATCTGGATACTAGAAAGGTTTCAGATCCTGAATATATTTCACCAGTTGTTCTCATGAGATGTGATCCTGAGCTAACAACTGTTTGTAATCTTTATACTGAATTATACTCAGGTAGCATCCACTCTATGACATGGAAACAAGCTCATATACAGCCAATTTCAAAGAAAAGTGATGTCTTCCATCTAACTTTCGACCTGTTGCTTTCACTTCAGTGTTGGATATGAAGGCCATCAACAGTCAACTTCAACACTTGGAGAACTGTTAACTGATCAGTGACCACCAATGTGAATGTGAGGAGATCTGCTGTGGCAGATCCACAGCAGATCTCCTCACCTACGTTATCCACTTCTGAGCATCTTCCATGGAAAAAGTTGGAGAAACTTGTGCTTCAACATGGTATTTCCATAATATTTTATAGGATTTGATATCAATGGCAACTGCTGAGCAGTTGTCATTGATATCAAACTGGTATCTTTCATTCCATTCATCTCAATGGTGGAACAGCCTTCCTCATGATGTATTCCCCTAAACATTGCAACTTTCAGTTCTTTAAAAGGAATATCAACAAATTACTTTCCTTTTTATCTTTACTCACATATACCATTGATTTGCTTTTAGACATTGCAGCTTCTTGTATGGGAGTGATATTAAAGGGGGGAAATGCATTGTCACCTCTTAGGTGAAAACTTTATCAATCTCCAGCTAGAAGCATAAGTCATTTGTAGACAGATACTCAGACAGATTCAACGTTCTGTACTATGAATCCCTTTCATAACATTCCTTAAGGTAGTTATCCCTGAGTAATTCTATAATTTTCTCTCTCTCAGCTCATATGCCTTCTCCTCCCTCCAGTCTATCTCCATAGTTGAAATTGTCCATAATATTAATTTCCTTCGTATCCATAAGATTTATCTATCTATGCAGTTTGCATTCCTCTTCAGGTGATCTGGTCTACAGCAGCATCTAATTGTGTATTTTGTGTTAATTTCGATCTCAGACCTAACAACCTTCAAGTCCACTGCTTCCATTACTGATACTGCCACTATCACTGGAGACTTCTACTCTGCTTAGATTTAAACCCTCTGCAGTTATATAAAATTATAAAACTCCCCCACCCTTCCTATCTTGCCTGTCCTCCCTGAATATACTGAACCCCTTACATTCTGTTGTTATAACAATATTCTCTTCTGTCAGTCAAGCAAGTTTAAACTGTTTGGGAAAGTAATATTAGTATACATTTTCACTAAAAAAAATTATACCTGAATGGTAATATTATGGAAATTATAAATTTATTTATATTTTTATTGCATCGTATTAAACTGTTACTCTTAATCTATCACAGTCTGTTAACATTTACTTATCTTCTAGAAGACATGCTGTAATGCTGCAAATTCATAATTGCATTTCTTTCCTTCTTATGTGGATTCTGTTATAAGTAAGGAGCATGGTGAGAAGTTCTATCGAGCTTGCATCGTACTTGGACAGGTGGAACTCAATTATGCTTGCTGATTTCTGCTGGCTTAAAAGAAACCACTGATGTCAGCTGCAACCAAAAGACTAAGATGTAACTAAATATGCATGCATGTGTATTGAGCAGATTCTTATAAAATACTATTTAGGATGCCTGTGGGTAATTTTGATTCCTGAAAAACTGGATGTTGATGGAGGTTTTAATCTCGCATTTAAATTCATCACATCAAAAAATTGATTCAGCTGGCTACTTTTGCTTTAGGGAAAACAAAGTTCCATTTGTTGTCCATGTTATCAGGACGTGAAATTGATACCTAACATCATTAACAAAAGTCCAAGAAGCTGATTGCTATGACACTCATTATTTGCACTTTCACTTGTATCTTGTTACACCCCACAGAACTGGGCAGGCAGTTAACATCATCTAACTCACTGAACATATATTTTTCTTTTTATAATTCCATAATATAATATTCTTGTCTGATTTTTCATCCACGATGGTTAAAAAGTATTTTGAATTTTCCCATCCTAGTTGTGATAATTTCACTGTGTTATGTTTTAAAGCTCTTATACACGTAAAGGTATGACAAATTCCCTGAACCACATTGTACTATCACATGTAGTGAATCAGGCATAACCATGTAGCTGTGCTTGTGCTATTATCTTAAATCAAAGTCATATCAAAACAAATGAAGCCAGTAATTAACAAGCTGTTAAGATTTTGCATGTGTGTGTGTTTGTTGATTTTGGTGGAAAACTGAGTGAACAGAATTTAGAATGACACATTAATGTCAAATTTTGTGAAAAGTTAGGCAAAATCACAAGTGGAAACTCTAGACATGTTAAGATTAGTTGATGGTGAGGTCATGAAGGTCATTTGGTATATTTTGAGTGGCATAAGAGGTTTAAGAGGGACAGGAAGACATTAGAGATAATGAAAAAACTGTGGTGACAAACTCATCGAACATGTAGAAAGAGTGTAGTAATTAGTTTGATCTGACAAAGTGTATGGTTAATGGAAGAATTAAATTTAGACAGAAAAGCAGTGAAGATTTTGAGGGCAATTTTGTAATGAGATAAATTTCTGCAAAGTTAATTCCACAAATTTTGAGTGATCAAAAGCAGCAGTAGCTTCATGTTTTTACTGATCTTTCTTTATTAGTTGGCTGTTTTTAATAGTTGTTACTGCTAAAGCATGCAGTGGAGAACATCTTCACCAAGACTGGAAAAGGTGTGAATGTCATGATTGCAGAACAAGACAGTGCTTGTTCTTTCAAGGCATAGTTCAGTTCATATTCATTGGTCAGTGAACCAGCATTGTTATTTATATGTACTAGTGAAGTTTTATGAAACCGTTTGTAAGAGAAGACTTGAATTTTGGCTTAACAGTTGGATCATCCATCACAATGACCCTACACATGATGTAATAGCTCTCTAAGTTCCTGGAGAAAAAAAAAAAAGTTTACCAGACTTGGCCCCTTGCAACTTTTGGCTGTTCCTAAAACTGAAAAATGCCTTGAAAGGATACATTTCTGACATCCAGTGTTACGTGGTGAGAGTAATAAAAAAAAAAATCATTTGAGAAGATGAGTTGGTTGCAGAAAGAAATGTTTTGAACATTGTCAAGATGCATTGCTGTACAAGGTGATACTTCAAAGGTGATAGCAGCCACTAGTCTATGGGTAAATAAATATAGTTTTGACATGTGTATTTAGGAATGTCACACCTTGTTATGTTTGTTGGTATTTTTTCGATAGTAAATAGAAGTAAATATGCTACCAATTTGTTTTGCATGCTACTGGAATATGATTATTTTTGTGTTACTTGACTGGATACAATTTCTTTCTGTTTCTGTGTTTAAGGAAAGTAACAAAATTTATATAACAATATATAACTAAGACAATTTTTCAATATTTAAAAAAAAAAAATTTAATTAACATTTACAGTTTAATTTTAATTTACATGAAAAAATGTTGAAACAGTTTCATATAGAGGTATAATAGGATTATACCAGACTTATTACTGGTATAATAGTACTCACAATTAATAGCTTAAGATTTATATATTTGTGCTGTTTTTATTTTATTTTATTTTTTTTTTTTAACAGCTTATCATGCGAAATGTATTGATCCCTGGTTGACAAATAATCGTCGAACCTGTCCTTTATGTAAACGTAAAATTCACTTGGGAGATAGTAGTTCTGATAGCGAAAGTGAATCAGAAGTTGCAACAACCACGTCAGAAACAACACCTTTGTTACGCACTTCTAATGACAGCAGAAATGAATGGGGCACCTTCACTAGTCCCTTCATCAACCCTCTTGTTAGTGATACTGTAAACAGCAGAGTAGAAGATTTAGAGGAATACTGCAGTTGTCATTCACAAGATGACTCTTTTCCTGATACCCCACAGACCACTCATGCTGAATTTCATTCTTCAGAAGAAGTGGGAGGTGCTTGCTATCTACCACCACCACAGAATTCTGTAAATTCAGAAGTATCCTCTGCAGTTAACGTTATACAAACAGATGAAATGAATTTTGGACCTACCCTCGAATCTGTGGGGATATTACATAATCAAAGAAACACCAACTTGCAGCATGATTTAGTTGTGTGAGGCTTTTTTTAATTATACGAGTGTGTTGTGCAGCTCTATAAAGAGTTATGTATATTTTTAATGATGTAAAAATTTTTTTCAGTTATTACTTGTTATTATGTCATTACTTGTAACAATACGAGACTAAAATTCTGCTCTTCATCTTTATTAGATGCATACTCTTTTGTATATAATTAGCATCTTTCAGGGTGATTAAAAATTAAGGTACAGGTGGTATCAGATAACAAAGTGCAGATTTTGTTATCATGAAATGCATCAGAAATCAGATGAATATATTACATTCCTAAATAAATGCAAACATAAATAACATTAAAAGAAAGTTCATAGGCTAAACTGTGAACCCATATTATTTCCAGATTAGCTCTTATGTTTCTCTGACTAATGATATTTAAAATATAAGTTGTGTATTCTTTACAGAAATTATGTAATTGCTCTATATGCTGTTTCATTTTGAAAGCTTTTTACTAGTAACAAGCGATTGAGCAAAAATTAGATATCTGTAAATATCTTCTAAATATAATCAAGTAGATTCAGACAGGTATAAAAAATACTTGTCAGTGCCAGTTTTGTGGTAAATCTTTCTCCTCTTTCTTTATCAGGTAACATTCATGCTCAAATAGATTTTTCGATAGTTTATGTATAGTCGTATTTCTTTGACACAGGGATTTTTAATGTAGCTGTTAGTGCATTTCTGCAAAGGAAATCTTTAATTCAATGAAATTTAACTTTTCTCCCCACCCTGTGTCCTGGACTTCTTTTATCCTTCTTTAGACCCAGATTGTTGGGCATGTATATACCTAGATTAATTTTCATTTATGTTAGAAATGTTTTTTTTCTTCCCCCTAATGGGATTGATATTTTTAAAAAAATGGTACTTTTAAAAAAAGTTCAATAATATATGTGTATATGCAAGTGGAAACTCATAACTATACTGATAAAACTTTTATTTTGGTGTCCAGAAAGAATAATATAGGTTTAACCTTTGTGAAAAAAAGCTATTTATTAATAGAATAACTGAGACAAAACATTAGAGTAATAGCTATTCAGTACTGATTGTAAATGTAATCATTTTGTTTGCTTGGTTTGGAAATAATCTTTTGGTCAGTGGCAACTAGAAATTAGAAGCTGAAATTGGAAGTGAAATTTCCATTTGTGCACATTAAATGTATTGCCATACATTACTTCTGACAGATCCCTGAATGATATATTCAGTAGATGTATAGTATTGTAGTTAATAATGATAGATAATTATTATTATAACTGGGACCACTATGGAGTTAAGAACAATCTTGAGGGTCCATATCCAACTACTACGCACCAATCCTACTGCATTCTTCACTTCTTCTGGAAACATTTGCATTGTATATTACCCTCCATCCAATGAAATAGTTTTCCTTCACCATGCCTTTTGGAAGATTTCAACAGGAGCCATCCAATAAGCTCCTCTCAACAATGTGTGTCTGTCAGATCATCCATTTTTATTCTATTCATCAAGCTCAGCAGATTCAGTTCTCTGTCTGTCTTCATAGTCAGCATTCCATAGCCTTATTTTTATATACTTCTAGACCCTATCCACAGTTTCCTCACCTTTTCCGAATTCATGTGGTAGTTCAGATGCGGCCCAAGGTATTAAACAATGGGATTAATACCTCCCTACTTTTCATTGTCCTTGCAATCAAAGGGATTTCTTCATGTTTTCATCACCTTTGTTCCATATCCTCTGAACTTCTCTTATCGAATTACTCTGTTTCTCTTCTCAACTTCTAACAATAAATTCCTTATTTTGTAGTAAACCTCTCCCCATCCTCCATCTTTTAATTCCACAGTATTTAGAGACATTTAACTGCCACCCCCATTGATCCTGTCCACCTTGGTAGTCTATTGAAATCTCTTCAAAAAGCCTTTGTATCATCAACAAACTAAACATCCCTGCCGAAATCATTACTATTATTTTTGATATAAATGTTGAACAAAAGTGGCCCAAGAAAGAATGGTGCTCCACAGTCTATCCTTCTGTTTGGCAAAGTCTGTCAAAAAGTGCAAAATCTCTTTTAGATATCTAAGTTGGTCTCTTCTTAAAAAAAGATGGGGAGATTAGTTAGGAATGCAAAAAAAAAAAAATGGAAAACACATGGTTTTGCATTAATGAATTTAGGAATCATAAAAGTTCATTATCAATTTCCTGATATGTATCCCCAAGGGATGTTCAGGTTACTGTGACAACACTACATGATTTAAGATTGCATTATTATTAATCTCCTATCCAAAATTTTCCTCCAAAACAATCTAAAATACTATGAAACGGTTCCTTTCCTTGAAAAACCATGATTGGTTTTACATTTGACATCATCATCAAATTCCTGATATATACCCTCAAGGGATGTATAGGATATAATAGTACTACATGAAAAATTACTTTCTTCTATCTTCTAAGGCACTTTTTACTGTATCAATACACCTATATCTTGGTCTTCCTCTGGATCTTTTTCCTGTCAACCTGGCAGAGAACACTTGTTTTGCTAATCTTTCTCTCTACTATTCTGTTTTAAATGACCATGCCACCTGAGCTCTGCTAACGCATTCCTGGATGCTGACAATGTCAAGTTCTTTCCTAATATCCTCATTTTTAATATGATATTGCCATTGATGCCAACTGTTCATGCCTATAATCTTTCTCAGGACTCTCATATCTGCGGTCTCTAGTCTTTGGTCAAGTGTTCTGACCCAGCTCTCAGATCCATAAGTTATAATTGCCTTGAATATAGCTAATTTTGGGTTTTGGCTAATTTCTCTCATTCCATATAAATTTATTCATTTGACTTCCTACCATAGCAGCTTTGTTGATTCTGTTGTCTATTTCCATATTTAATTTACCATCTTCACTAAAAATCGTACCTAAGTAACTGAAATGTTTTACTTGTTCTATAGTTTTCCATTCACAATGCAGTTGATATTTTCAATGTTTCTGCCTATTTTCATTGTCTTTGTCTTTTTAATGCTGACCTTCATACCATATCTATTACAACAGTTATTCACTTTAGTCAGGAAATCTTGCGGATTTATTTAGAAGTATAACATCATCCGCGTACAGCAAAGGAATATCTTGCCACCTTCTTGATATTTATTTTCTATGTTCTTGACAAAGTCCTTCCATGAATTTTGTTTAGCTAGTTTTACACAGTGTTTAGCTTTCTTACATTTGTCTCTATATTCTCTAAGAGCAGAAGCTGACTTATTTGCCAGGAACTTTTGATATATGCTTTCTTCTTTTCTTTCACTGCATCTTTAACTTCCTGTGTCCACCATGGAGTTCTGATTTTTCTATCCTTACAGACAACCTCACCACATGCCTCTGGCTAAATCAATCAGTGTTTTCTTCAGGGCTTGCCACTGAATCTCCAAGGTTTGGTTCCTGTTCTCAAACTCTTTCATTTTTTCTTCAATCATGTTTGTGTATTTTAGTCTGCAGTGCACATCTGAGAGCTGCTCAACTTTTATTCGCTTTAAAACTTTCTTACATGTTATTCTTTTCAATATGAAATTCACTTTTATCCTGCTCAAGACTAAATGGTGATCACTTCCAATTTCAAATCCTCTGTACACTCTGGTGTCCTGCACCAGGGAGAAACATCACTGTCAACAATAACATAGTCAGTGAGACTTTTCTTATTCCTTGCCTCTTCTCTCCATGTGAATTTGCACACATTTTTACATTTGACATTTCCATATTAAAGTTTTCAGCAATAAGATTTAAATTATGCACAGAATGTTGCATTTGATCTTCACTTATTAGTTAGCAGTTCTTGATCATCTGCATACAACTGTGTGTCAAGATGCCTATCTCTTTGTAATGGGATATTTCTATGAACTGTCAGTCTTCAGTGTCTAACAATGGAATTGATTCTGCACACACATATAAAGGCAGCCTTGTCAGATACCATAATTTATTTGTTTCAATTTGATATTTCAGTTCTCAATATGACTGCTATGAGTTTATATTTATTATAGATTGGTACTGCTATTTGATTTGGGGTTAGTAACTTGTGAGCAAGTGTTCTTAAAAGTTGATTTCTCTTCACACAGTCAGAGGTTTTCCTATAGTCTATAAAAGCTACATTTGTTAGTTTAATTCTTTGCACTTTTTCATTCAGTAATTTAAAAAAATAAAAAATTATAATAATCTGGGCATTGATCTGCCCTAACAGAATCCATTGTGTTCCTCACCTATCTTATCACTGTAATGACTAGTTTGTTTATCATCCATTTTATATATCATCCATTGTCAATCAACTTCTGGATGAAAGCCTTTCCAAGATTGCTTTAAAGCTGTGTGTCAATGGCTCTCCTTTCTCATGTCACTCCTGCAAATTTGATGGTAACATCAATCCACCATGATTTGGGTCGGCATCATGGTCAACTATTTCTTTTGTCCATCATTGATCTTGTTTTCGAGCAATATGCCCAGCTCATTGCCACTTCAGCTGTTTCACTCTTGCTATGATGTCAGGGACTTTGGTTTGATTTCTTATCCATATATTCCTTTTGTGATCCAGTCTTGTGATACCAAAAGCATACTTCTTTCCATTCTAAATTGTATTGTTCTTAATTTTTGAATTCCTTTGCATTTAGTGTCCATGTTTCACAGCCATATGTCAAAATAGGAAGAATACATTCTTTAAAAATTTCTTTTCAGGCATAATGGTAATTGGCTTTTGAAAATTGACTAATTTTCCAAATTCTATCCACCGAAGCATCGTGTGTCTTTTCATTTTGCCCATGAAATTTTGTTCCATTCATATCCTTGTCCTACGTATACATAATGATTTACTTGTTCACTTTCATCATTTTTGATTTTGATTATTTCTGGTTGGACATAGCTATTGAACTTGACTTGGGTCTTTTTTAATTCATGACAGTTGAAGTAAAAATAAGTATGTCATCTGCAAAGCATAAAAAGGGCTTAAATATCTCTCATTTATCTTCAGACCTTTCTCTTCCCAATCAAGAAGTTCGAATAGTTCTTCTAGTCTAGGCATGCTGTGAATAGTTTTGGAGATATTGTCACCTTGTCTTATACTTCTGTATTTCCACAGTGTAGAAATGTTTCCATTGAAATGAATTGCTGCTGTTGCACTGGTGTATGCTGATTTTATTGTCATGACATATGGTTACTCCACTTGTTGGTTTTGTAATGCTCTAAGTATTGCAGAAGTTTGTACTGAAAGGCATTCTCATAATCCATAAAACTAACCAAGACATAATGGTAGTTGATATGCATTACACCATTTGATAATCTGTTGTACAACATGAAGATGGTCTGTTGTGCTAGGTCTAGAGTCAAGCAAAAGCCTATGATTGAAGACTTTTTGTAAACCACCGATAGTAGACTGATGGGCTGGTACTTCAAGTCTTCTACTTCACTTTTTTTGTGTATCAGAATACGGGTTGCCTTTTTCCATGTTCTTAGTACATAATCATTTTTCTTTAGACATAGGGTAAATAGTTTTGCTAAGATTTTGTTGATCATTTTCTCACCAGCAGCTTTTCCATTTTGTAAGTTTTGGATGCTCCACATAACTTCTTCTAGTAGAATCTGTGGCACTTTGGTCATTTTGTAGTTGTCTTCTTCATTTGATTCATTATCTTGATATAATATTCAGTAAAATCCTTCAATTCTTTTTGCTATAACATATCTATCTCTGGTTATGGTCCCATCTCACAGTTTCACTGCAACCATCTGTTTATTGCTGTTCATCAGTTGTTTGGTTTGTTTGAGACTATGGTTGTCTTCAATAGTTTTGTATAAATTTACAATTGAATTTTCTTATTTCTCCCATGATACGTTTTCTGATTGCATTGCACAATTCAGTGTTATTCTGTGGGTTATCTGCCTGTTTCTTTTCTCTTTTTCTTCATAAGCTATTTGGTTTCTATAGAAATTTTGTCATGTTTTTGTTCTGTGGTACCAACTGTTTCAAGTGAGCATTGTAAAAGGTTTTGAATAATAATATCATTCATTTCTGATAGATCAGCATTGTCATCTATAATTAAGATTTTTAAATCTATTGTTTAGCTCATGTTGAAATATATCATTTTTTAATGTTAAGTTTACGTATATCTTTGTTTTGTTTCGATCTTCAAAACATTTCCTTCTTTTATTTTTGGCAATTTATTTGAATCTTACTACATACCATACAGTAGTCACTTCCAATGTTGAAAATGTTGATAACAGAACGGTCCTGGGAGATGTTTTCCTTGTTGCTCAGGATAAAGTCAATTTCACTAGTTTTGCCATTTGGACTTTTCCATGTCCCCTTCCTATGTGTTTTTTTTTCCTGAAAAAATAATTCATGATGTACAGGTTTTCTTTTTTATGCAAATTAAATTAGCCTTGCTCCTCTAACATATCTCATGCCATATCCAAGATTTCTCATTGAGCTATCAATATGATTATTGTATACCAATTCTAGCATTAAAGCAATAAAGTTTAATTGGACTAATTACACTCAGCCTATGTATTCTTTCCTATTGCAAATTTTATTAAAAAATTTTTCTGATCATAGGCTTCTTACATGTTAGAAGTGTGATTGATGAGTTTTGTATGATATAGTTTATCACTATTGTCCTTTCATTTATATTGCACTCTAATCAGTGGCTATTATCATGTATCCATAACAAACATCACATGCTATAACTACACCATGCAAGTCTGTAGCAACTTAATTGTTCTACTCTTAAAGAGAAAAAGAGAGAGTCTGGTATATTAGGACACGCTGTGTAACTTCCATATTTATTTCTAGCAGTTTGAAATGTATGCAAGAATTAACATAAACTGTGAGTTGTATTGGCCGAAGGATTTTAATAATTGATACTAAGTAAAAAAACACCAACAAGTTTCACCAACTTAGCTGTCTGGCTTCGTCAGGGTGTATAAAAGAGATACAAAATAACTTAAACTGTTCGTGAAGGAATGAACCAAATACAATTGTATTTTTTACAAATACAAAAGAACGCATGGAGCGTGTATGATATCAACTTATATTAATTAGTTTTAATTAATATAAGTTGATATCATTAGTAGTGAAATTTAACTCTGGCATGCTTAGTGATCTTATGAGAGTCTTCCAAATATCAGCTAGAATTAATCCTAAAGCTATATCTTCTTTTATGTTTCAGGAGTGGAAATCTTCCTCTAAATAGGGCATGGAGCTTTTGTCCCATTCCATGGGTATGGTTTATCCTCGAGAAATGAAGGGCTAACCCATAGTTCTTTTCTCTGTTGTTGTTGTTGTTTACATCTCCGATGTGTTCTCTTTTCCTTATTTCCAAACTTCTTGAGGTTTGAAAATAAGGAAATATTTTAATTTAATCCACATGAACAGGGGATGTTATAGACACTGGCATATTTGAAAAAGGCATTACTGTCTTTTGGAGATCTTAAAAAGTGACAGATAGTCTTTAAAGGTTTAAAAGTCACTCGTATTTTATGTGGCTTGAGGAGTGTAGCAATCTTTCTAGAAACTGTCCCAGCATAAGGAATGGCAACGGTGAATTTGTAACGTGTTTCCTCAGATTGTTGTTGTGGGAGGTCGCAGAAAAGTATCTTATGGATCAGTTTTTTTTGGATAACCATTGTCTATCCGAATTACAGATATGTGCCTTTAGGAGACTGGCAAGGTGTTTCCTAAAGGCACACATTCATAATTCGGATACCTACATAAAAAAATTCACAACATTTCGTTGATAAATTGAAAAACATCTCAATCTCAGAAACAGACATTCTTGCAAGTCTAGATGTAATATCCATTTTAGAAATGGATATTTAGCTTACTTACTCATTCAAAGACCCACTCCCTCCGCTGGCCCACCCTGGAGTATACCATATTTATTGCACTTGTAACATACCATATATAGGAGAAACAGGGTGCACAATTCCTATCAGACAAAAAGAACATAAACGACACATCAATTATAATAATTAAGGTGAAGCTGGCCTTTCAGATCATGCCCTTGAACACCTTACATAGAATTGACTGGAAAAGCATCACACCAAAACATTATATGAAAGCAAATTTAAGGAAGCCTGTGAGATTATCACCAACCACCCCAATCTGAACAATAATGATGGTCTAAAAATCCCAAACATATGGAAGGCATATATTCGACCCACAGAACCTTCCTCTCTAAGAGCAACTATAAACAGGACTGTAGAAAATCAGGATCCTAAATCAAAAATAACAATTGTAATACTAAAAGCAGGACATCATCGTTACTGAAAGAAAACTATCTGTAAGAAAGAATGTTTATTCATGTTATCAGAAATAGAATTTAGCTTGATGTAGTTTATAAATAATTTTTTTTTTCACTAGAGGTCATGCCAGTAGAATAACTTGTGATCAATTCATTGTTTCTCTAGCTTACTGTATATAATGTAACTTAGCTTGGCCTGTATATTTGTATATGCTCCAGATGACCTTAATATGAAGATCGAAACGTCGGTATATTAAAAGGGTTATTTATAATACGGTTATAAAGTCCATAATTTCTAAAATGAATGCTGATCACCGTGTAACACTAAAAGAAAGGAAATGGATGTAATATCCTTATTTACTAATGTTTCAGTAGAAGAAGTTGGAACTTGAGAAGGACAAACATTGTCATTCCTATATACCTTAATTAAAAAAACAAATGGATTGACATCTCAGCCTTGCAGTCTATCGCCAATCAACCAACACAGATCGATATTTGCACTTCACATCTTCGCAACATATTTCAAAAACTGAGCATCGTACGCATGCTCAAAAAGAGAGCCACTTGCATCACAACAGAAGAAAAAAAATCTCAAAGATGAATTATTCCATATATCAAAAATCCTGATAGACAATGGTTATTCAAAAAAACTGATCCATAAGATACTTTTCTGCGACCCCCACAATAACAACAATGTGAGGAAACATGTTATAAATCCACCATTGCCATTCCTTATACTGGAATAGTTTCTAAAAAGATTGCCACACTCCTCAAGCCACAGGAAATACGAGTGACTTTTAAACCTTTAAAGACTATCTGCCATTTTTTAAGATCCCCGAAAGACAGTAATGCCTTCTTCTAATACGGCAGTGTTTATAACATCCCCTGTTCATGTGGATTAAATTACATTGGTCAGACCTCAAGAAGTTTGGAAATAAGGAAAAGAGAATGCGTTGGAGATGTAAACAACAACAGAGAAGACAACTCTGGGTTAGCCCTTCATTGTCTATGGTTTGTCTCAAGGACAAACCATACCGTTGAATGGTATAAAAGCTCCATGCCCTATTTAGAGGAAGATTTCCACTCCAGAAACATAAAAGAAGCTATAGCAGTCATCTGTTTTAAATGCAACCTCAATAGAAATCAAGGATTAATTCTAGCTGATATTTGGAAGACTCTCATAAGATCACTAAGCACAGCAGAGTTAAATTTCACTGCTAATTACAGAACGTAAGTTGGTATCATACATGCTCCATGTGTTTGATGTATGGTTCTTCTGTATTTGTAAAAAATACAATTGTATTTGGTTCATTCCTTCACGAACAGTTTAAGTTGTTTTGTATCTCTTTTATACACCCTGACGAAGCCAGACAGCTAAGTTGGCAAAACTTGTTGGTGTTTTTTACTTAGTATCAATTATTAAAATCTTTCGGCCAATACAACCCAGTTTATATTAATTCTTTCATTCATTACATGGTTGAAAATAATATAGAATCAGTATGAAATGTACTTAGTGTAATTGCAAAGTTAAACATAAAATATACATACCAGTTATATTTCTTATATCTTGAAATATTATGAGGAGGGAAAAAAATATTTTGATTGATCAGGTCCCAAGTCAGTTACAGTGTTTGGACAGACATATCTGTATTGTAATAAAATTCTAGAAAGACACTATTATATCATTAGAATAGTTTCTGTTTGTGAGATTATGGATTTGGTAATAATCTGTGATTTTAGTTGAATTATATAAACTTAGTAAATCATATTATAAATGAATGTACTCGTATTTTAGGTGTGAAAAGTAGTTTTGCTGTGAAGAATTCCACTGAGGAATTTTTGAAAATGGCTTTCCTTGTTATTTTTTATAATACAGTTTGGTAATATAATGTAGTATCCACAAGAATATATTTCTTTATACTAGACAGTGCTATTGTAAATAATTCCCTTTAGTATAGGATTACAGCCATAGTGAGAGCCAGCTGTGTTAATTCCTAATGATGGCATAATATACTGCAATCAAATGCAAATATGAGCAAGAATAAACCATGCTGATTCTTTGCTTTCATTTTGAAATTTATCAGTGTATAATCCTAATCTAATGAGTTTCCACTTTATACACAACTATAGTGATAGAGAATGAAATACCATCTCAAGGAAAATTTCTTTAATATCAGTCCTGTTAGTTGAAGTGAACTCACTCAATGCAATTGATTAGTTTTGATTGCCTAAACTAATATATACATATACAAAAGCACTATTTTTCTGTGGAGAAGGTTTTGCTGCATTTGTATAGATAGATTTGTTCTAAATATCTATGCATTAATTAATGCACTGTATATTTTTTGTGCTATGTGTTAATAAATGAATTAACCTTGTGAACAGACTTAGGCATTGTAAGTTATTCATCATGCTTGAACTGTATTACGCATCACTAAAAGAATAAATGAAATATTAATTAACTAGCTAATATTTTGGATTTTAATCACCTTCTTCAGAGCACAACTACTTTTCAAGTTATACAAGCTGCAGTGTAGGAAACAGTTGCCATTGTAACTGACTAAAGACCTAAAGTTCTGACTTATCACAATGTATAAACAGAAGTTTTCACAATTATCACATTGTAGTTATTCTTAATGTCGCCTAGGTTTTAGCAGATTTATGCAGCCGTACTTTGTTGAGGTTAGGTGAGTGTTTTGTCTTTGTGGACTTAAGAATATTTTCTGTAACTTGTAATGACTTCTGTATAGCACATTTTCTTCCATGTAATTGTATGTTTATCTGAACAAAATACTACACATTCTCTCTTCCCTTGTCACACAAGACCAAAGCACTGTTATTATCCCATATAAATTAGAGTACATCTAAAAAGATAGGTGAAATACTAATTAAACACACCACACTTCAAACTAGCAAACCTGCCCACTAACCAAAGAACAGACTATCTTCTATCACATTCTCGTATACATGAAGTACCCTGTGACCATAATTTGACCTACTATAGATAGGTAGGAAGATCTGTTAACATTGCTTTGGGTAGTAGACTATGATTGCATGAAGAGTAAGGTTAAATAGAAGAAAAACTAATGATTTCCTCCACACACACACACACACAGTACGTGTGTGTGTGTGGAGGAAATAACTACTAACTTAGTAAAATAACTTAGTAAAACACTACTAAGCTCAACAAGTATGGCTGGCTGCATTAATTGCCTAAAATTTGAGAGACATTCATTTGAAGATGAACTCTAATCCAACAATTATAAAAAGTAAAAATAAAATGTTTTGCAAATCTTTTTTCTGTTACAATTTCAGTTGTTGGTTGCAGATTCTGAGAGGTAGTTGTTTTCTGAAGATACTGGTTAAAACAGCAAAATATACTTGAGTTAATAAATATCTTATTGTTTTGGAGTCTTGTAATACTCTTAAAGCATGATAAATAAATGCATATCAATAGCATAATTCAGTAAGATTTTAGTTGAAATATCTCAGTTTCATAGTAATGTAAATGCTATTCTGATGGTAGATCTCTTTATCATACTCATGGTGCTAATATATTTATAGTAGCACCACAGTCTTTTTCAAGTTCAGATGTGTTTTGCCAGTGTTTTATTACGTGCAGTCATCAGGATCAAAGTTGCTTGTATTTATGTAGCTTAGAACAAAACTGGGTCATAGTCCTTAACGATTTTCTTGTATTTTCTTTGATACACCAATCAATATGTGCATGTATGTGTGTGTAATATTGTTGAAGACAAATTGTGTTAATAAGCATATATAAAATGTATTTTACTTTGAAATTTGTAACCACATTGCACACAAGTGTTATAAATGGCTTCAAAAGCAGGAGAAACTGCTTGAGTAATATGTATATATACTCTCCTTTCACTGTACTAAAATGAAAGAATGACGTGGACAACTATGATATATATTGTAACGTGGTACATATGGACCATGATTGTAACCACATTTGTAAATAGTTCGTTTTTTATGTACATCATGGATGTTTCTAGGTTTTTTTTATTTGATTTTATTATTGTTATTATTATTTTTTTTTTATGTGTTACTACAAGTGTTAGACAATTAAATAAGGGTTTGGTGTAAAATTTTGAATGGGTACTGTCCTTCATCTTTAATGTATATTGATAGCCCTTATCTACCACATGATAGCACTAATAATGAAACTCATGCAATAATTATAATCATTCTATAAGAATTATTTTCAAAAATCATGAGTGCATATCACCTCATCAGATTCGCCTGCTTTAAAAGTCATAACACTTCTGGCATGTGTAGATACAAATTTAAAGTAAAGTACATTTTATAGAAACTCAAACAAGTCGGACTTTGTTTTTTATTCTGTACTTTGTATATTGTTTTTAATTTATAATTCATACTTTTGCTATAATAGTAAACCTGATGATGTCAGTAATGACACATGAGTGAAACATTTAATTGGAAAACTTTTTTTTTTTAAGTTTTTGGCAAAAAATATATTAGTATAATTGTTGTTGTATTTTTAGTTTTTAGCATGTGTTTCTAGTCTACTAGTTGTGGAATTTATTTTTTTATTGATCTGAGATAGATTGGAGTAAAGAAAAGGTTTGATATAAAGAATTCCACAAAAGAAATTTTTAAAGGGCTCTCTTCCTTCATCTCTGTTAAGGCATTTTGATTGCCTAATATGAAGTCAAATCAAAAACAGTATTAATTCAGATTGTTCCTTTTTAGTGCAGTGTGTTTTCAGTTTTTGAGATATTACATTTCATGATATCTGATAAACTGGAAATCAATAAGATTAATACAAATGGCATTTGGTAGTAATTCAGTGAGCCATGCCTATCGTTGAAATAAATTCATTCTGCTTATTTTATATATATATATGTGCAGAAAGACTCCACTTGAATGGAAATTAACCTGCAGAATGTAAGTATTTTGGTTTGTACAGCTTCTGTTCTTGATCCTACTTCAAATACACAGTGATTTACAATTTTAACATATGTTGCATTGAACAGTAGCAACAAAAAATAAAACTAACTTTTGCAAGTGAATTTTTATACTGCTGGGGAGAACAAGAGGTCCAATAGAAATTTCACTATATGGTAAATAATATATAGTGAAATTTCTATTGGCCTTCTTGTTCTCCCCAACAGCATAAAAATTCACTTTAAAAAATTTTTAAACATTTTGTGGGAAGAGTCCAAAAACAATCGTTATACCACTGCATAACCGCATTGTATCTTGTTGAAATGTCACATGCATTATTATATCAAAGCAATCTGTGTTCATCTCAGGGTGTTTACACATCATTTTTATAAGTTTATGCATAACTGATATCATGTATTGAGGTCTGTATGTTATTTTTTATTTTTTCTATATCATGCTTGAATATTTTTAATTAATGGTAATACCTGCTTTGCTTCAGGTGGGAGAGTCAATTTTCTTCAATAAGGAATTACATTTTTTTTAATCTACTTTTCCCTAAAATTACAGACCAGTGTGTTATCAGCTTGAATCAAACTTCATGGAATTTTCTAAAAATGCTTAAGTTTATCACACAAATATAAAACTTTATGATTAATAAACTAGACCTTTTTGAGTGCTTAGCACACTAATAGAACATTACAGTTCAGTTATACTAAATGTCCTGTATGTAATTGCAAAATAAATCGAACAGCATAACTGACTTGATAAACAACTAAATACAACAACAAAAAATTAAATTATTTGTATCTTTCGGAGAGCAGAAACATGCTATTTTTCCACCTCATAGATAACCAATTATTGACTTGGAAACATTATCAAAATTTATCTTGATTTTCATTTTGCTTTCTTGTTTGATCATTTGATCTTACATTTTGAGAAATACCATTCTTACAGTATAGCAGATATAAGCTATGTGTGCTTTGCTTATAGATTTCGGTATATGTATATATATATTTTTTCCAACTTTGCTTTATTTTGCATGCAAAAAATGTGCATATGGTCTTTGAAGAGAACCTATATTATCTTATGGAACAACCAACCTTCTGATTTTGAGCTTAGTTTCATATGTAATGTTGGAGTTAGTGTAACAGTAGCATGATGCATAACGATGATCATTGCTGTTATTGTTGTGGAAATTTAAACAAAATAAAATAATTATATATAATCACTCTGTAATACATTTTTTGAGAAATACCATTCGTATATTTACAGTTTAAAAAAATGTTAATTGTTAAGATAAGTTTAAAGTAAACGAACTGTAAATGCAAGCTTTTACAGTTCGTTTACGTAAATTTCGATAATGTTTCCAAGGCAATAATCGGTTATCTATGAGGTGGAAAAATAGCATGTTTCTGCTCTCCGAAAGATACAAATAATTTAAATTTAAATTTAAATTTTTTCTGCCAGAGCACATTGCACACCATTTAGCAGATAATACTGTACTTGTTTTTGTCAGATTACTTAAATCATTTGATTTCCAATTTTTAAACATTATTTAAGTCTAAAGGAACCCATGCAGTCATAAAATTGTCTAATAAGAATTGAAATTTAAAGTGTCGAATGCTGGTTTGTGCAATCGCTTTGTGTCCCAGATTAATATAATTAATCTGGAGTTACTGTAATTAATTACAGTATATATTAATATATACTGTAATCTTCTTCAAAACCTACTAAACTAAATAAAAAATACAATTTTCTGTGTACCACATGCAGTTTTTTTTATCTGAAAATTGCTCTTCAAAAATGAAGTGTACATCCATACATGTGGATTTTCCATTTCTGAAGTGGTAAATTCAAGTATTGAAAGTAATCTCATTGTAATAGCATTTGACATACATTGGAGCAAAGTAAATTCATTTTAGTGACATCTTGTAAATGTCCCATACCATAAACAAAAGGACAGCGTAGTTGATAAAATAACATCATCTTTCCAGTAACATAGACTTATTGACTTCGCATAAAATTGCCATGATGTGGGATGGTTAATCATATCCACATGGTTTGTGATGTCTCTAGCCAGTTTTTCTGTTTTGCTGGATGGGATAAAAAATAAAAAAAAATCCCAAAGTTTCTAATAAGAAACTCTGTAACCTCCATATAAGATCAGCTAATTCATTTTCAGTTAAAAATTCCATTCAAGGTTTCTTGCATCCTGAGTGGGCTAAATCAACCAGAGAACATTTTTATTACCATAAATAAAAATAAAATGAAGTTTCACTGTTAGCTGTTATCCAAAGTGAAGCAATATATCCATTTTGCTTTTGCTTTTACATAATCTCCATGTGTATGTTGTATTTTGTTTGAGATATTTGCTGTTCTCCTGAAATAGTTCTTAGTTCAGCATTCTTAGTTCTTCCAAAATCAGTTACCCTTCTGGAAATTGGTTTCAGAAAAAGAATATGGAAAGGTTTGAACTTTGTGAGTGTGAGTGAGTGATAATTTGAACTTCAACGTTCGTTCACATATCCAAAAAATATGATAAAATTTAAATTTCATCCAAGAAATTAAATAGTTCCTTTCTGGTGAGAAATGTTCCTTCCTTTCTTTCAAAATTTTTGGATAAACAAATCATGACAGTTAAGAAATTGCCTCTGCATCTATCTAGTTTTGCTGACACCATTGTTAATTTTCTTCCAAATACAATTAGACATAAATTTCATTGTGTTAAGACTTTACCATGCATCTAGAACTAAGACATGATTTGCTTCGTTCATAAAATATAGTCTAAATATTATTAAATTACTTTGTTTAATTTTAATTTTTAAACAGTGCCATTTTTCCTGAAATCTTGACTAATTTGGATTGTAAGTTGATGAATGAACTTTAAAGCTTTTAGCTTTCAGTAGGATAATATAACAGTTAACGAAAAAAAATTTTAGGAAGGGGAGAAACTATACATTTCAACCAAGCACGGTAAACTAACAGTTGCACTAAGGAAAGCAGAAGTTTCTTGAGCTTATGATGGATTATAGAGCAAGTGCCCCTTGGTATGTTTTTTAAGGAATCCCACACATGGAAGATTGTAAACCTATAGTAATTAGTACATGTGGACTAAGGGTTAAGTACTCCAGGATCTATGCTCTGGGTATAAAAGAAGAAATCTTGATATTTCATCCAGTTGTGCAACATGCTCCCAAAGGATGTAGGTGTGGGTCACAATTGGTACCTTTTATTAGTACTTTAAAGTTCCAGAAGCCTGCTGGCAAACTCTTTTTTACTCTTCAGATAACAAGTAGAAGCCTAAAATAGCAGCAGTTACCCAAACATTTTATATAAGCTTAGTATCGTCATTGTTAGCCATTATTGATCCACTACTGGATGAAGGTCTTTCTGAGATGACTTGAAGATTGTCTGTCAATGGCTTTTCTTCCCCTTGTCACTCCTGGAGATCTGATTTCATAAATCCATTGGGATTTTGACCAGAACTGTGGTCATTTTTCCTCCCATGGAATCCAATCCAAAAAAAAATTTATTAATAATTAATAATGATGTAATTTTTTTCATGTAGTACTATCATATCCTGTACACCCCTTGAGGGTACTTGGCAGGAATTTGATGATGATGATGGAATCCAATCCAGTACTTCTTTTGTCCATTGTTGATCCTGTGTTCAAGCAATATGCCCAGCCCATTACTGCTTCAAATGTTTTACTTTCTCTATAATGTTGGTGATTTTGGTTGTCCATACTAAATTGTGTTGTTCTTAGTTTCTGAGTTTCATTTACATTTAATGTCTGTTTTGCAGCCATATGTCAATATAGAAAGAATACATACATTGGTTAAAAACTCTTCTTTTCAGGCATAGTGGTAAAATGACTTTTGAAAATTGACTGTAATTTTCCAAATTCTTTCCACCCAAGTGCTGTGCATCTTTTAATTTTGTCTATGATATCCTTTGTCCTAAGTATATGTAATGATTTACTTGTTCAGTTTCATCATCATTGAATTTTATTATAGCAAATTGCACATAGCCAGTTTAAAGTGTTCACAGAAGTTTAGTATAAGTGTATTACTATATATAAGTGAAACGGAAGATTAGATATCCAGAAACCCTGTTGCAGATTTGAAAAAAATATGAAACTTGAAAATAGTTGAAGAAAAATATGTAACCTTTGCTCCAGACCTTAGTGCAGGGTAGTTGGTCTCATATCACTCAATAAATATCATCTATCAACTCAACACATTTGGAAAGATCCATTCCATAGTGGTATTTAGATTCATAACTTGTTGATATTGGGGTGTGGAAACAGTGTCCACTGGGACAACCAGACCATCAAACTTATGGTCATAATAATTTGAAGAATGTATCTTAAAAAGATTGGTGGCATAACATCAGAACAATAATGAAAATATTTTAAAAGCCCACATAATCCATTAAAAAAAGCAACTAATGTTTTATGCTAATGAAAACCTTTCTTAAATGACAGCAGATGGTGTAGGACTTCACCTGAGTCTCTAGGAGTGTCCAGTTCTGAATGCTACTTTTGGAATAAAATTCCTGTGTACAATTAAAAAAAAAATGTTCAACTGTTCCCTGTTTTTGGTTGTCTTTTAGCCACTCACCTGAATTGGGGCTTGTCAAAATATCCAAAATACCTATCCCTGCATGTAGAATTTAGCTTATCAAAACCTTTTAATACTTGAATGAAATATTTGTGGGTGATCAGTAAAGGCCTTTATACTCTCTTCCTCTTTTTTTCATAAGAGTGGGACATCTTGCAGAGATTTTGTTGACATAGAGAAACTCAGCCAAACAGAGATCATCCACAGGAATCTCTGTTAAAACTTCATCCTTCTGTTCTCAAAGTAATGACAAAGCTTAAGTTTTACAATTGTAGTTGTCCTTTTTCCAGCATTAATACTTTTACTTTTTTTTCTCAAGAAAAAGAATTTAAAATTGCTTACGTCAGTGAAATATTAACCTCAACACAACCATAAATAAGATATGTACTATGTTAATTTCATGAATTGCGCAATATTTCTGTTTTCTATAAAATGTATGCTTTCATTGCCCAGTCACAAGAATGATTTGTCCTTAAGTTGCAGAGACTTGGGAAATTTGGATTTTTATTCTCTCAAACTGACTGCACAGGACTTGCAGTTGATCTCCAATGTCGAGGACCAAACTGAGTCTTAAGCGCTGCTTTTGACCCTCTATTCTGGACTAAGATGCATTGTATTGAATTGAAATATTGTATTGCATTGAAGCATTGTATCACTCTGCTAAGTGCAATGCACTGCAGGCCTAATTTTTTTTTTTTTACATCTGTACTATTGCTTCATCATGACTTGTTTCCTTTAATATTTCTTTTTATGTCACTACTAAATTGAATTGTAGAAGTATTTTCCATCATTATCTTTGTATAGCCATAACTAGAGGTTTAAATGAATACATTTTGATTAACAATAATGTAGAATTGACAGATCTGTAACATTCACTAGTTCAGTTTGATGCTCCTCCATAGCACCATTAGAAAAATTGCATGTGTCATTTGGAAAAATTACATGCAAAGAGCATTTATAACAACTCCATAGGTTGTTAAAAAAACAGGCTGATTTTATACTGAAATTACAGGTCTTTACCTCTCACAAAACTGGCTGGGAGATAATTATCATTGTCTTCTTATTTAACATAATCTTCGATTCTGCCCTTTTAATCATCCTAGCATATTAATCTAACCAGTTAACCAGCTCTAAATGAAAGTTTTTGGATGTTAACTACTTGTACCATATTTAGCAGTTGCTGTTACTTACACCATGGTTATGTCCAATTTGTGTGTAATTTACTTGCTGTTTAATTTTATGACCTTATTTGTTCTGCACACTAATCACCTGAACTGGATTGTGCCATGTCATTGCTAACAGTAACGACAAAATTTATAATTCAGAAGGGAAAATAAACATCATATTACACATTTTGAATATATTACAATGTCTTTTCACCAGCAAAACCAGATACTAGTTAAAATATAACTGCATACATGTAAGCATTAGTCCGTGTATTCCATAATCCCCTCCCCCCTCACATTGATGGAATTAATTATGAATTGCACCAGTTGCTTCTTAATATTTGCTCTCCATCAAAAGTTAATAAGTAGGCTGTAAGCATGGATCTGACTATAACCATGGACGTTTTATTGATGTCTAGGTGGCAGATAAATTTTAATCACCTACTTGAGACCACCACTCTTTATTAGATGCCTAAAGTGGCTTGAAAAAAAAGAAAAAAAAAAGTTCCAAATTTGGTTATTGGTCAGGTTATCTAACACTTAGTCCACTCATGGTACTAATATTAATCTACTATAGTCTGAGAGCCTTTTGTTGGTGGTGGGGGGGGGGGGGGAATCACATTAAAAAAATTATTACAAGGGCCACTTCTGTTGCATCAACTCATAATGGGAGAGTTGATCTAAATGCAGTATGCTTTAAAATGTTATCACTCCATAATACAATTTCCAGGGATAACTCCTGTCCTTTCTTCTCCTCTCCACTCTGATTACATTCTCTCTCGCACATATTTTGCTGTCCTTACATAATCTTTAAAACAAAATTACATGATAACCACAATAATAAACTTACATGAAAGTACAAAATTTTCTTTGTACAAATAATCTTTGCTACTTACGTCAGTTTCTAAAATATCTTCATTCTTTTGAAATCCAAGTACAAGATCATTGTACAGTTGTTCAAGTATGGTCATGAAGCTATATATGGTAGAATCACTATATATCTTTGATTCTACTTTTTTTTTTTTTTTTTTTACAACAATCTGTGAGGTTGTCTTTCTTCATCACCTCAGCTTATCAGTGTGCCTCTGAATTTCAAGATCCTATACACCATTTCCCAATAACCTCTTACTTTTGATATCTTGAAATACAGAATACATAGCCATCCATTTCTTAACCCAGATTTAAAACTCTTCACACTAAGCCCACCCATTAGCATGGCACAGGTCATCACTAAAGACATGCATGCCATAATAATGAATTATGTAATGCTTGATGAGGTTGTATAGACATTCAGAAGGAATCTTGATTCTAGTATTGCTTGAGCTGCTTGATTGTTGGTCTTTATATTGTCAGTGCTTTGTACCTCTGTGAGCTGGAGTTGTTCTTCATATATAATGTTATAATCAAAAACTTCAAGATTCACAGGAAGGCAGGGATTCCAGATGATTCTTACTTTTGAAATCCTGAATATGACGATAAAAGTTTTTATGGTACTTAAAGATTGAAGGGAGATTTAGAATTTTAAATCAGTATTGATGGTAATAGGGATTTAATATAATGTTGTTACTAAACTCAGAATAGCTTTTACAAATGTCTGTCATATTCCTTCATTTTTGGATAGCCAGTTTATGAAAAACTGGGTTAATTACAGAAATGTTTCTTTTATTATTGTTACTAATTTTTATTGTTATTTTTTTATTGTTACTAAACTCAGAATAGCTTTTACAAATGTCTGTCATATTCCTTCATTTTTGGATAGCCAGTTTATGAAAAACTGGGTTAATTACAGAAATGTTTCTTTTATTGAACTACCATTTGGTGATTACTCTGAAAAAGGAACCATTGACTACTAACAAATCAAATGTCCACCACAAAAAATAATAATAAATATATATATATATTTAATTTATTTATTTTGTAAGTCACTTGTTTGGATTGTCAGAATTTCTACACTTTGACATTCACTATAATCAGCAATAAATCTGGATAAGTCAAGAACTTGCAATCTTTCATACAGGATTAAATAGAAAAGACATCTATACTACATACAAGTCACTGGAGGTCCAAGAGAATATTTTTAGAATCAATGGATCTTTTTATATCTGATTTTCAGTTTTTACTAATTTAACTATTCCTTTTGCTTTCATTCTGTTACGTGTTTATTCCATTGTTATCTTCTCTATTTTTATCCATTTGATTATGGGTTGTAATTGACATTTATTTTATTCTATCAAATTTTGTTTTTTTATCTATTTTTCTCAGTGTTTTCATTTCATATGCAGTATTTATATATTGTATTTTTGATGCTGCTATTATTTCACATGTGTAAGTTGACAGTGGTTGGGTTACTGATTTATTGATTCTTTCTTTTGTTAATCTTTGTTTTTCCATATAGTTGAATTTAAATAATGTTGAATTATATGCTGTTACTATGGACTGTTATATTCAGTGTCAAGAACTAGAAATTCATCACAGTAACTTTGCTCAGCTCATAAGTAATTATGCTACATTCGTAATGATTTTAATAATAATTAAAGAAGACAATTTTAGCTAATTGCTTAAAGCATCTTTCCATCTAAATTCATGAATGTACTCTGTGAGACCTATTTTTTAAGTACTTGTTTTTGGATTTTTTTTTATAAATAGCAGAATGGATATTAAAACAGTAATTAATAAATTATATTCAAATTTATGACAAAGCATATAAAGTAAAAAATATTATTATTACAGTAAACTCTATGGAGTCAGTAGACTTAGGCCCACTCAACCAGCAGCATGGCTATCATATTGAACCTTGAAATCATTTGCACTCCCTGCATTCACAATGCATTCCACTCACCGACAACTCTTCATGTAAAAAATCCACTCCTCACACCCTTCTTCACCACATCTTTATACAACTTCCAGGGATGGCCTCTTATTCTTCCCGTCTCGGTGTCTGCTCTCTTTTAATAATTCCTTCTTTGTTAATCTGGTAAAATCCCTTAACCAACTTCAAGGTCTCTAGAGATCATATCTCCTCTTATCTTCCTATCTACCAAACTCTGTAATCTACATACTGTCAACCACTCTTCATAACTAACATTCCAGAGTCCTGATATCACTTTGGTCATTTATCTTTGGATTCTTTCTGGTGTTTCTACATCACAATGAAAACTAGGCTACCAAATTTGAGCACAATAATCCATGTGTGGTCTGACCAATGCCTTTTAAAGAGGCACCACCACATTCTTATCCCTACAAGTCAGTGTACTTTTAATCATAGTAGCAATATGATGTGCAACCTTTGCAATGCGTCTGCAGAACCTTAGTTCACTCTCTGCCATCACCCCAAGATCCAAATCTTATCCACTTCCTGAATCCACTTCCATTTATTAATATTAAAACTCTGATCGCACTCATCTGTCCAATCTAAAAATTTATATATTTTTTAATTTGGTTAAAAGGTGATGTTTTAAAATTTTTTAAATAAAGTATTAGAAATATTACATTAGTATGTCACATTACAATTATAATAATCTTATTGTAATTACAATTACATTAGTTTTATTTAGCAGGTGTACTTGCTACACTTTCACATTTTCATTAGTTAATATTAATATTAATAAATGGAAGAAGAGGACAAGGAAGACGAAGAAAATCTTGGCTGGCAGATATCAGACAGTGGACTGGTATGAACTCTGAGAGACTGCTCAGAATAGCTGAGAATCGCTCAAAATTTGCCAAGGTGGTCGCTGACCTCCGATAGGAGATGGCACTCAAAGAAGAAGAATATTAATATGATAGGGTGCTTTTTAAAAATAGCAAATTTTAAATGTTTTAAATTTTGTATGAGCACCTGCTCATTGTTTTTTGTAGTGATTACCTTGATGGACCCGTGTTTCACTCAGGATATCTCCATGAGTGCAGGTCACAAAGATGCCTCCAACGATCTCAATCTTGAGCCTCTCTCTTCCATGTTATACCCTTAGATTTCACTAGTGGATCTTCCCATCTTGTAGGTGGTCTTCCTGCTTTTCTCTTTATTCTTGGTTGCCAGTTTGAGTATTCTATATGTCCATCTGTTATCCCTGAGTCTGGCTATGTGACACCCCCCCCCCCCCCAATATCATCTTGCTTTCATATACTGCAGTTACCACATCTTTTATGCCTGATCTCTTTCTTAGTTCCATGTTTCTAACATGTTCCATTCTGCTGATGTTACAAATCCTGCATTCTATTGCACGCTGAGTTATTCTGAGAGTCTCTTCTTCTTTTCTTGTCATGTTCCATGTTTCTGATCCATATGTGAGTGATGGTAGAATATCACTATTAAATAGTTTTGCCTTCAGAGAGATGTCAAGATTTGGATCAGTAAGTATTTCTTTTAGTCTGTTGAATGATAGCCATGCAGCTTTCTTTCTTTCTTTTTGGTAGTTCTTCAGATAAATCGTTATTCATTTTTATTGTTTGTCCTAAGTACTTGTATGAGTCAACTTGTTCTATAGGGATGTTATCAATACATATGTGACTGTCACTTGTATAGATGTTTTTGATCCATTTTGTTATTTCTAGATTCATTTCTAAACCTATCTTACTGCTGTTTGTGTATACTTTTTCACCCATTTCTTCTAGGTCTTTTGGGTTGTGGGATATCAGTACTAGATCATCGGCAAACATAAGAATTTGTACCCATTTCTTCTAGGTCTTTTGGGTTGTGGGATATCAGTACTAGATCATCGGCAAACATAAGAATTTGTAGCTTTTCACCATCTATGCTTATTCCTCCGTTTAGGTCTATTTTTTTCAGAATGTATTCTAAAGTGCTGGTAAATAGATTTGGGGAGATCACATCACCTTGGCGGACCCCTCTCTTTATATCTATATTTATAGGTTGATCAAATATTTGTGTGGTCTGATTTTTGTTAATTTCTTTTATCATGTGGATATAAGTAGAATCCACATTTATTTCCAGTAAGGCACTGATGACTGCATTGTGTTCTATGGTATCAAATGCTTTTTTAAAATCAATAAAGAGGAAATATAGAGGGATTCGGTATTCTCTGCATTTTGCAGTAATAAGAAAAAAAATCTATGATGATTCGAAACGATTTAGAGCAGCGTTTCTCAACCTTTCTAAGCCCAAGGACCAGTAAAATGTCTGAAACAATTCTGCGGCCCACTAAGTTACAGAGGCATAGCTGGGGAGGGTGGGGAAGGGGAGATCCGCCCCTTGCGGCACCTTTTTTGGCGTTTATGAAATCTTGCCTTACTGTCTATAAAACAGCAACTGAGTGATGAAATAGCCTCCGACAATGTGATCGATGATTTTGCGAACAGAAAAATAACATTTTAGAATGTTGGAATTAAAGTTTTACTTCAAAAATAAACATAGTGTTTTTAATTTATTTTCCTATACATCGTTTTGACTTTTTGTAATTTTTTTTAAAAAACCTATGTAGGAATTACCAACATTTCGGAAAAACTGTGCCATTTATAACATAATAAATCTAAAAGCATGTTTTGAAAGATATGGCAACATAATTTATTAAATTGGAAGTAAACGATTAAAAGTGTATCATCATTGAACAAAGTTTTAATTTTTATTAAATAAGATGATATAATTATGTTACTACTTACTTTTAATGAGATGGTTGAGCTTCTCGGCCCTTGCAGAGTTGTTGGATATCTGGCTCAATATTGGTCAACTTCAGTCAAAGATCAGTACACACACTAAGGCGATTTCTGTATTTTGTTTTTATTTGAAGGAGCGATGAAAATCCTTTCTCACAAAGATAGGCTGTAGAAAACTGCAGGACGATTTTCATTGCTGCTTCAGATAATTCCGGAAATTCACTTCTCACTGAAGACGAGATCCAAAATCGAACAAAACCAAGATCACGGAATTGCATTTTAAGCCCACTGTCACTTGAAAGCTCAGTTAACTGTTCCTTTTTATAACAAAAGGTCATTCTCGAGACTGCAAGCCTGAAATGGATCGCGAACCCACAAAAATTTCTTATAAAAGTTATTCGGAAAATATATTTCAAAATTCCGTTTCAGATTTTTCAGGTGGTCACAAACCCTTTTCACAAACTCAGAATAAACAAAAATATCATTTTCCACTAAAGAGGATTCCAATGTTGGAAAAGGTGGAAATTGTCTGTATTTTACATAATTAATCCATAAAATCAGTTTTTTCTCGAATGCCTTTATTTTGTCGTAGGCATCAAGAACAGTTTAAAAATTTTCCTGAAGGGAGAGATTTAGTTCATTTAATTTCGAAAAAATGTCTGAAAGATAGGATAGTGTTGATAACCATGCTTTGTCAACAAAGAGTGATGCAAAATCAGAATTACGTTCATTTACAAATAAAACTTCGTGCCTTAATTGAAATATCCTTGTTAGTACTTTGCGCCTGGAAAGCCACTGAATTTCAGAATGAAGCAAAAGTTGTGTATATTCACTGCCCATTTCATCGCAGAGTACTGAAAATAACCTGCTATTTAACGGTCGGGGTTTAATAAAATTAACTAGTTTGACAGCGTTGTATAGCACAGTTTTAAATTCTGGTGACATTCCTTTGGAGACTAATGCTTTTTGGAGACTATGAAACAATGCACCCAATTCATATCCGGAGCTACTTCTTTGACCTTAAAAACAACCCCACTATGCCAGCCTGTAAGAGCACGAGCTCCATCCGAACAGAAGCCTATACATTTTTCCCACTGGATCCCTTTGTGTATTATGTAATTATTGAGAGAGTGAAATATTTCTTCTCCGGTTGTTCGGGATGACAAAGTTCTACAAAACAGAAGATCATCATGAATGTTGTTATCATATGCATACCTTACATAGCATATTAATTGCACATCATTTGTAACATCAGTATCATCTATTTGTAACGCATAATAAGGGCTCTTCTTAACTCTTTCGATTAACTGAGATTCTACGTCACCTGTCATATCATTAATTCTGCAACTGACTGTCATTTGAAAGAGGAATCAAATCAACATCTTTTAGTAACTTGTTGCCAAACATAGTTTTTACCACATCTTTTATAGCTGGAAGTAGTAAATTTTCCCCAATAGAATGAGGTTTCCGTGTTTTCGCTATGCGCAAACTTAAGAGATGGGATGCTTCCGGTGCTTTGTAATTAATGGAATCCATGGCTGAAATTATATCTTTCCCATGATTCAATGTCCCTAAGCATCGCTGAAAAATTCAATTGGCTTATTTTTCACATCACAATGTTTAGTTTCTAAATGTCGTCGGAGTTTTGCAGGCTTCATGCACTTGTTTGACGACACTTCATAACACAAAACACATTGAGGTTTCTGTTCACTTTCATCTCCACATCAAGTAAACCCGAATTCCAAATATGAACTGTTATATTTCCTGCTGTATTTTTTTCTTTGAACTGCTTGTTTCTTCTGCTTTAATAGTATCAGATTTACTGGCCGTTACAACACATGTTAAAATTAGGGTTAGCATTACCTGTTTCATTTGCTCTTCTTTTCAAAGTCGTAGTTCTAAGCCACTTATCCATTATTAAAAAAACGTTTCCGAAAAATATATAAATACTGGGGTTAACTCATGACACACTTTGTTCAAGTATCACTTAGCACTTCTGAAGATATACTGAGCCTTGGTTGAAGGAAATCTTCAATAATAAAAATCAATACACAACAAGCAATTGGTTGAAATGTGGATAACACGTTTATTTCAAATCTGACAAAACAGCATGGGAAGGCGGAAGCAATAAAACTATATTGTTTCCCTTTACCCCTCTTTTATTATTCGTCATTCTGCAACTACAAATTTAGCAGCAGAATGACAAATAATAAAAGAGGGGTGAAGTGGAAAACAATATAGTTGTATTGCTTCTGCCTTTGAACATTCTGGCGCTATTTGTTGGTTTTTTTTTAAGGCTCCATTTGATTTCAACAATTTTTACTTACTTATTCAATTTTAATTTGGTTTTGTTTGGATAATTAAAAAAAGTATTTAATTAATTTAAGCCTGCCTGCGGACCACCTGCCCCATTGTCGTGGACCACAGGTTGAGAAACATTGATCTAGAGTATATTTAGGAGTCACAGTGATTAGTTTTAAAATTGCTCCCAATAAAATTATTTGCATTTTTTTTAATTTATTTTAAAAATCCACTTTAGAGTCAAAGTGAATGAATTTTTTTTTCATTTAATTAGTAATTTTTAACTTTTTTTTTCAAATGAATATCAACATCATTTATAGAGGAAATGACAAAATGAAGCTTTTATTATTCCAACAGATTAATACAAAATTTGTGAATTTACTGGTTTTCTTGCTGTTATTTTAGCAGCGCTGCTTTCTTGTGGCCAGAGTACTTCTTCCTTGTAGCCACAGCCAACAAAAGAAACCATTTCTGGTCTTCATCATTGGTGTGCACTTTGTTGTATTCATCCATCAGGGCCATGCCTCTTTCTGCATTGTTGTTGTTGACAACTCTCATGCATTGAATTGTCTTTTTTTACTGACTGGAATCACTTGTCTTCATTCCATTCAGCAGCATCCTTGTTCATGAAAATCATTGGGAGCATCAGGTGATAGAGAAGAACTGCAGAATGTTTGATGTCGTGAAGTCTTCCACTTGAATAGAAACAATTACAGCTGGTCTACTGTAGCAAGTGTAGCTCAATTCATTGGACTGACTGTCTTCTCTGGACTTCTTCAAAATCTTGACAATTTTGCACTTTGTTTCATAAGAAACTTTCTCATCAAAAATAGCAAATGAGATCATTTCCTTTGAAAGATACCAGGAAGTGTCCTAAGAATTTTTAAGTGCAGCATTTGTGATTGTTTTATTTACTTCCTCATACAGGTAAATATCCTTCAGGACTGAGGTCATTCCTAGGGGTAGACACAACAGATGGAACTTAGAACAAAGGTTTGACATAGAGCTTAACAATAAATATGCAAATATTTAAGATTCTTTCTTCACCTTGTTTTTGCTCTTTCCAAGATTTTTCCATTCTCTAAATACACCTTCGACTTTCTCCACAACATGCATTTTCAACTTTGTGGGTATTCTTGCCTTTTCCCACATCTCCAATCCTGGGATGTTTTCCTTATGTGTAGACAAAAGCAGATTGAAAATTCAAGAGTAAACTTGTTAAAACATATCATTCACAACCCAAACATGCATGTTGTTTGCCTATTCAGTGCACAAAATTTGAAATTCTGTGTTTACCTCTAAACATTAGATAAATTTGTTAAAATTTTCACTGAAAAACTGAAAATAAGGAGCACTCCAATAATTTACAATAAGATAAGTTAAATTACAAAAAAAAAAAAAAAAAAAAATCAATTTAGGAGGCTTTTTTTTTTTTTACAGGCTAGATAAAATAGTCAGTATTCTAAAATGGTTTGTGCCATGCATTTCTTACACAATTGTCTTAATATACACAGGGTCATTTAACAGCCAAATAGAAAGCCTTAATACTTAGTTCAACTAAAAATGGATGCAATATTTGTAGGGATATAAATAAAAATAATCCTATGAAATGTTTAACAAGATCTAGTTTTCTGAGTATATGTTTCAAGTTATGTTTCATTTTGTTTTACATTGACATAAATTTTACTTTTTATGTGATTATTCAAGATTATGTTGAAAGTATTAGACTAACAAAGGATGTACTGTTGTTTATGAACTACAAAATATTAAAAATATTAGCACAAATAACTTTGCAAATAATTATTAGTAGTATTTGCATAACATTTTTGTTGTGCACTTGGGGTTTGTATATTTGGATTATGTATTTATGTTTATGTAAATGTGGAATAAATAAATACATATTTACATAATACTGTAAATGAAAATATGTACAAAATAAAGAACAGTGTATTTTTATAAGCTTGAAGGGCAAGATCACCATATAGTAGCTGAAGTGGTTGTTCTTAGAATTAATGTATATTACTGTATTTTCAGATATAGCAGAGGATAAATTTTTGAAATGTTAGATTTTGATAGCTTTACTAACATTTTCGTCTCTTATTCTGAAATTCATGACATCCAAAATACTCAGGCATAATTTACAAATTTGTATGAATTGATACTAAGATCATAAGCACAGTTTAAAAAGGCTATACTAAAAGTAAATTAATTTGGAGTACTGTATTATATTTTTGATTTGTATTGGTGATAAGCAAAGTACTGAATTTCTCAAGTATGTTATATGACATTTACTGTTACAAAATATTACACTACCCCTAAGTATCATGTGTGATATTTAAAATGTATGATTTTTGAAAAAAGGCTTTTAACCCATAGCAGCTGTTGTTGAATTATCGCAACCCATTAAATTTAAAAAGTAAGGTTTCTTCTTCAAACTATCATTAATAAACTCCTAAATAATTCATTTTTAATACAGAAATGAAACTGTAAGAAAGTATCTATCTGATTTATATAAAACCTCTAAAAAATTTAGTGTGGAATCATTTGGGAAATTGTAAATTTATAGTGGCACTCAGGCCACTAGTTAAATTCTTTACTAGATTATTGTAAGTGATTGCAGCATTCACTTGAAAAAAGGCTTTTAACCCATAGCAGCTGTTGTTGAATTATCGCAACCCATTAAATTTAAAAAGTAAGGTTTCTTCTTCAAACTATCATTAATAAACTCCTAAATAATTCATTTTTAATACAGAAATGAAACTGTAAGAAAGTATCTATCTGATTTATATAAAACCTCTAAAAAATTTAGTGTGGAATCATTTGGGAAATTGTAAATTTATAGTGGCACTCAGGCCACTAGTTAAATTCTTTACTAGATTATTGTAAGTGATTGCAGCATTCGGAACAAAAGAAAATTATATAATAATGCTCATTAATGTTTTATAACCTTTTATAAAATTGACTGATGCTAGTAGAATAATTTATTAATGTCCCTACTGCTGTTCATTCCTATATCCCAAAGTGGTTTCAAAGCTGATGTCTGTTTGATAATTCATGGTTCATGATGAATTCAATTCAACTATTTAATACCAGGTGTGCAGAAGCTCATAGGTGCCACATCTTCAAACCACAAAAGTTGTTAGAAGTTTTTTTCACTTGGTTAGACTATAAATTATATATTTATTTTAATCCTTTTTCCAAGTGTAAGCAAACAAAGTTTGCGCCTGAAGTATCTTCAGGAGTGGGACAACTCGTGGCAAAGGTGGACTGAGTTCACATCACTTTCCTTAGTATCCCATAATGCAAAGCAAATCACCTTGCAGATCATGTATACTGCTGTGCATTATGGGAAGGGTCACTACCCAGACTGGTTTCGACCTTTATTGAGGTCTCTTCATTGGGAGCCAGACGTTCTAACTTAGGAAGTAGTTAAGTGAATGGATATTCCAGTGTATGTTTTTGTGATTTTTGCTCTGTTAATATATATATATATATATATATATATATATATATATATATAAGGGTGGTCTGCAAAGTTTTCTGCCTAACAATGAAAAAACGAAATTGCTTCAACCTTGGTATCACCTCTGGGTCTGGCTCCCAAGACCTCAATAAAGGTCAAAACCAGTCTGGGTAGTGACCCTTCCCATAATGCATAGCAGTATACATGTCTACAAGATGTGCTTTGCGTTATGGGATACTGAGGAAAGTGATGTGAACTCAGTCCACCTTTGCCACAAGTTGCCCCGGTCCTGAAGATACGTTAGGCGCAAAATTTGTTTGCTTACACTTGGATAAAGGATTAAAAATAAATATATAATTTACACAAAAGTTGTATTCTTGCTTTTCTCTAGAATTGTTATATCATAAGATTAATTTCTGATTATTTCACTATATTTGTGCTTAAGCATTTTGCTTTTAATGCAGTGGGCCTTGTTTTCTTCTGTTTATGTAATATTCTGCCTCTGTTCCATATATTGCTGTTGTGATTATTTTCGAGTCAAAGAGTTTGAGTTCTCTGTTTGTATTTATTGCATCTTTGCATTCCAGAGAAAAATATTTGATTTAATCCTAAATAACTTTACTAGATTATGTAGATTAGGTAAAGTTAATTGCATTATGATTCGGTATTATAATTATTTGGTATGTACTGATGTTTTTCATATATAAATTTAAAAGTTCTCTGCTAAACTAGTTAAAGAAATTTTCCTCTGCATTTCTAAAAGGGCTACAACATACTTCTAGCTGTGAAGAGAATGTGATTTTATGACAACATATTAGTTCTGGGCAAGGGATCAAAAATATATAACAGAAAATTCACTATATATTTTTTTTTTAATTCAAAACTTATCAATGTACACTTGGAAGTTTGTGATGCTTATTTGTAACTAAAATTTAGTGGAGTTTAGAAATGATTGAGCAATCCCTATTATTTTGCCTAACTTTCTAATGCTAATTGCCAGTTTTAGAAATTGGCATGAGGAGTGATAGGTCTAAGGTTAGTGTGATCGTTTATTTTCAAAACTTTGAATAGGTGTGAATTTTTTTAATGTAAACATTAAACCTCAAAAACCATAGTAACATAAAATAAAATTTTTTGAATAAAAGGAGGGGAAGGGAAACCAAATAAGGATGTAAAAACCCAAAAATGTAATATTTGTTATAGTTTAATAGCTGTTTTGATATTCTACCTTTGTCAGAAGGAAGGCCTGCTCTTCTGACATTCTTTGACAGATTTTTCATTTGCAAATTTACATATTGCAGTATGGAATTTTTTTTTTTTTACTTGCATCATCAATAAAAGTTGATTATATGTTAAAACTAGGAGAGCTCCATTAACCGTTGTTAGCTGGTACATAATTCTTTTCATATCTAAGTATAAAATATTTTAATATTCCTCAAACTGATGTTTGTATTTAGAGTTAAAACATCTTTTCCATAAGTTGTTTTTATTGTGCAAATTCCTGAATTAATGTGTCAAGGGAGCTCATAGCAAAGGTGCTTCAATTATTTCTTTTCAGTAAAATTATGGAGACTACAACCGTGTTAGGAATAATTACTTTAATTTCTCGATGTCACATTAAGTTCATCATCTGGCTTATACATGTATGCACAGAGACAAGGTATATTACATTTCAAATAGTATGGCAAAGTGACAATGATTTGATCAACTTTTATTCTACTGGCCTGACCTCTAGTGGAAAAAAAATACATCAAAGCTATATTCTATTTATAACATCAGATAGAATAATGGTTGATCAAATCATTCTCACTTTGGCATAATATTTGAAATGTAATATAGCTTGTCTCTGTATATATATATGTGTAGTGTATACTCCAGATGATGACCCTAATATCAAAGTCAAAACATCGGGAATTTAAACTAATTATTCCTAACATGGTTGTAGTCTCCATAATTTTACTGAAATGAATGCTGATCACTGTGTAACACTAAAGGAAAGGTGCTTCAAGCTCACAGTATAATTTAGAAATATTAGAAGAGTAATAAATTAGATTTATCAATTTCTGATTTTGCCCATTTGTTACACAGTGAATATTACTCCATTTGAAATTTCTTCTTATTGGTTATGTGGATGGGTAAACATTTCGAATTGTTAGCTACATTCACTCACTTAACAGCCCTGCATGTGTTTAAACTTTAGACATGTGTTTAGACAACTTAAAAGTTTGCATATTTGTTGCTTTTAAAAAACATGAAATCTTAAAAAGCATAGTAAGCTTAAGTAAAATATTTTCTGAACAAAAGAAGGGAAGGGGTAACCAAACATTCAAGAGGGTTGGCCATCTTTGCCATAAGTTTTGTCATGCACCATGGTAATGTACATATTTGAAGCACCTTGTGACAAATGTGGCTAAAGACTACTTAACTCAAAAAGTATAGAATTTTTTGGATTTTTCCCGTTGGTCATACATCAAGTGCTGCTTCTGTTTCTGGACCTCAGAGTAAGTGGGTAAACATCTCTCATTCATTCACTCAGTAATGTTCACAAGAATAATGAAAAATGAGTAATTTTAATTTTATCTGTTTACAGTTACATATAAATTTAGTTACTGTGTAACCAAGCATCATACATCTACTTTTGCTTTCAATATACTCTCGAGTTATTGTTTTGTGCTGTTTAGAAAGATATGGAAGTTGTTTTGCTTTGTGCACTGCTGTTGTGGATGTGTGATCACACATCCACAATAGCATTTCTGAATTATTGTGCCCATTAATTGAAGGTGATAAGTGTGTATGACTTTGTTGCCATTTTTGAAATATGTTAAATATGAAATACAAAAAAGATTTGTAACATCATATATACAGTGTTTATATACATACATACATACTGCATATTCTCGTAGACAGGCTTATGAATGCATAATACATACAACAGGAAGCAGAAAAAATTCTCCTGCCTTATGTCTTTCAGTTTGTAGATCAGTTGGTGAGAGATGTCACTCTAAGTTTGTTATTGTGAAAAAATTGTCTATCTCTTAGCTTTAAAATGTGATAGTGTGTGCATATACACGCTTTAAAAATTTTACATTTCATGAACAACATACGCAATTTAAATTTTCTTTATCACAGCTAAAAGAGAATTTTTTTCACAATAACATAAACTTAGTTTAAATATTCAAAATGCCCACCATCAGCATGAATATGTGAGCACCAGCTGATATACAAACTGAAAGGCAAAAGGCAGGTGAATTTTTTCTGCTTCCTGTTTGTATTATCATTCATGTTTTCTCCAGTGTTTGTGGTTTGCAACTGTAAACATAAATTTTCAAGCATCCAAAAAAATCCAACGATGTTAGATCTATAGATCTTGGAGGGTATTCAAAAGCACTTCCTGTGATCAGAAAATTCAAGATAATCTCACATGATAATGTGAGAGTGCACCATCTTGTAAAAACACCAGTATATATCTGTAAACATGTTTCTGATATTTGGTACAGCATAATCTCTCAACATTCCACAATAATTTTCACCATTAACCATACCATTGAATCGATAAGGTCCAATTATTCCATGTAAAGAGATCCCCATGCATGGTGATCTTGTCATTTATCATGTCTCTGAAAAATAAAATATTCACTTCATTGTGAAAAAATTGTTTATCTCTTAGTTTTAAAATGTGATAAAGAAAATTGTAACAGTATATATGTTGTTCATGAAATATAAATTTTTAAACACACTGTATGTAATAAAGAAAATTTAAATTTTTGGTGACTTCCACCCATGAAAGCAGACAAAACTGGGCATAAAGAATTACAAAAAAAAAAATATTTGTATGATTATTTCTGATTGCTGTAAGCCTTTCTCAAAGTGCAGTGTCAAATTTTTAAAAATTTAAATAACTTTACATAATACATCCCCATATTATACAGTCAAGGTGGATGAAATAGTGAGACCAAATTATCCATGTTATTCAATAGGTGTTGTAGAATCGTATTCAGATTTAGCTAGACGTCCTGGCCGGTTGGGGGGTTAAATAAACCCCACTTTATTTGATCCAACTTAATCCCATCATTGTCATTATTCCAACAATAATCTTCTTTGGATGACATTTATTTGTCTTTTATTTCATGTTGAATTTTCATATTTTTAGCAACTGTTCCTTTAATTAATAATGCATTTTTTTTTCACTTTAGTATATCGGTGAGTTTGAATTAACTGCAGTTAAAACCGAATTGAGATTTTGGATCAATAAAGGATTAAACAAAAATATAATTACTTGGTGAGTTTAATTTATAACCAACTATAACAATCTCTCTAGACTGATTTTCAGCTGCTTTAGCTTTTTTTTTTTTTTAATACTTTTCTCACTTACTGTTACAGCTTCCTACTAAGACTAACTCATCAGTTCTGGATAATTTGGTTAACTATGACAGTTTTATAGTACTCTGATTCTTAGATTTACTACAACTGAAAATATTGTAAAAAAGGAATATATCCTTCACAGTGTTTTGAATTTATTACTTATGAAATTGTCATATTAAGATTAAATCATTAAAATATGATTTGAAATTATTAAAAATTTTGATTTTAGTAAAATTCTCATAGCCCAGCATCTGATGGGTCAAATGACTTACAGAAAGAACGCTGTTTGACCTCCCATTTTCCTGCTTCTAACATTTTAATACACTAACATTTTCTTTATTACGTAGTATATTAAAACCTTTCATCACACATTCATGGTTTTTCTGATATAAACAGAATTGCTTTTTTTTTTTTAATGTATGCTAAGTTGAGAATACATCAGAAATTGGACATAATAAAGCAGCTTGAAAATAAGTGAGTATTCTTTAAGTGATATAACACATATCAGTTGCATCATTTTTCAGGATATTTCTATAATGTTTGTAGTGCATTAAAATGCTTCTGCTAGATATGTGCAAGCATATCAAACTGTTAACTCTTGCACCATTTCTAGATGTATCATCCAAAATATCCAGTAATCTGGTCACAAGCTCTGGTGGCATTGGACTACTACAATTTTACTGCAATTATTATTTAAAGAATGAAAGGAAAAATTTGTTTTTTATTAATATTATTATTCGGGCCTGCATGCAGTCAAGAGGATCATCTTAAACAACACAGTCTATCATACCTTTCCTTAAATTCATTCACCATTCACACACTCTCACCTATCAGGTGATGCCTTCCACATGCAGAAAAGCCACTTCTCTCCTTTTTGCTTACCACTTCACAAATTTCAGGGATGGCCCCTTGCTCCTTCATCTACCATATGAAAGATCTTCAGTATCAATCCTCCGGTAAATTTAAATGTCTCAGTCATATCATCTCTTTGTTTTATATCCACCAGACTTTGCAGTCTTCATGCCCTCAGACCATCTATCACCCCAGTATCTCTTGTCTCCTCCACTTCCTTCTAGTATAGTTCAACCAGTAGAGTATGCAGCTGCCCATTAATGAACTATTCACTTCCCACAGATTATTCAAATCTGAAGGCTGTAATATCAGCTTCAAACAACTGCATATCTCTCTGCAGTCCGCTGGCGGTGTCATTAACATTAAGGTTCACCAGTGGCGATCCCAGTACTGAACCCTTCAGAAGCCCACTATGCCCTTCTTCCTCATATTCAGCTGTCTGATATCTGTTCTGTAAGACAGCCAATTCCATTCACTAACCCAATTTCTAAACCTACAACTGTCTGATATCTGTTCTGTAAGACAGCCAATTCCATTCACTAACCCGATTTCTAAACCTACGCGCTGCAACTTAAATATCACTATGCGGCATGCTATCAAATGTTTTTCCTGTAATCACTCTTTTTACTTTCTTATAAAAGCCAATCAATCACTTCTTTTACTGAGACCTCTGACACTAATTAGGTCTAACACTCTTTGACATTGGGTTCCTTCTGTCCTATGCTGCTTAAGGAAGTTGCTTTCAATAGCTCAAAAATTTGGTTTTTTTCATCTCATGCGATTTCACTGCTACCTAGTTAGTGTTCAGATAATTAGTCATCCCATGATTGCATGTTTAGCACCCATCATTTGATTTGATATCGCATTTTGCTGTCACCAGCAACTTTATCCACTAGGTCTGTACAATCCCCCACCATGTATTTGATCTTGTTAGACTCCACTTCACACCATTAACTTTAAATTTGGTACATGGAAAATTGCTACTAATATTGAATCATATCTTTCTACCCCTAACTGGAACCAAACCATCTGGATATCATTGTGTATTTCTTCTCTTCTATTGCACCAGTCTTATGACTTGTAGCTCAGCAGCATTTCCTTTCATTCTTCTCTTCTGTTTGCTTTCCTCTTTATTTTGTAGTATGTTTTTAGTTCAGTGCTTTGTTTTATTTCATCAAAGTATCTTTTCCTTGGTCTTCCTCTTTCTCTTTTTCCTTTGATTTTGCCTTCTATTATTCTTCTCGTCAGACTTTCATGTTGTAAGATATGTCCAATCCATCTCTTGTTATTAATGTCTTTATCAGTGTTCTGGGTTCATTACTTCCTTAAGCACTTCTTCATTAGATTTTTTGTCTGTCCATTTTATCTTTTGCGTTCATCTCCAAGAGACCGCATTTCAAATGCATCCAGTCTTCTAATATCTCCTGTTCCCATTGTCCATGTTTCACTGCCATAAAGTGCTCTGCTCTATATATAAGTTTTCAGAAGTTTTTTCCTTAGTTGTAGACTTAAGTTTCCTTTTAATACCTTTCCATTTTATTGAATTGGTTTTTTGCTATGCCTATTCTTATCTTTATATCTTCTTTTGATCTTCCTTCTTCATTTATTGTACTCCCTAGGTATTTGTAATTCTTTACTTGTTTTCTCATTTAATTTAATTTTCTTTATGATCTTTGGTTTCTTGCTTGCCAGTAGAATTTTGGTTTTTTCAACATTTATTTTCATGTGGTATTTATTAAATATTTCATTTGTTTTGATTAAGTCTTCTGCTTTTTGCTATGAATGCAATATCATCTGCAAATCTGAGGCAAAATATTTCCTCTCCACCAATCTTTATGCCACTGCTTGTATTGTCTATGGTGTATTTAAGGTGATAAAAACCCATGCTTTGAACACAGAATATAACTGTTTTACCCTGAATTGGCCAACAGTTTGTACATATATAATAGCACAAGATCCAATCATTTTTATGTATGTTGCCTGAAAATTTCAAAGTAAAGTATAGTATTAAAAAAAGTGTGAATACTTTCCCATAGATGACTTTTCTCTTTGAAGTCCTCTTGCAGATATGCAGTAATGCATTTAATATATTTATTATATTTTAAATATAATAAATCTTCTTACACATTTTTATTCTTTAGAGGGAATAGGCAGTGTTCTTCCAGTCCGAACTTTGAAAATCATTTGTCTGCTTGGTCTTTGCCCTTTCACCTTGCAGCAGTTTAGTGTGCACTTGTGTTATGTGGTAAGCAATGAAAATGTAGTGGATGACTACCATTTCATGTTCATAATCCTAATCTGTAGTTATACATGTGTACTCCATGAGTTCTGTGGACATATTTTTTGAGCTATATGGATTAAAAATGAGTTTCTTCTGGGAGAAAAAAATTCTGCTTGTGCCGTCATCCAAAATAGACCAACTCAAGAATCAGACCAGGAAGAGATGGGAGGCGGGGGTAGAAAAAGTTCCTCTAGTCAACAACTAGTATCATCAAACCTATGAATTTGTTTTACTTAGCATCATAGAAGTTGCCATGTATATATCATGGGTATATACAAGGAATATTCTTAAAATAATGTTACCATCAAATGATAGTTCTCCACTGAAGATAAAAGGCAGTAAAAAAACTATAATTTGCACTGTTAGTTACGAGGATCGGCTGAGGGAATGTGGACTGCAGAGTTTGGTGGATAGAAGGAGAGGTTATATGATTGAGACTTTTAGACTTGAGAGGTAGTTACAGGGTTGACACAATTAATCTAATCTTACATCTAATCTCATCTTGAGAGTTTTCAGTACTGGAGAGTTCTTTCGCTTGGTGGAACAGCGCAAAGGAGTGATGGCCCCTTGTCATCACTCCTTCATGCAAAAGGAAGCTGTGAGCAAGAGGGTGAGGAGTGGTTTCTTTGCATGGAGGGTGGTTAAACCGTGGAATGCATTGCCTGATAGAGTGGTGAGAGTAAGAATGGTCAATGAGTTAAAGGAGTGGTATGATAGACTTTGTGTTTCCTAGGAAGGACCTCCCACAATGAGTCTTTTGACTCCATGGAGGCCTGAATAATAATAATAATTTTAAGTTGTGCTTGCAGTCTCTACTTTATTTTCATACATTATTCTCAACATAATGTTCCTTTCAGTATATTTTCTTCATCACATAAGTTTTTTGAGTCTGCATAGTAGAGTTCTCTGTATAGTTTTCAGAACCATTTTCTGCTCTGACCAATTCATCATTTTGAAACTGGTCTAGAAATGTGCTCAGTTTGGGAATAAGCTGAATGGAGTGAAGTATTGGTTGTAGGGAGGATATGGTCTCAAAGTGACAAAATGTACTGAGGAGTTATGTTGAGAAATGGTGTGTGAAAACAAAGTAGACTTCAAACTATTTTTCAGTGACAAAGAAGTCATACTTTGGAGAATTATCAAAATGGAAGCATTACTTCTGGAATCCTCCTCAATATATGCAGGGTGTTCAGAAGAAAACTTTCAAACTTCAGAGTTTAATTTTTTGAATGATTATAAATTACAAAGTATTTTATTATCAATCAGAGTTTTTAGTACTCCAACACAGATTAATATTTGCCACATATTTATTCCAGAATTCTATTGTACTGGTCAGAACCAAATTTGTAAACTTAGCTGCAGTAAAAGTACACTGTTAAATTGTGATCAGTCCAATAACACACAGTGGAACACTGCTTGCACACCCAAGAAACACTTTCAAGAACCAGGCCATGCATTCACAGTCGGATAATACTGCTTTTATTAGTGTAATGATACGATATCCCACCCCCATTTGGAATCAGACCCATCTTGATATAACAGTTTTTGTTTAAGATTTCGAGGATCAATTCCTAAAGTTTAACAGGTTCCTCCTGAGAATACCTGGTATATATAAAATTAAGCTTCAACTTGCAGTGTGAGTTTCCCAGCTGAGTAATTAATAATTATAAATTTAAAAAAATGGCTAACTTATAAAAATACACAGAATAAATCTGATGCCTCTAATATTTTAGTTGTTACAATGATATCATTAAAGAAATGAGAAAATGTTGTAACCTGTAGCACATAGATAGGCTAAGGATTAGATAATCCAGTAACCCTGCTAGTGATCAAACATGAAAAACTTCAGGTTTCCAGTAAATAACAGCAGTGGTCTCACATATAATGTAAACCTCTACCACCCCATGATATTCACACCACAGGAATTCAAACGATAACCTAAGATGGAGTGGAGATGCTATCCATTGAACCAACCAGATATAAGCATACCAATCTCAGTGATTTAGATTTGGACAATGAACATTGCCTTACCAGTTTCTTACATCTAATCTCAGCTGAGATCAGAGGTATAGAATATTTGGTAGAAGATATTATGCAGAGGCTAATTCAGGTTTGATTGTTTTTTTCAAGTCAAAGGCAGGAAACTGTAGAAAATGTGAATCATCCCATTTTCTCCTCTTTTGTGCAAGTTACCAAGTCTGTGTTTGTAATGTCTCTAACCATGTTAATCATGGTCTTCATTTGGATTGTGATCCTTATATCTGTATATCCAGCTTTTGATGGTCTCTTTCTCAGGATGTATGCTGATTATGTGACTGAACTATTCTAGCTGTCATCATTTGATATTGTCCATAATTGTATGTGCTCTATCAAGTTCATATCTTACTGTTCATTTGTTCTGATTGCTTCTTTGTTGAAAATAGTTTATGATCTGAGTCCAGATTGCCACTTTCAAAGATTTCAGAATTCTTCACTGTGGTTTTCGATATTTTTCTTACGAATACATAATCAATACAGTTATTATTATTACCACCCCATGACCTCATGGAGTCAAAGACTCCTCTGGGAGGTACTTTTATCACACACACACACAGCTCATCATACCATGTTTTAAGTACATTCAAACTCTTTGCAGACACCACATTCTCAGGCAAGGCATTCCAATCATTCACAACTCTGCACGAAAAAAACCTGCCTTTCACTCCCCTACTCACATCCTCTTTATACAGTTTCCAGGGATGACCTCTGGTTCTCCCCTGATCTCTCACTATTCTTTGTAAAACTTCTCCAGCATTGATCCTATAACAACCCCTTACCAACTTGTAGGTCTCTATCATATCTCCCCTCTTCCTCCTGTCCACCAGACTCTGCAAATTACATCTTCTCAATCTTTCCTCATACTAGACATTCCAGAGGTCAGAAACTATCTTATTCAGTCTCCTTTGGGCCCTTTCCAAGATCTATTCATCCTTCTGAAAACCCGGTGACCAAATCTGGGCACAATAGTCCATGTGTGGGCTACTTCTACACGTCAGTGTCCTCTGCATCATTCCCAGAAGCCTTTGTGTTGTCTTCACAATTTTGACAATGTGTCCCCCTAAATTTTAGATCCTTATCCACTATCACCCCCAGATCTCTTATTTCCTCTACCTCCAACAATATATTCTTACCAAGCATAAATTCTGTATTCCATCTTTGTTTTCCAAATTTTAAAACCTTACATTTTGCAACATTGAACTCACATCTCCATTTCCGTGTCCAATCACTCAATCTATTCAAGTCTTCCTGTAAGGCCACAACGTCTTCGCTACACTTCATGGTTCGTCCCAACTTTGCATCATCTGCAAACAACTGAATATCTCCATCCAAATCTTCACTTATATCATTAATATACAAGTTAAACAGCAATGGACCTAAAACAGACCCCTGAGGCACTCCACTAGTGACTTTCCTTTTCCTGGATATCGCCCCCCCCATACACAACTTGTTGATACCTATCAGATTACCAGTTTCCAATCCAATGAACCAATCTAATATCCAACCCCATCTGCTCTAGTTTGACCGTCAACCTATCATGAGGTACTCTATCAAAAGCCTTTGTAAAATCCAAGTATATTACTGTGTATCCTTTTCCTCTGTCCAAGAAAGCAGTCACTTTATTGTGATAAGTATGTAGATTACTAAAACATGACCTCCCTTTAGCAAATCCATGCTGTCCATCAAAGATAATATCATTGTTATCAACCCAACTCTGGATCCTAGTTCTCACAAGCTTCTCCAACAACTTAACCACAACACCTGACCCACAGATAGGCCTATAGTTTGATGCTTGAGTTCGATCACCTCCTTTATGAAGTGGCACAATCTTGCCCGCCTTCCACTCCTTAGGAACTTAACCGAGTGCAAGACGCATATTAAAAAAATATGTCAAGGCAGATGTCAACTCCCTGGCACATTCTTTCAGAATACATGGTGATATATTATCAAGTCCCACAGCCTTATTAACATCTAGTTTACTCAACTCCCCATACACCTCTTGCTCACCTACAATCAGTCTCTTCTCCCCATCATCAACTGCTCTCAATCCCTCTATGAAGTTACATTCACAAGATTGAAAGATCTTTATGAACTGTTCATTAAGTATCTCCACCACACATTCTGCATCAGCTGTCTTTATACCATTTTCTCCGATCAGTGTCATCCTTCCATAATTATTCTTTGTTTTGCTGGCTACATATCGAAAGAACTCCTTAGGATTCTTTTTGGCTTCATTAGCCAACTGCTGTTCATACCTCTCTTTAGCTACTCTCACCAACCCAACCAAGTCACCCTCCTTTCTTGGTCTTTGTAGACCTCATGGAATTGGTTATTTCCACTTCTCTTATGCTGCCTCCACATATATATATTTTGTAGAAGAAGAATCTGAGAGGCAGGTGTATATTTGTATACTGGTCTGTGGTGGAGGGAAAAATAGTATTTGTAACAACTAATTCATTTTCTTCACAGAAATCCCATAAGTGTTTTCCTCTTTCATTTCTCTCATCCATACTGAATTTTCCCATGACATCTGACATATCTTCAGAGTAATGACCAAATTTATTCTAAAAATGTCCATTATAAAAGCATTTTTCTCTTAGATGTGGTATTTATCTCATCTTATAATTTATTATCTTTTTTTGATACAAGGCGTCTAGACCATATACCTTTGTGAATGACTTATATAGTCCTTGTTTTCTTTTAATCATGGAGTTATTCTCAAGGAGACTAGTTTGATTTTTTTTTTTTTTTTAATGTTCTGAATTGAGTGATTGGGCACGGAAATGGGGATGCAAGTTCAATGTTGCAACATGTAAAGTTTTAAAATTTTGAAAACAAAGATGGGATGCAGAATTTATGCTTGGTGAGAATATATTGTTGGAGGTAGAGGAAATAAGAGATCTGGGGGTGATAGTGGATAAGGATCTAAAATTTAAGGGACACATTGCCGAAATTGTGAAGACAACACAAAGGCTTCTGGGAATGATGCAGAGGAGACTGACGTGTAGAAGTAGGGAGATTCTTGTTCCGTTGTATAAGGCTTTGATTAGGCCATACATGGACTATTGTGCCCAGATTTGGTCACCAGGTTTCAGAAGGATGAATAGATCTTGGAAAGGATCCAAAGGAGACTGACTAAGGTAGTTTCTGACCTCTGGAATGTCAAGTATGAGGAAAGATTGAGAAGATGTAATTTGCAGAGTCTGGTGGACAGGAGGAAGAGGGGAGATATGATAGAAAACTACAAGTTGGTAAGGGGTTGTTATAGGATCAGTGCTGGAGAAGTTTTACAGAGAATAGCGGGAGATCAGGGGAGAACCAGAGGTCATCCCTGGAAACTGTATAAAGAGGGTGTGAGTAGGGGAGTGAGAGGCAGGTTTTTTTCGTGCAGAGTTGTGAATGATTGGAATGCCTTGCCTGAGAATGTGGTCTGCAAAGAGTTTGAATGTGCTTAAAACACGGTATGATGAGCTGTGTGTGTGATAAAAGGACCTCCCAGATGAGTCTTTGACTCCATGAGGTCTTGGGGTAGTAATGATAATAATAATCTAAATCACTCTGATTATGTTCGTTTGTCAAAATTCTGGTATGTGATTAACTTGAATTGGCATTGTATTTATTGATTCTGTTGTATTTTGTTTATTTTATTTGTTTATTTTTTTTTTTTTTTGTGTTCAACACTTTCAGCATATGCTGAAATCCATGTAAGCATACATGTATATCTGCTAAAATATAATTTTTTTTCTTCCTTCTCTCTCATTCCAAAAGATTATTTGTCAGATAGATTGGAATGTAACATAGAATGTTTGAAAGTGAAATGAATGCTCATCTTAACACTGTGCTATGACACCTTTCCTATTAACGAAGTGTACACTACTTTGTCACATTAAACAGAACACTACTTCTCACTATATTTCTTTTAGGTTTCATGGAAACATTACTTGTAGATTTGCAGCTGTGTCAGATTTGTCAATGAACAAAACTTATATAGAAAGATATATTTATTTATTGGTTTTGTTTGAACACACAGTAGTATATCTTGCAAATGCTTGCCTTGTAAATGCATGACAGGTACAACAATTTAAATGAAGCTTTATTGTTTAATTTTCTCTTCTTGTAGTAAGCAGTGAAATATTAAAGCTGTTAAATTTGTTCTGTGTTTCTTTACATATGTTTTTTATTACCTTTATTAGTAATTAGGTGAAATTTAAAAAAAAATTTTATTTTACAAAGAATACATTTTCTCTTCATCTGAGTGCAATTCAGACATTATAAAACATAAATGTGTAATTCTGATATTGCACTACTACTACAATGTACTTTTGTGAAATAAATGAAATATAGCAGAAACATGTGAAGTTTGCTGATAGATATGTCAGTGTTTGTTGGCTAAGTGGATAGTGTACCTTTTCTCCAACTAACAAGACGTCCATTTAAATCCTACTTATCTTAGATGTTCATAAATTTCAATGGCAGAATGGGATATGTGGGAGATGAATTTTGTCATCCAGTGCGAGACCACTACACCACTTATTGGATTGCTAGATGGGATTTCCAGATGTGAATAAAAATAACATTACCTAGCCCATGGATCTAATGTACTTGAGACATACAACCACACATTGGTAGAAGTTTCATTTATTTAAAAAAAAATAATTATTACTACTGTCAGTGAAAAAATAGGTATGAAATTACTGTGAAATGTTTCATATATAAAGTTTGTAATTTTCTGTAGAATTGTCAGTGAAACACTTCTTCCTTGACCATTTTTCTCTTGATGCTTGCAAATATCAAAGCAACTTCATTTATTCACATTTTCTCTGCTATGCTTTTGTGAGTGGTATGTGATAATTTTTAATGTTTGATTAAAAAGTTAATATAAGTGAGTTATGAACTACTTGGGACATTTCTATAAATACTAGAAGTTTAATGCACAGAAAACTAGTAAAAAAACAAAAAAGCAACTCCCCCCCCCCCAATTCAAATTAGGCAGGCTTTGAATAACTGAATCTTCAGTTAGTAGGTACAATATTAAATTATGCAGCCTTTTTGCTTTTCTAGGCTATTGTCCAAGAATCTGTCGTGCTTTTGCTTCACAGTATGCTATTTATAAAACTGAAATCTCATTTGCCATCCAGAATCTTTCTAAATATGTTATTTCGTGAAAAAAATAATAAATGAAAAATTGTATTCTTATTTTCCTATTTCATATTTCACCTTAGCCTGAGACTGCTGGTTATACATGAAGTAACTTTGCTATGAGTTGTTCTAAATATCCCTTAGAAGACATAAGACTGATACAATCATTAGTAAGATATATTGCTTTGCATTATAGTGAGAGTCACTATAATGCTTTTTTTATTTAATTTTTTAATTACTTGGATAATTAAAACATCCAGGATTAAAACATATTCTTGGATATGTTTTAATTTTTCGATAAGGGCTCCTTAATAGGAAGCTGGATCCTTAAAGATACTGAGAGCTGATTCAGTAGTATAAGTCATCTTGCACTACACAAAAATCCGAATGGTAAAACCTTTCCTTTTATATTTAGGTGAATGAAATAGGAAATGTTTATGCTCAACATAGATAGAAAATTTAACTGCAACCATTTTAATTGTAAGAATATCAGTCCCATTTCTTTTTTTTATTTTTCCATTTAGCAGATGCAAAACTTTTATATGCTTGTTTATTAATATAGTCAGTAAAAGTGACCTTGAAAATGGAATTTCACAAACAAACAGCAATATGATTTTAAATATCTTGCTATAAATGTAAATAATTAATTGCTGTCCATTAGGAATAGAATAATTATGCTGACAATTTTTACCTGAGAAAATGAGTGACTTGAATACACATCTGAATTACTTTGACATATGATGACTCAGGTAAATTGGAATACAGGTGATCCTTACTGTTTCAATCCAATTTGTTTTAATGCAGATCAAACTAGACAAAGTTGCATAATTTACATAGCTTCATTTATTTTTTAACTTGCATCACTTAATATTTCTCTTTCCTTCAGAGTGATGAACTCCATTTGTATAACTTTTTCAATTTCCATACAGTTTTCTGTAATTTCATTATGATATCACTTATTTTGTTCATTTTTTTATAATGATGGGTGCTATTAGTAAATAGCAAAAATTATAATTATGTGTAATTATTGGTATTATCATTCTCTCATGCTGAAAATTTTACTTGCATTTGTTTATTGAATCATTGCTGTACATTTTGTGTGTTATATAAACTATTTAAATTCTAAATATCTGTTAAAGTTAGAACATCCTTTAGATAATCTTGTTATCAAAAGTTGCTTGTTAAAAACAAAGATTTTATAAACTTTAAGATTCCAAATATGTATATGTATGTAATACTACAATATGTAATAAATTGATATTCCAAAGTGTTTTTGTTCTTTTTCAGAACAGCTTTCTTTCCCTAGAATCATTCCTTTCGGTTAAGATTTATACTGTGCTTCTAACACAACTATTAAAACTCTTGATGAAAGTGATTTCACCACTGTAACAAATCAAAGAATTTTATTTTTGTGTGATTATTACAACTTGAAAGCTTGGAAAATTTCTTACAGCTTGTCATAGCTGTTCATAGTGAGGTTGAGTAACAGTGGTTCATTTTGATGAGGGAAATTTGTGTTTTTGTTTGTTCAACTTTGACTTTTATGTCTGGATGACTTGGATATAAATAATTCTGAAATACAGGGTGGCCATAAAATAACTTTCCCTCTTTAGAGGCATCTGTAGCTAAAACCAATAAACGGAATGTGACCAAATTTTATGTTGAGACTTTTGAAGGCATGGGGAGATGATTTCCGCAAAAAAAAGATTTAGTACCAAAAGTCGTAGATAGAGGAAATTTGCGCTGGCAGAGATGAAAACAAGCGGATAATGACATTAAAGGCAGATAAAATGGAATGGTAACATTTAGACAGTGTAAGCGACAGCCGCATCACTCATTCCAGCTGGATATGTGGCACGTTACAATGATGATGATAATAATTAAACTAAAACAACTTGCAAGAGAGACAGAAGTTAATGTAGTGATTGAACTCACAGGAAATAACGTTTTATTCATCAGAATCGGATTCCCCTGGACTACATACACGATTTTCAATGTGCTGACCTTTCTTGTGTACAACAAATTGCATCCGATGTGCAACATGCTCTACAGCTGAGCGTAAGGAGTCAGATTGGATGTTCATAACAGCCCGTTTTATGTTCTCTTTCAAGACATGCAAATTGGGAACGTCACCAACATACACAGCGGATTTCAAATACCCCCACAGCCAAAAGTCACATGGAGTGATGTCCAGGGATCGAGACGGCCATGCCGTCGGAAAGAACTGACTGATAACTCTCTCATTACTGAAATGCTGGTGTAAAAGGTGCATGGCCATACATTGTACTGAACGTTCAATGTGTGGCCATGCTCCATCCTGCATAAAAATTATGGAGTCCAAACATTGTCTTTGCTGCAATGCAGGAATGACAAAATTTTCCAGCATTCGTCGATAAAGCTCTCCAGTAATGGAGCAGGTTACAGGACCTGTAGGGGTAATACGCTCAAAAAAAAAGTATGGTCCTATTATGAAATCAGCTGTGAAGCCACACCACACTGTTACTTTTGGAGAATGCAGTGGTACTTGCTGGATCGCTTTGAGATGTTCAGATGTCCAAATTCTGCAGTTGTGAGTGTTGACCGACCCATTCAGATTAAAATGAGCCTCATCACTTTACAATATTCTCCAAGGCTAATCATTGTCGACTTCCATTCGGGCAAGAAACATTAGTACGAAGGTAGTTAGTGCTTGCACACGACTGAACTTATATGGATAGAAGTGAAGCATTTTCCATAAGATTTTCCAGACTGTACCATACGCCATATCAAGTTTGTGAGCTATGGCATGAGCTCTTGGACCAGTACTGGTCCCTGTGTCGTTGAACACTGTAGTAGCAACATCTGTTACTGTCTCTTCTTGCACTGCTTTCCATCCTCTGCCAGGTCTAACTCCTAGTGATCCAGTTTCTTCAAACTTCTTAATCATAGTTCTCAGTGCTACAGTTGACATAGGACCTGTACGCAGATTATGAAGCCTTCTAAATTCCTGAAGGGCCACTATGGCATTCCACTGTTTAAAGTAAAACAACTTAACAAGTAAAGCATGCTGAGGCAAGGTAGGACGCATATTGAGTACAATTCGTCAGTCATTGGAATAACTGCCTGAACGTTCCCAATCCCTTTTTAAGTGGAATTGGTGGTGCTGCTGTCACGTACGCACAGTAAAATTTGCATAATCCTTTTTTACCTGCGTTTACTGCAAATATTTGACTGCTTTTGGCTCCGTCATGGTCAAAATGTCCCCTATCTGCGACTTTTAGTACTAAATCTTTTTTTTCGCAGAATTCATCTCCCCGTGCCTTTGAAAGTCTCAATATAAAATGTGGTCTCATTCCATGTATTAATTTTAGCTACAGATACCTCCAAAGAGGGAAAGTTAATTTATGGCCACTCTGTAGTTCTGAAAAAAAGAAGAAATAAAATAGACTAAATGCAAAAATTCAGTCTGAATTGAGATTAGATCTCTTTTTAAACAAAAGGCATAAAAGCAGTAACAACCAGTAAAAGCAATAGTATAATATATATTGAGCATTTTATAATAAAATGTTCAATATATTAGATAAATCAGATTATAAAAATTATATACACCAAACAGAAAATACAGCTGTTTAATTCTGAGACTTCGGAAGTGAAAATAAAAAGACGAGTTAGACAAGGTTGTATCCTTTCACCAGATTTAATTAATATCTATAGTGAGACAGTGATGAAAAAGATTGAAAACAAAATATAGGAATTAGTATCAGTGGTATAAAATACAACAATCGTAGATATGCTGATGATACCATTCTAATAGCAGAAAATAGAAACAAATTAATCAAATTACTGCAGTTACTAATTTAAGAAGGTAAAAAGTTTGGATTAGATATAAAGGCAAAAAAAGACCAAATTTATAAAAATCTCAAAAGAAAACAGATCCGAGGGAATATTCATAAACAATATGATATTGAACATACAACGGGATACAAATATTTAGGCACCTACTTTACTGCAGATGAAATGCAAGATAAAGAAATAAAAATAAGAACAGCCACAGCTAAAGATGCCTTCTAGAAAAATAAAGATCTGCTCAGAAGTTTTGTGGGTATCGAGACAAAGAAAAGATAAAAACATTAGTGTGGCCAATTTTCACCTATGGAAGTGAGACCTGGGTATTCAAGAAGAGAGTAAGACAACAGATAATGGCCTTTGAAATGTGGTGCTATAGGAGAGCTCCAAAAATCTCATGGACAGATTATGCAACAAATACAGATGTCCTGAAGAGAATGAGAACACAGATCTTTATTACAGAAAATGATCCAGAGAAAGATGCGATTGGCAGGACATGTATTGAGAGGTTCAGCAGGACAGAGGATACTAACCGTTTTAGAAGGAAAAATTATGGGAAAAGGATCAAGAGGTAAAAAACGAAGGACATGGTTTGAAGATATAAGGTTATGGACAGGATTACATGGCTATGCAGAAACAAAAAGGAAAGCCACTAACAGAGAGAACTGGAAGGACATGGTGCTGCACCTTCTCACTGAGGAAGCTACACGATGATGATAATAGAAGGAAATTTGAGTAAAATTTAAGCATTCTGTCTGAGACAGATGAATTAAGAAATGATGTATCTAAATGAGGAATCTCTTTAAAAAGGGGGGGGGGATTTTCATATGCAAAGACTGGTGTTGTGTTGGCAAAATGCCTATTAAGTTTAACGTTTATAATTATTACCGTGACTGTCTCTAATTAACATTGTCACTGCTTTTTGATGGATAAAAAAACAAGTACTTTTTAGTGTACTTTTAATTTTTCACTAATTAGCATTTCAAAATTTTAGTTGATATTATAATTCACTAAACCATACAGATTGTTGTTTTCTACTATTTAAGATGGAAATTTGCAATATTATTTTGCTGTCATTCTCTTGACCTACCAGTGCTAACATGTAACAATATCACATTTTTGACAAAATATGGTCTGTTTTTATGCATATTTTTTGTTAATGTTATTTATTAACCACTTCACCGTCCATTATGGATCAAATACGCATCATCATATGCTTTGTATCCATCGTATATTTCAATGTAATATCAATGATATAATTTTAATATGCACTTTTAATATCCATTATAAACTTGACATCTATACACGTTTTGGCCGGTAGCGTGGTAAACTACATTCCCATTCTCATCATGGAGAAATCTTAATTTTGATGGGGGGGGGGGAACTTAGATATAAATAAAAGCTCCTTTTAAGAACAAGTTATTTTTAATGGCATGCAAATACCTCTTAGATTCATTTTGTCTGTATGCATGTTATTCTTTGTTTCTCTCTCTGACTGTTCAGATTAAAATTTAGTATTTTGGATCTTTCTGACTTTTTGGTGATCTTATGAATGTAGGCTCTTTGTCACTTGGTCTCTTCCTTTTCTTCAAGTTATTTCATCAGGTTAGACCCTCCCTTAGTACTGTACATTCAACTTTTTTTTGCTATCTTCTTCTCCTCATGCCCTCAGCCATTCCAAGTATAATTGGTTTTTCCAATGCTTTATCTGTTCACATAATGTCCAAAGTACATTAATTTCTGTTTAGCAGTCAATCCTCCAGAAACATTCTGTTATTACCATATTTACTTGAATATAACTCTCACATTTTCTCCCAAAATTAAAGTTAAAAAATCGTGATGTGAGATATATATGGGAATTTTCAATAAACTAAAGTTTTTTAGGAAAAAAATAAATTGATGTTTATAATTAAATTATCATTATTCATTGTAATTTATAATTGCTCACATTATTTATAAAGTGAATGCGTTTAAATTTTAATTATCAACGTTATTTACGCGATCGGCGGCTCACCTTCATCAAGTAATATATATTTGAATCTCTAGCGATAATGCTTCTGCAATTAAATTAAAACAGTTTCATTATTATTATTATTATTTTACAAACACCTCCTAGAGTCAAGACTCATTAAGGGAGGCTATAGTAAGATGCATTCTAACATAGATAATGTTTATTATACCTCCAGTTAAACTGGTTTAATGTTTCTGCACTCACCATCTCATTTGGCAATAAATTCCATTCACCAACCACTCTCCATGCAAAAAAGTCCTGCAGCACTCTCTTTCACACCACACCTTTATACATTTCCAAGAATGACCTGTTGTCTCTATCCCCTTCCCTCCTTCAACCCTTTGAGGAGCACCCCTTAGCAATTTATATGTCTCGATCATATCTGCCCTCTTCTGCCTATTGATTAACATCTGTAATCCACATTCTCTCAGCTTGTCTTCATAGTCAGTATTCCACAACCCTGATATTGCTTTAGTTATTCACCTCTGAACTTTTTCCACAGCTTGCTTCTCACCTAGGAATGCAGGTGACTAAATCGATGCACTGTAGTCCAGATGTGGTCTAATCAAAACCTTACACAGTGGAATGACCACATCCTTATCTCTACTTGTCAGTGTTCTTCTTAGTATACTGGCATTTCTTTGTGCTGTTTGTATTATTTTTGCGATATGTCCCTTGAACTTCAATTCTTTATCCACCAAAATCCCAAGATCACATACTTCCTCCACCTCCTGTAATACAACATCTCTAATATGATACGCAGCTCTACTTTTTTGAGATCTAGAGTGCAAAACCTTAAGTTACTGGTGTTAAAAGTTTGCATTGTCTGCAAACAGCTGCATATCAGCTTGCAGACCACTCGCAATATCATTAACAAACAAATTGAACAGCAGTGGCCCTAGAACAGAACCCTGTGGGACTCCACTGTTAACTCTCCTCCTGAGAGACATTGCTGTCCGTTTTGCGGACAGCAATGGTAGGCTGGTAGAGATAGCGCAGCTATAAAGAGGTGCCTCTGGTTGGTGCGGTATTAACAAAAGATTGCGCGACTCTATGACAAAGGCAAGCTGGTGATCGTCGTTATCATCAAATTCCTGATATATATACCCTCAAGGGGTGTATAGGTGTTGTGTCTGCCTTTCATCCAACCTTATATTTGCTAGCTGTTGTTTGACCCTACTTTCAAACATAAAGAAAATTGTTATTATACTGCGCCACTCTATGTTTGAAATCGCACAATTTTTTGTGAGGGGAATCAAGCACCAATTAGCACAACAGCTATAAGAACTTACTACAGGCCAAAATTGTCTTACTTATATATAGGGTTTCCCACAAGATTCGTATTTTAATGAGCAGTGCAATGAAACTGAAATTAGGCAAGCATAAGAATCAAGTTAAACAAGATATTTAATTCTCTCACAAAATTATTCTTACATAAGAAACAAGAACTCTATTAAGATCAATACAATTAGAAAATAATTTATACATTCAATAAAGTATTAAGATTCTACTCAACTGAGTGCATCATTTACTGCTAGAACTTATATGACTTTCGCATCCATTAGGATTTCAACTTAGTTTCAATTTAAACAATATCAATATTCAGCAAAACATTCAAAAGTTAGTTCTTTTTAGTCTCAGTGAAATATTCGTAAACTTCAATTTATCAAACACTTAACAAGCATCATCAATATTTATCAGAGGAAAATTAAAATAGTTCTTAAAAGGCTCAGTCATGATTTTACATATACGTAGTGAGATAACACATTCAAACATGAACTAATTCTTCAGTGAAGTTTCTCACATTAATTTCACAAGGAAATGTTTTATAATATCACTCATTCAAGCTTGACTAGCTGGCTCCAGCAACATGAAATTTGACCAAGTTCTCCGGACACAAGTAACACTATCATATGTTAGTTATAGAATAGATATTCTTACCGGTATGATCATCATAGCTTGCACATTATGGAAAACTCTTACAACATTTTTAGGCGCTCGATAATCTTCCACTATAGACGACACAAAACTTGTAGTATCCTTGAGTTCAACAACTTATTTGCCAAGACTGGAAAAGATATTTTCTTGCTCGTAATAACTTGTCTTACGATAAATCTCAATCATATTATTATTATCCACTCACTCAGGTAAATTCCTTTACAAGGTGACAGGAAACTATAAATAATTATGAGTTCGAAGTAAGATTCATTAAAATCGGAACAAGCTTTCAAATCTTTGTTGTGACGTTCGATCTCAAGTTAGGTCACGTCTCACTACCTATCTACACTCACTCCATTTTCCCTCTGGTTCCTTCTTCCTCTCTCTCTTTTCCCGCCCAAACTATGAAATTATCACGTGATCGTGTACAGTTCTCAATGCTAAGGCACGCGCTATCATGAAATAACTTAGTTTTCTGACAGCAGCCAATCAAATCACATTAGCAGACTCCGTTAGAAATACTTTCACTTTCCGCAACAACAAATAAAATGCATATATTACAGTTCTCTTAGGATACATTTACAAGTTATATTAATAATTTATACAAGAAAAAAATAACTAAAAAAAAAAATTACAATTATTATTTCAATGAACAAATAACAGTAAGTGTTTAAATTACAATTTATTTAGGAGCAAACTTAGCTAAGGAAATGCAATTCATGTTAAATCATGAATGAAGTATTAATAAATCATAAAATTCTTCATTCACAATTTAACATAGGATATGATAGTACTACATGAAAAATGACTTCATTACTGACTTCCTATTTGCAATTTTCCTCCAAATCAATCTGTTACCTGTCAAGACTCCACCATTATCAGATCTTATATTTCTGTCCTCTAAGACACTTTTTACTGTATCAATCGACCTATATCTTGGTCTTTTTCCTGGCAACATGACAGAACACTTGTTTTGCTAATCTTTCCTCCCCCATTCTGTTTAAATGACCATGCCACCTGAGATTAGTTCTGCTAACGCATTCCTGGATGCTGAAAATGTCAAGTACTTTCCTAATAGCCTCGTTTTTAATGTGATATTGCCATTGATGCCACCTGTTCATGCCCCCCTAATCTTTCTCAGGACTCTTATATCTGCAGTCTCTAGTCTTAGGTCAAGTGTTTTTCTTCTGACCCAGCTCACAGATCCATAAGTTAAAATTGCCTTGAATACAGCTAATTTAGTGTTTTGGCTAATATTTCTCTTATTCCATATCTTCTTCTTCTACACGTTATTCCCGCTACCTATGCAGGGTCCACGTGTTATTTTTACATGCGACTTCTTGTTAGTACTACTCCCAACCGACCCGTTGCCTGGTCTGCCGCTGAGGGGGATATATTTTTGACTGTAGAGGCGTATGTTCATGGGGCCGGTTTGCCTGTTTGCGGGATGAAAAACGCCAGATAAACTGGCGGAAAAAACCCTACTGACCACGCCCAAGACCGGCTAACTTGGCTATGCCTGAGGAAGATCCTCAAATTCCTCACGTCTACAACGGGAATCGAACCTGGGACACTCCTTCCCCAGTCATATGGTTGCGAAGCGCAAAGCCACTAGGCTAACCGTGCGGTCATTTCTCTTATTCCATATAATTTTATTAATTTGACTTCCTACCATAGCTTTGTTGATTCTGTTGTCTATTTCCATATTTAATTTACCATCTTCACTAAAAATGGAGAACCTTGTTCTATAGATTCTCCATGCACAATGCAGTTAATATTTTCAGTGTTTCCACCTATTTTCATTGTCTTTGTCTTTTTAATGCTGACCTTCATACCATATCTATTACAACAGTTATTCAATTTAGTCAGATAATCTTGCAGACTCATAGCAGATTTATTTAGAAGTATAACATCATCTGCATAAAGTAAAGACCGACATTAACATCTCCAATTTTCATATCATGTTTAATACCACTTTCCTTCATAATGTGATCCATATACATAATGAATAAGAGAGGATATTATGTACATCCCTGTCTGACACCAGAATTAACATTAAACCATCTTCCTGTATTTCCTTCAATTCTAACTGCTGACTTACAACTCAAATAAAGACTAAGTATTGCTTGATATAATGCCCCATTAACACCATATAACTGTAGCATTTTGAATAGCTTCTATCTTCGCACCTTATCATATGCCTTCTCCAGCTCTACAAAACTTAAATACAGATCTTTATTACATTCCCATGATTTCTCAACTATCTGTCATAAAGTGAAAATCTGATCCTGATATTGGCCTGAATTCAGCTTGTTCTTCACCAAGCTTCTCTTCCACAGTTCTTCTCAACCGTTTCTCAAGCATACTTGCACATATCTTACTAGGAACACTCCGTAGAGAAATACCTCTATAATTCTCACATTGAGTTTTATTTCCGTTTTTTATATATGGGTGATATGAGAGCTCTACTCCAATCATCTGGAATTCATCATTCTGTTCAGGCCCTATGAACTATGCAGTGCAGCCAATATAAAACTTTTATACCTCCATACGTGAGCATTCCTAGGCGAATATCATCTTCTACTGCTGCCTTTTCACATTCCAGGCTTTTGATGGCTTTTTCTACTTGGCAAAAAATATATTAGTATAATTGTTGTTGTGTTTTTAGCATGTGTTTCTTGTCTACTAGTTGTGGAATTTATTTTTTTATTGATCTGAGATAGATTGGAGTAAAGAAAAGGTTTGATATAAAGAATTCCACAAAATAAATTTTTAAATAGCTCTCTTCCGTCATCTCTGTTAAGGCCCGATAAGAATACAATTTGGTCGGCTAAATCTCAAATTGCCAGCCCATCCTCATTCGTTCAGCATCCAGGTAGATTCCTAACAGGGTGCACCACGAGAAGTTGAAGATTGGACATTAGGTCAGAAGCCCTGATCAGTTCTCTGCATTCCTTTAAAGGTGATGTGAAGGTCTCCTCTCAGTTATATAGCTTTCACCCTTTAGCACCCAATGATTATTATTATTATTACCACCCCAAGACCTCATGGAGTCAAAGACTCATCTGGGAGGTCCTTTTATCTCACACACACAGCTCATCATACCGGGTTTTAAACACATTCAAACTCTTTGCAGACACCACATTCTCAGGCAAGGCATTCCAATCATTCACAACTCTGCACGAAAAAAACCTGCCTTTCACTCCCCTACTCACACTCTCTTTATACAGTTTCCAATGATGACCTGGTTCTCCCCTGATCTACCACTATTCTCTGTAAAACTTCTCCAGCTTTGATCCTATAACAACCCCTTACCAACTTGTAGGTCTCTATCATATTTCCCCTCTTCCTCCTGTCCACCAGACTCTGCAAATTACATCTTCTCAATCTTTCCTCATTCTTGACCTCATTCCAGAGGTCAGAAACTACCTTAGTCAGTCTCCTTTGGACCCTTTTCAACATCTCTTCATCCTTCTGAAAACCACCCGGTGACCAAATCTGGGCACAATAGTCCATGTGTGGCTTAATCAAAGCCTTATACAACAAAACAAGAATCTTCCTACTTCTACACGTCAGTGTCCTCCACGTCATTCCCAGAGGCCTTTGTGTTGTTTTCACAATTTTGACGATGTGTCCCCTAAATTTTAGATCCTTATCCACTATCACGTCCAGATCTCTTATTTCCTCTACCTCCAACAATATATTCTCACCAAGCATAAATTCTGCATCCCATCTTTGTTTTCCAAATTTCAAAACCTTACATTTTGCAACATTGAACTTGTATCCCCATTTCCGTGCCCAATCACTCAATCTGTTCAAGTCTTCCTGTAAGGCCACAACATCTTCACTACACTTCATGGTTCATCTCAACATCATCTGCAAACAACTGAATATCTCCATCCAAATCTTCACCTATATCATTAATATACAAGTTAAACAGTAATGGACCTAAAACAGACCCTGAGGCACTCCACTAGTGACTTTCCTTTTCCTGGATATCGCTCCCCCATACACAACTTGTTGATACCTATCAGATAGCCAGTCTCCAATCCAATGCACCAATCTAATATCAAACCCCATCTGCTCTAGTTTGACTGTCAACCTATCATGAGGTACTCTATCAAAAGCCTTTGTGAAATCCAAGTATATTACTGTGTATCCTTTTCCTCTGTCCAAGAAAGCAGTCACTTTATTGTGATAAGTATGTAGATTACTAAAACATGACCTCCCTTTAGCAAATCCATGCTGTCCATCAAAGATAATACCATTGTTATCAACCCAACTCTGGATCCTAGTTCTCACAAGCTTCTCCAACAACTTAACCACAACACCTGACTCACAGATTAGGCCTATAGTTTGATGCTCGAGTTCGATCACCTCCTTCCACTCCTTAGGAACTTGACCGAGTACAAGACTCGTTAAAAAAATATGTCAAGGCAGGTGTCAACTTCCTAGCACATTCTTTCAGAATACGTGGTGATATATTATCAAGTCCCACAGCCTTATTAACATCTAATTTACTCAACTCCCCATACACCTCTTGCTCACCTACAGTCAGTCTCTTCTCCCCATCATCAACTGCTCTCAATCCCTCCATGAAGTCACATTCACAAGATTGAAAGATCTTTATGATTCATTAAGTATCTCCACCACAAATTTGCATCAGCTGTCTTTATACCATTTTCTCCAATCAATGTCATCCTTCCATAATTTTTCTTTCTTTTACTGGCTACATATCAAAAGAATTCCTTAGGATTCTTTTTGGTTTCATTAGCCAACTGCTGTTCAAACCTCTCTTTAGCTACCCTCACCAATCAAGTCACCCTCCTTGCTTTGTCTTTGCAAGGAGGGTGACTTGGTTGGTGACTTGATGAGGTCTAAAAAACCATGAGGTTTTTTAGACCTCATGGAATTGGTTATTTCCACTTCTCTTATGCTGTCTCCACAATGCTCTTTTTCTCTGTATCGCATGCACTGATCTCTTTTCCAGCTAACTCCTCATTCCACGCTACACACACAATCTGTCTCCTGAGCTCTTCATAATCACCCCAGTTGTAGTTCCACATATACCCTTTTCTCACAGAGGTCTTCACACTGCTAGCAATCACCCAGGTGATCACTGAGCTGATCTAAAATGCTGATTCTCTTAAACAAATTCCAAAATATCTGAAACGGACATAAGATTCACTGTCTATTTCTTAAAGGTTTTAAACTTTTTTTCATGTGCGAGGTGTATGCAAAACTTTTTCATTTCTTTTTTTGGTAAAGTAAAATCCGGAGTGCAAGATATACGTGATGGCGAGTTATATTCGAGTAAATATGGTATATTCTCTAAAACCTTATCCTTATATTCTCTTTCCATGTCTATAATTCAAGCAAATCAGTTTGCTTTCATTTTGATGATTGAGCTTTCACATCCATACATCACTACTGGAAAAACATTGCTTTAACTATTCTAAACTTTATGTCCTTATTAATGTCTATCTTTTGTAATTTTTGTCAGGTTTCACAATACTTAGAAATTTCATCTCCACATGGACCATTTCTTATTCTCGATCTCAGTAAATCATAACTTACAATCACCTTTATTTGATCCCCCCCCTCAGTCATAAATTAATTCAAATTGCTAGTAGCCATCACTTTTATTTTATTAATTTTTATTTTTCTTAACTCCTTCTGGGACCTCTTTACCTCTAAATCCATTCTCATAACATATTCACTATAAATATTAAAATAAAGTAGGATAACAATATGACCTTCACGTCACTCCTTTTTCCACTCAAACACTGTCCATTTCTCCAAGGACTGCTTTTACTAAAGTTTCTTGGGAGGTGAAACTTTAGAATTAGAGCTCAGATATTCCCACTGCTTTCATTACATTCCACAGTTTATGATCAATACAATCAGATGCTTTTTTAGAATCAATAAAACCGATGAATACTTTTTGAAATTCTCTTGTTCTTTCCATAATCCATCCATGTTTACTATTTGGCTTTTATCGTTCCTAAAATCTGACATTTCTCTATTTTTTGGGATTACTTTCAACATAACTTGACTTGCATGTGAAATTAAAATGATTCTGTAATTCTCCCGTTCTCTGAGACTTGACTTTTTTTTTTTTTTTTTCAATGAATACTATTTTCCAATATTTATGCCAGTATATTTTTTTCCCAAATCTGTTGGCAGATTTCCATTAATATATACATATTAATTAATATTAATGTAATATATTCATATAACTTTGACCCTTTTGGCTGCTGTTCCGTTGCCCATATCATCTCACTTTTCATTATTGTAGATTCTTGAACAGATTTTCTCCTTTTAAATTTTCCTTTGATATTAATATCTTTCTTGTACAAATTATCAATGTACTCATTCGTTTTCCATCAAACTTTTCCCAAAATGCTTTTTACTACTCCCACTCTGACGATAAAATTTCCTGTAATTTCATTTATTTTTCTAAACAGATCTCTTACTGAAAATTTTATTTTCAGGCTTCTTGCACCTTTTGTTTAGATGTTTATCTTTCCTAGCTCATCTCTGAAAATCTGCACTCAGCAGCTCTGTTTGTTTACCTGAAATTTAATTTTTCTCCCACTCCTGCTATTTGAATAGTATAGCCATTTATGATATTTTTTTTATTGTTGATTTAATCTTGTTGGCTGAATAGGTAACATACCTGCTTTCCAAACAACAGGCTGCAGTTTTGAATCCCACTATGGACATGGATATCCGTGATTGTTTTTAGATAGGAGATGAATTCCATTACCCAGCATGAGACCACTGCCCTGGACCAAGTAAAAAAAATAAAATGAAGTTTTAAAAAAAATAAAAATATCCTTCACCTGCCCACTCACTAATATATATACCCATATGTTTTTACAACTTTTCGTGGGTAAAACTGAATTTAAAAAAATCAGATTCTTCTTTACTTATATTATTGTAGTTTTGTTCTTCTAATTTGCTTCCTGCTTTATACAAACTTTTTAATGAACAAAAAAAAGTTCATTCATATGATTTAAATCAAATCTAATAATCTTTTTGTTAATCTAATAATTCTAATTAATCTCTTTGTTTCTTCTTAGCCCATAATTTCAGCTTAACTTCAGCAATCAATAATTCATGATCTTTTCTGCATTCTACACCAAGAAGTGTTTTTACTGCTTTTAAAGGCCTTCTGTTTTGCCAACAATCCAATTTCTGTATTTTCCATTTGGTGAAGTCCATGTGTACAATCTTCTTTTATCTTGTTGAAAGTAATAAATTTCAATAAATTGTTCTTGGCACAAAACTCCAACATCCTTTCTCCTACTTCATTCATCATGCCTAAACTCAATTTTGCAGTAGTGCCATGTTCTTTTTCTCCCACTTTTGTGTTCCAATCTCCTAGCATATCAGTAGAAAATGAACTTGTTCTAATCTATTGTAATATTCTTCTATCTTTTCTTAACTTGTATAGTGACCCATCCCTGTCCATTTAAGCTCGTTAATTCCTAAAATTAACCTGATTTCTCATTTATTTCTTTACTAGTTTGTTTTTCTTGATACATACTTCCTTCATTCCTTATTCCTATTTATGTGAATCAATAAAGCAGTGGCATCTTCTGAAATTAACAATCAGAAGACAAACTTACCAAAGGCTTAAATCTGGCTTCATTATTCTTAATTTTGTTGAAAGTTTCCATTTTATTATTACTGTTATCCCAAGTCTCCCCCTTATGGAGTCAAAGACTTATTACGAGAAGTCCCTTTGTCACATATACACAGCTCATCATACTATGCCTTGAATTCATTCAAATTCTCTGCAGACAGCACGCTCTCAGGCAATGCTTTCCAATCATTCACAACTCTTCATGCAAAATGCTTGCTCACACCCTCTTTACACAGCTTCCAGGGATGGCTTCTTATTCTCCCACCAATTTATAAAAAGCCTCTTCAACACTTACCAACTTTTACGTCTCTATTATATAATCCTTCTATCCACTGGACTTTGCACATTGCATCTTCTCAACCTTTCTTCATGCTTAACATTCCAGAGACCAGAAATTACCCTAGTCAATCTCCTCTGGGCCCTTTCCAATATATCTTCATCCTTTTGAAAACCAAGTGATAAAATCTTGCACAGTAGTGCATATGTGGCCTAATCAAGGCCTTATACAATGGAACCAGTATTTCCTTGCTTCTATTGTACAAGTCAGTTGTCCACATCACTGTCATGATTCATTGTGTTGTCCTCACAATTTTGGCACTGTGCCCTCTAAATATTAAATCCTTATCCACCATTGTCCCAAGATCTCTTATTTCCTCCACTCCAATAGGATATTCCCACCAAGAGTAAATTTTACATCCCATCTTTGTTTTCCAAATTTTAAAAATTTACATTTTGCAACATTGAACTGTTATCTCCACTCATGTACCCATTCACTCAGTCTGTTCAAGTCTTGCAAGGCTACATCTGCTGTATTCATCATAGTTCTTCCCAACTTTGCATCATCTGCAAACAACTTAATATTCTGATTCAAATCTTCGCCCATATCATTAACATACAGATTAAACAGCAATAGCCTCTAACCTCCTCTCACCCCTCTGAGGTACACTAGGATATTGCTCCTCCATACACAACTTTCTGATACCTATCAGATAGCCAATCACTAATTCAATGCATTAGTCTAATATCCAACCCCATCTGGTCTAGTTTGACTATCAGCTTATGCCATAATCTATCAAAAGCCTTTGCAAAATCTAAGTATACTATTGTATATCCATCTCCCTTGTCCAATGTTGCTGTCAGCTTATTGTAATAAGTAAGTAGATTACTAAATCATAACCTCCTTTTAGCAAATCTATACTGTCTATCACAGATAATACCATTTGGCGATCTGATTCTGGTTCTCACTAGCCTCTCCAACACTTTAACCACAACACCTGACAACACAAATTGGCCTATGATTTGATGCTTGAGTTCCATCACCTCCTCTCTTATGAAGTGGTACAATCTTCCCTCCCTTCCGCTCCTTTAAAACTTCACCCAAAGTAAGACTCATTAAACACATGCCAAGGTAGAGATCAACTCCTGGTACATTCCTTCAAAATACGTGGTGCTGTCCTGGTTGGCCGAGTGGTTAGCATATCTGCTCTCCAGCCAGAAGGTTGCGGGTTTGAATCCTGCCGTGGACATGGATGTTTGTGATTGTCTGTGAAAATACTGGTGGTGGTGGTGGTCGGCAGTAGATTGCTTGGTGTAGATGATGAAGGTAGTTGCAAGTGGTGGATGGAGAGTTGTAGAGTTGGTGCCCTCCCTTGATGAGTCTTTGGACTCCCTGGAAGCGTTACGTAATAATAATAATAATTTATCATTAAGTCCCGCAGCCTTATTACATCAAGTTGCTCAATTCCCCATATATCTCTTGCTCACTCAAAGCAAGTCTCTTCTCCTCATCCAGTACACTCAAACTTTATGATGTCATTCACAAGGATGAACGATCTTTATGAATTGCTCATTAAATAACTCAACTATATCCTGTGCAGCAGTTATCCTTATACCATTTTCTCCAATCATTGTCATCATATGATAATCATTTTCTCTCTCCCTGTTTCATATTGAAAGTACTCCCTAGGTTTTTTTTTTTTTTTCCCATTAACCAACTGCTGCTCATGCTGCACTTTTGTTACCCTTACCAAGTGACACTCCTTGCCAGTCTTTGTACTCATGAAATTGATTATTACTATTCATCTTATGTTACTTCCATAATGTCTTCTTTCTCTATGTTGCATGCTTAATCTCTTCATTCATCCACTTCACACCTAATTTATTTAACCTTCTGACCCTTGGAATATATTTAGACATTGTTTTTACCACAATTCTTAACTAGCACCCAAGTAACACTGATCTCCTTTCCACCCAACTCCTCATTCCATGCCACAGCTCCAAGCTGTCTCCTGAGCTTCTCGTAATCACCTGTATTGTAGTTCCACATATACCCTTTCCTCACAGAAGTTCTCACTAGGCTGGTAACCGCCCAGGTATTCATGGTCACTCTCACCAAATGGAGGGAGATTTGGCACCTCATTTATAATAGCATCCTCTGATGAGATGATCAAATCCAATCCTCCCAATCCTTGCTTAAAAACTTGAGAAATTAATTTTCTTTACTTTAGGTTGCTATCTTCTCATCCCAATCTATGAGGGTGGTCTGAAAAGTTCTCAGCCTTGACCATAGATGGCAACTTTATCGGCAAGATTTTTTTTTTCCTAAGTTGGTACATCTGTCATAAGCAACCATGTGAAATTGCAAGTCTTTCTATCAAGTAGTTTTTATACAGCTGTCGGAAGCAAAAGTGTTGTCTGTATCCCTTGAAATGGATAAAATTGAGTATTGTGCAGTTATAAAAATCTTTGTAAAAGAAGGTTTAATGCCACAAGAAATTCATTTGAAGTTCATAAAAGTTTATAGGCACTCTTCTCCTTTGTTTTTCGACAATTAAGAAATGGGCTGCCGAGTTTAAATTTGGCCGTACCAGCCTTGAAGATGATCCATTTGAAGGACATCCAAAAATTGTATTAACACCAGAAATCCAATACCATATCATGCACTTGATCAAGTGCACGATATGGCATTGGATGATCAACAAGTCAAAGTGCATGAAATTGCTGAGACTATAGGCATCTCAAAAGAATGTGTAGGATATATTTTGCATGAAGAATTGCAAATGAAAAAGCTTTGCACAAGATGAGTGATCTGCTGTGAGCAAGCTTTGTGCTTGCTCATAGCAGATCAAAAATGCACTTGCATGAAAATCTCTGAACAGTGCTTGGAGCGTTTAAGAATAAAACTGATTTTGTGAATCGATTTATTACTATGGATGAGACTTGCCTGTTTGTCTTGCACACTTCTCTCATTCTCTACACTCATACTATCCATTCATAAGCACCACTTCAATCTCTGCTTATTTACTCTCCCTTGCAGCAGCAGTCTCTCCAAATGACTCACACCAAAACTATTCAAATACAGTTCATCCTTAAAACTTATTCCATATATTAACACACTGCACTCCTTTCTCTTCACACATTTCCAGTAACATATTATTCTTGCTCTCCTCATCTCAACACCAATACCTGGGCGATACACTGACTATCTTTCCTATCACTAGTATCTTTTATCCTTCTCAGCATCCTGATATCCATTCTTACATTCTCCATGTTCCCAGACCAGTCATTTGTTCCTCCTACCACTAAGAACTATTTTGCTTGTTTACTCAAATCTAACACCTCAATCACTCTATTCATATTACCCCAAACCTCAAATGCAAACCTTGTGCATTTTCTCATTTATCACACCTGTAGTAATGAAATTCCCATACAATGCCACTTGCTAATCTTCTGTTACCTCTTTCATACTATCATTCATTTCCATCTTCACTCTTCCATATACAGTATCTACAATTCTCTTCATTTCATTCTGCACCCACTTTGTCTCTTGCCACATCTTGACCAACTCAGCTTTCAAATCTTGAGTTATTTTTTTTTGCTATCATTCACCCTTGCTATCTTCTCATCAGTCGCACTAGCTTGTTTGCCTTATTCTGCTTGCCATCTTCCCATTAATTGCGCTCTGTGTTTCAACATCAGTATCGCATGCTTTACCATCAATCAAACTCTTTTTCTCGCTATCACTTCTGTGTGTTTTCTGAACACTCGCAATCTTCCTCAACTACCATTTCAGTTATGACACCATGCTCCATTCCCATATTTAAGCAAGCCTCGTGGTCCATGAGCATTTCGCACTTTACATACCCACACTTGCTGCTTTCTTTTATTCAGCCTCTCTGCATAAAATCCACACCATTCAGTTTGTCTTTCGTGCTGACCTATGCAATGATCTACCTTTCACTGCCATATTGTGTCAGAGCACTAACAAGAAACAATGGATTTAAAGTAATACCACCTTAAAATGTATCAAAGCACCACATCCACACTCAAATATCTCACAATAACACTCAATCTACAAATTAGACAATATCGCCAGCTGGCCGAATGGTTAGCATATCCACGCTCCAGCCAAAAGGCTGCAGATTCGAATCCTGCTGTGGTCATGAATGTTGGTAATTATCTGTGAAAATACTAGTGGTGATGGTGGGCAGCGATAGATGTGGTTTGTTATAGTTGGATGATGGAGTGTTGGAGACAGTTGTAGAGCAAGTGCCCTCCCTTGATGAGTCCATGGACTCTCTGGCAGTATCACGTAATAATAAAAAAATTTACTTATCTTTTCACAGCCTACACAATGACTAATGCGATGCTTTCCGATCTGATGCTGACTTTTGATGCCTTCCAATCTGGATTTCCCATCTTCTGACACTATATCTCAAAACTTAAGCCTGTGCTCATACATTTTCTTGGCAATATATATGCAGATGTAGTTTATCATTGCCACCTTCTGTGTTTTTCTTATTTTTCTTACCAAATATTTAAGTTATCTTAATTTTATTTGGTTTGGACCAAAATAATAAGAATTTTACAAATATAAAATTTTAAAATTGTTGTGCTCCAACTGGATAGAATTTAATGAAATTTGGTATTTAGGATGTGGTGACTATGTTCACCACACTCAGTTTTCGTTTCACTGGAATCATTTGAAATAAAAGAATCATTCCAAGTGAAATCACCAAGGGTGACTTAAACTACATAATGCTTGATTTTGATTAAAGTGAGTTGTTTTATCATCCTATTCTTTAGATTGAAAAAAAAAAAAAATTTTTTTTTCTGGCATCCTCTTAATTACATGGCAATCCACTAAAGCTTCATAATTTCTAAAGTTTTTCAAATTAATCATAGATTATTTCCAGATTGTTCAAAAATTATTTTTACTGCCATTGTAATGATCAAGGTTTATGCTTTTTAATTTATTTGCATTTTCAGACAACTTAATTTTTTCAAGATGGCAGCAACCTGCTTTAGCTGTTCTGAGTGTCCCCATCCCTCTATTTTTTTTACCCAAGGCTTTTGGAATCCACAAGTCTGATTTTTGTATGTATCCCACTTGTCTATTCTTTTCTGTATTATGAGGGCGCTCGTGAGTCAAGCGCAGTGACATGTATAAGAAGAGCTCCTGATTGGGATAAGCTTTCTAGGAATAATTAAATATATATGCGTAATTGTTTGAGTAAGAGAGGCTGTAAACGTTGTGCGCTACCGGTTTATTAGTGTGGGTATTTTTTTTGCCAAAACTTAATTACGAAATCGTTATTATTAGACTTAGTAACTTTCAAAAAAATGGCGACGGCATTGTCATTCCATGACTTTAATTTAGATTTCAGTCGTTTCGTTAACTGTGAGGTTTGTTATATGTATTCTTTCGATTACATAAATGATTTGTGGATATTTGGTGCGGATGGAAGGAGGGTGTGTGCGAAGTGTGACCTGAATGAGGAATTGATGAATGCAAATATGAAATTGATGACAGAAAGTGTTAGTAGCGAGATTGTCACGGGGATAATGAGTGCATGTTTGAAAGAGAAGGATGGTGAGTAAGAGAGGCGAAAAAATGTTAAAAAATCAGTAAAAAAGAAAAAGAGCAATTTGAAAACCGTAACAGATGTTAAAAGGGACGAAAGTGAGTTTAGAGTGGCGAAAGGAAACGAAATTGAGAGAACGAATGAAACTAGAAATGGCATGACGCAGAAATTGAAAGAATGGATGATAGCGAAAGTTCGATGCATGTTGGACTGAAAGTACAGAAACAAAGAAATATGAATGAGTGTGAAGATGATTTGATGGTGAAAGTTGGATGCATGTTGGACCGAAAGTACAGAAACAAAGAAGGATGAATGAGAGTGAAAGTGAGAAGAGGGGGTCAAGAGTTAGAAAGATTGAATAATAGAGAGAAAGTGTCGCGAGATTCGGAAGTTGGATTGGATGGGGCAAGAAATGAAATGGATGCGGAATGAAATTAAGAAAATTTGGGTAAAAACTATTAAAATAAATAATGATGGCATGAAAGAGTTAACGAAAGATGAGCGAGTGGCATTGTATGGTGACTCCATTATTAAAGGTGTGCTAGAGGATAGAATGCACAAGGTATGTTTTCCAGGTGCTAAAATGAGCAAAGTGATTGAGGCATTGGATATGAGGCAGGAGCAAGCAAAAGAGTTAATAATATTAATAGGTACGAATGATTTGAGAGACGACAAGGAGTGTGTCAGAATGGATATCAGGTGGCTGCTTAGAAGGATAAAACAAAATAGTGTGACAGGATGGGTAGTTAGCGTGTTGTCTAGGTATGACTGAGTTGAAATGAGGCAGAGAGCAAGGATTATGAATGATATGCTGGCTGAAATGTGTGAGGAGACGGGAGTACAGTTTGTTAATGTGTGGAATAAGTTTGAGGGACGAAGTGAGCTGTATGGGAGCGATGGACTATATTTCAGTGTTTATGGTGTGAGTCGCTTGGAGAGCTGCTGCTGGAAGGTAGAGAAGTGAATAGAGAGAATGAATCGGATGGAGTGGGAAGGGATGTGGAAGAGCAGGAAAGTAAGACAGGAGAGATTGAAGAGGTGGTTATGAATGGGGAAGTGAGTGGTATGAGTATAGAAAATGAGAGAATGGTTGTGCAAGAGGAGCAGGGAAACAGGGAGGCTCAGGGTGGACAGGGGTACACAGCATGACAAAGGTGGATGCTCCAAGAGGTGGTGAGCATGTGTAGGCAGGAAAGGAATGGGATGACCAGGGATCAAGAGGAAACAGTTGGAATTGAAAAGGGTTTTAAAATGAAGAAGCAGAAAGGGAAATGGCCCCAGTCGAGCATGGAGAGATCACATCGAGTGAGTGGTATCAGTGGAACTAGCTGTAGATCCAGAAATGAGCTGTTGTGTTTGTATACAAATGCTAGAAGTATAAGAAACAAGGTAAATGAAATGGTTGCACTAATTGCATCTGTTCACCCAAAGATTGTCGGAATAAGTGAGACATGGTTGGAAGAGGATGACATCCTGACAGGAATAGAGATGGAAGGGTATGATGTGTTTCGTGAGGACAGAAGGGGTAAAAAGGGAGGGGGAGTGCTATTGATGATAGAGAAAGAGTCATGTCCATATAAAGTACAGATGCAAGAGGGAAATAGTGAAGTGATTTTGAGGTAGTATGGTGTGAGATAGAGGTGAATGGAAGCAAATACTTGGTGGGATGTTTTTATAGACCAGGTAATGTGGATGGTGGTGATAATGAAATGTACAATCAAATTAGCCAAGTAAATAAGAAAAGGGTGATCATTATGGGTGATTTTAATTATGGCAGTATAGACTGGAATGATGAGATAGCAACTGGAAGTAAAGAAAATGAGTTTTTGAGGGATAACTACTTCAGACAGTGTGTAACAGAGGGCACACTAGAATTGAGGGTCTTGGATTTGGTCATCTCATCAGAGAATGTAATTATAAATGAGGTGTCAAATCATCCACCAATTGGTGAGAGTGACCATGAGGTGGTTGCCAGCAGTGCGAGGACGTCTGTAAGAAAAGGGTATATGTGGAACTACAAGGGTGGGGGGTGATTATGAAGAGCTGGTTATGAAGAGCTCAGGAGACAGCTTGCGGGTGTAGCGTGGAATGAGGCGTTAGCTGGAAAAGAGATCAATGCAGCTTGGGGGATTTTCAAAAACTGTTTGGTAGATGCAATGTCTAAATATATTCCAAGGATGAGAAGGTTAAATAAGGTGGGTGTGAGATGGATGAATAAAGAGATTAAGCATGCGATACAGAGAAAAAGGGCATTGTTGCAGGCAGCATAAGAGAAGTGGAAATAACCAATTCCATGAGGCCTACAAAGACCAAGCAAGGAGGGTGACTTGGTTGGTGAGGGTAGCTAAAGAGAGGTATGAACAGCAGTTGACTAATGAAGCCAAAAAGAATTTTAAGGAATTCTTTCGATATGTAGCCAGCAAAAGAAAGAATAATTACAGAAGGATGACATTGATTGGAGAAAATGATATAAAGATAGCTGTTGCAGAATGTGTGGTGGAGATTCTTAATGAGCAGTTCATAAAGATCTTTCAATCTTGTGAATGTGACTTCATGGAGGGATTGAGAACAGTTGATGATGGGGAGAAGAGACTGACTGTAGGTGAGCAAGAGGTGTATGAGGAGTTGAGTAAACTAGATGTTAATAAGGCTGTGGGACTTGATAATATATCACCACGTATTCTGAAAGAATGTGCCAGGAAGTTGACACTTGCCTTGACATATTTTTTTAATATGAGTCTTGCACTCGATCAAATTCCTAAGGAGTGGAAGGAGGGCAAGATTGTGCCACTTCATAAAGGAGGTGATCGAACTCAAGCATCAAACTATAGGCCTGTCTGTGTGTCAGGTGTTGTGGTTAAGTTGCTGGAGAAGCATGTGAGAACTAGGATCCGGAGTTGGGTTGATAACAATAGTATTATCTTTGATGGACAGCATGGATTTGCTAAAGGGAGGTCATGTTTTAGTAATCTACTAACTTATTACAATAAAGTGACTGGTTTCTTGGACAGAGGAAAAGGATACACAGTAATATACTTGGATTTTGCAAAGGCTTTTGATAGAGTACCTCATGATAGGTCGACAGTCAAACTAGTGCCGATTGGGTTGGATATTAGATTGGTGCAGTGGATGGGAGACTGGCTATCTGTTAGGTATCAACACGTTGTGTATGGGGGAGCGATATCCAGGAAAAGGAAATTCACTAGTGGAGTGCCTCAGGGGTCTGTTATAGGTCCATTACTGTTTAACTTGTATATTAATGATATAGTTGAAGATTTGGATGGAGATATTTAGTTGTTTACAGATGATGCAAATTTGGGATGAACCATGAAGTGTAGTGAAGATGTTGTGGCCTTACAATTTGAATAGATTGAGTGATTGGGCACAGAAATGGGGATGCAAGTTCAATGTTGCAAAATGTAAGGTTTTGAAATTTGGAAAACAAAGATGGGATGCAGAGTTTATGCTTATGAGAATATATTGTTGGAGGTAGAGGAAATAAGAGATCTAGACGTGATAGTGGATAAGGATCTAAAATTTAGGGGACCCATCGGCAAAATTGTGAAGACAAAACAATGGCTTCTGGGAATGATGTGGAGGAGACTGATGTGTAGAAGTAGGGTGATTCTTGTTCCGTTGTGTAAGGCTTTGATTATGCCACACATGGGCTATTGTGTCCAGATTTGGTCACCAGGTTTTCAGAAGGGTGAAGAGATGTTGGAAAGGGTCCAAAGGAGACTGACTAAGGTAGTTTCTGACCTCTGGAATGTCGAGTATGAGGAAAGATTGAGAAGATGTAATTTGCAGAGTCTGGTGGACAGAAGAAAGAGGGGAGATATGATAGAGACCTACAAGTTGGTAAGTGGTTGTTATAGGATCATTGCTGGAGATGTTTTACACAGAATAGTGGGAGATCAGGGGAGAACCAGAGGTCATCCCTGGAAACTGTATAAAGAGGGTGTGAGTAGGGGAGTGAGAGGCAGGTTTTTTTCGTGCAGAGTTGTGAATGATTGGAATGCCTTGCCTGAGAATGTGTTGTCTGCAAAGAGTGTGAATGTGTTTAAAACATGGTGTGATGAGCTGTGTGTGTGATAAAAGGACCTCCCAGATGTGTCTTTGACTTCATGATGTCTTAGGGTGGTAATAATAATAATAATAAACTACATGTAAATGTGGAATTTATATTCATGGCCTAAATCATCTCAATGTGAATCCTTTCTTGTGTGAAAAAAAATCACCTCAAAGTTGACAAAAAATTAAAAATGGCTGACTTTTAAGTTCGAAAAACATTGCAGGTGAATAATTAAAAATTTTTGGAATAATCAGGCTATTTAATATGAGTCTCAGAACAGTGAAGATTCTCCTAGAATGGAAATAATGTATGGTATTTCCATTGTACAAGGGTGGTACAAAGAGCAATGCATGCAGCTATCGACCAATTAGTTTCTCAGGAGTGGTGGTGAAGATTTTGAAAAAATTGGTTAGGACTCGCATTCAGAAATGGTTTGACAGTGAATCTCTACTTTGCAGTGAACAACATGGGTTTACTAAGGGATGGTCATGTTTTAGCAACTTGCTCACATTCTATAACAATATTACCATTGAACTAGACCAGGGGAAAGGATACAACATGATGCTTTTGACAGAATACAGCATGATAGACTGTTGCATAAATTGGAGAATATGGGTTTGTGTTATAGAATATTAACGTGAATAAGAGGATGACTAACTGACTTATCAAAAAGTGGTATATGGGGGATTTCAGTCTATGCTTGGATCAGTGGTTGATCTGCTGGTATACAATTAATGATATTGGGAAGGATTTGACAACATGCAGCTATTTGCTGATGATGCAAAGATAGGTAGTGTAATCAGGAATGCTGCTGATATGCAGTACTTGTGGAATGATTTGAATAGGCTGGAATTGTAGGCATGGGAAAATTGATGTCAGTTAATGCAAAGTCATTCAATTTGGCATGATTAGATATCCGATGTCATATTATATTGGTGGGATCATGCTAGAAGAAACTGATGAGGCTAGGGTTCTTGGAGTGTTAGTAGATAGGAAGTTGAAGATCATGGGCCATGTAGCAAAGATTACAAATACTCAAAAGATAATTGCAATACTGAAACAAACATTCACATGTAAAGATAAGGATGTCATTTTTGCTCTTTACAATGCGTTGATAAGACCTCACTTGGATTATTGTATGCAGGTCTGGTCTCCTGGTTTCCATTGTAATTCTGATAATATTATAATCTGAGACCTGCAAGGAGTCAAGGACTCATCGAGGGAGGCTGTAAATTGCCCAACCCAGCTATCATACCTTCTCTTAAATTCATTTACACTATATGCATTCAGTACCCCTAAAGGCAAATTATTACACTCAATCACTGCTCTCTGGGAGAGAAACCTAGCTCTTACCCCTTTCTTGACTGAGAACAACCTTAACTTCCATGAATGCCCCCATGTTCTCTTCCCACCTTCTATATAACGAAAAATTTCATCATTTGAAATGCTATAACACCCATTCAAAAGTTTATAGACCTCTATCATATCACTCCTCTTTCTCCTGTTAACCAGAATTTGCAATCCACATACTCGCAATCTGGCCTCATAATCTAAATCCCATAATCCAGATATAATCTTTGTAATTCTTCTTTGCACCCCTTTTCACAGCTTCTTTATCCCCTTGGAAACCGGGAGACCAAATCTGCACATAGTAATCCAGTTGTGGTCTTATCAAAGCCTTATCTTCTTCTTCCTAACATGGAATTTAGGCCAAGTGGCCTGTTCCGATCTCATGCCATCTCCTTCTTGGTCTTCCGATTCTTCTTTTTCACTTATTTTGTATCTGTATAATATTTTGGGTGGTCTACTATTGTCCGTTCGATTTAAATGTTCTAGCCATTTTTGTTTATACTGTCTTATGTAGTAATTAATTGGTTTTATTTTCAGGAATTGTAAGATTTCTTCATTTGTTTTGTGGTCCCACTTGGTATATCCAGCTGTTTTTCTGAGGAACTTCATTCTGTTTTAATTCGTGTTTCATCTTTCCTTTTTATGGTCCATGTTTTGCTTCTGTATAGTACAGTTGGTTTTGACAAGACATTATATAGTTTGATTCTAGTGTGTTTTTGTAATATAGATGGCTTAAATATATTATTTATTATGCCATTTACTTTGACAAGGTTTGCTTCAGCATAGCAATTATCCTCTGAGTTGTATTTGCAACTTTTGCTATGTGACCTTTGAACTTTAAATTCTTATCCACCAATACACCAAGATCCCTTGCCTCTTTAGTTTCTTGTAGCATAACCCTACTAATATAATATGCCACTGGAACTCACGCCAAAGTGCATAACTTTACACTTACTAACATTAAATTGATAGCCATTTTCTTTTGCACAGATTTTCAGTCTATTTAAATCATTTTGTAATTGCTGAATATCAGTAGCATCCCTGATTGCCCTGCCTATCTTTGCATCATCAGCAAACAATTGAAAATCTGATGATAGACCCTGCTTGATGTCATTAATGTATAGATCAATAACGGCCCAAGGACTGAACCCTGAGGTACTGAACCACTGGTCACCTTAAATCTGGCAGATTCGCATCCACTGTATACCACTTTGATATCTGTCTGTCAACCATGCCCTGATCTAAGTTGAGAGTTTATATTTCAATCCCATATTCTCCAGTGTATGAAACAGATTTCGTGTGGTATCCTATCAAATGCCTTATACTATCATAGTATATCCGTTCCCTTTATCCAACTCGGCTGTAACATTGTTATAAAATATGAGCAAATAAACTGCTAAAACATAACCTTCCTTTAGTCAACCCATGCTGTTCCCTGCAGAGTATAGAATGCTTGTCTACCCATTTCTGTATGCAAGTTCTTCCAACTTTTCTAAAATCTTCACTACCACACCAGAGATACTAATAGGTCTGTAGTTAGACACATCAGTTTTTGCACTACCCTTGTGCAATGGAACTATCATACATTCCTGTGGTATCATTCCTTAGCTGAGACTCGAGTTATACAAATGTGTGAAAGGCCTAGCCAATTCAGCTGAACATTCCTTTAGCAAATTCTTATCCAGGTTATGCAAGAGCTCTTGAACCTCATTTTCACGAACCTCTAACTCTTCATCCAACATAGCAGTAGCACTGCACCATGCTACATACACCTGGTTGATATGTTGTTATTATTATTTGACACCTCCAGGGAGTCCAAAGACTCATCGAGGGAGAGTGTGCCAACAACATCGAACAATTGGGGCCCCTTCCAACTACTAACTGAGCCATTAATAGCAGAGGCTCTACCAATCGACCAACCTATATATCTTAACAAAGTGAGCACTCATTAACTGAACAATCTCCTTAGCTTCTGACACTCATCTGCATTCAATAAAGTTATTCTTCCACATTCATTCTTTCTTTTGCTTGTGGCATAACAATAAAATTCTTTTGGATTGCCTTTAGCTTGCACAGCCAATTTCTTTTCATACTCCGTTTTAGCTTTTCTCACAATACTTGCTCCTTTTCTGGCCTGAGCTTTATATATTTCATAGCTCCTCTCACTGTTATTCTCACGACATTCTTTTCACATCATCTTCTTCTTGTGGATCTCTTGCTTAATAATGCTGAACATCCATTTCACTCCCAACCTATTTATTCTTCGAACACTAGGGATACATTGAGATACTGCCCCATTCAAACACTTTTTCAAAAATTCCCATGCATTGCTGACATTTTCCCGATTCAGTAACTGATACCATGGAACCAAAGATAGTATTCTTCTAAGTTGATCATAATTTCCAGCTTTGTAGTTCAGCATGTAGCCTGTTTTAATCGAAGCTTCAATACAAGTCGATACTTCTCAAGAAAGAACAGCATGATCACTGTAACCAATTGGTGACAAAATAGTCATATTCTTGACAGATATCCCTTCTGACGCTATGAGCAAATCAAACACTCTTTGACCTCGAGTTCCTTCTTTCACATGCTGCTTGAGAAAGTTGTCTCGCAACAATTCAATAAATTCCTGTTCTTTCTTATCATGAGATTTCTCTTTTACCCAATCACTGTTTGGAAAATTAAAGTCACCCATAATGATCATTCGCTTGGTACCCATAAGGCTAAATTGGCAATGCATTTCTTCATCCCCTACAACTGAGCCGCCAGGTCTGTAGCAACATCCCACAATATATTCCATTCTGTTAACCTCCACTTCACACCAGATACTCAAACTCATCGCTACATGGGACATTGTTACCATCGTTTTCTTGCATTTCTACCCTTACTGGACTTAAATCATCTGATATCGTTAGTAGCACTCATCCTCCTCTCCTATCTCTTCTGTCATTCCTAAAAATAGTATATCCATTGCACTCGATCCCACTTACCATATCTGATTCTGATAGCCAGGTTTCACTAATACCAACAATCTTAGGCCACATCATATTCAATAAAGCAACAAACTCAACCCCTTTGTTTCTAATGCTCAAGGCATTTGTGTATAGACATAATAAAGTACGACCTAGCCTATTCTTATAATTAGATATGCAATCTATTTGGTCTTGTTCTAGAATTTTCTCTTTTCCCTCCCCAGACATAAAAGGTCCAAAGCATATTTTTCCACCCCTTTGCCACATACGTAATCATGTTCAAAGGCATTCATATCTTTATCACATTTGTATACCATAGCTGAACTTTCACACATATTTTTCCCATTCTTTCCTTAATGATCTAATTTCCCTGACTCTCTGCATTGGATCTCATACCAAGAAGTAATTTTTCCGGTTTCTGATGCCAAATGAATTCAAGTGCAGGCCATCATTCTTATACAAATCTTTTCTGCCATCAAACACACCCCACACATCTAAAAACTCGCATCCATATCTTCTACATAGCCTGCACGTGAAATTATTTGCCATCATAGCCCTCCTTCTTAACTCAATCATATCTAGGTAGTAATCCTACAATTTTTATTCTTTCACATTTCTTCCAACAGACCTTTCATATCTTCTCTCATACCATGTTTGTCACCACTATATATTGGAGAGAGTGCAAAGGAGAGTATGAAAAATGATATCAGGATTGTGGAATACTAATTATGAATACAGATTGAGAATTTGTAGACTGCAGATGCTAGCAAACAGGAGAAAGAGGGATGATTGACAGAGGGAGACTTACAAACTTCTGAAAAAGGTCATGAAGGATTTCAGTTGATGGAATTTTTCAATTTATGGAGGGTGGGGAAAGGACAAGAGGGCATCCTTGGAAGCTGAGAATGACTGCTGCTAAGAAGGGGGTAAGGGCTAGATTTTTTTCTCATAGGGTGGTGTGTGATTGGAATGGATTGTCATTAGATGTTGTGAGTGCAAGCAGGGTGAATGAATTCAAGAATAAGTATGATAGCTAGTACATGTAGTATGTGGCCTCACTCAATGAGTCTCTGACTCCCTGGAGGTCTATATTAATAATAATAATACTCTTGATTGGTGGCTATAAAGCAAAAATTGCTCTCATTCTGTTATTTTCATCCTTTGAGCGTAGAAAATTTTTCAAAAGAAATTGAAGTCAACTCGGTTTCTTTTGTGCATCTTTCAACATATGTAGTACATCCACTTATCAAGGCTTAATTTTTTTAGGACCTGGTGAGTGTTGTAAAGTAAGGAAATTATATATTTAAAGTTTTTATGTCATAGCATTAATGTACGAGTACAATAAAACTTTAAAAAATATAATTTTTTATTTTTATGCTGGTATACCAGTAACTTAGCCATGCTGGCAATATATCAATAGCGTTTGCAAAAAAAAAAAAAAAAAGTGCATTGCAGTTTTAAGTGTCCATGCCCGCCTGGTTGGCCAAGTGGTTAGCCTATCCACTCTCCACCCAAAAGGCTGCGGGTTCGAATCCTGCCGTGTGCATGGATGTTTGTGATTGTCTCTTAAAATACTAGTTGTGGTGGTGGGTGGTAGATGGCATTGGTGTAGTTGCAGTTCATTGTGGTTGATGGATTGAGTGGTGAAGACAGAGTAGGTGCCCTCCCTCGATGAGTCTTTGGACTCATTTTATTATTATTATTACTTGATACCTCCAGGGAGGTGTCAAGTAATAATAATAATAAAATTTCATACTTGCCACTTAAGTGTAATTTATTTTTCCAAAGGAATATGAACTTATTAATTTTAAGCATCTATAGTAAGTCGGCTTCAATTTTAATAGTCATCATAACACAGCAGACATAATCATTCAGTTGTGAAATAACCTTTTATGGTGAGGTGACCAATTGCAAAACTCCAAACCTTTTTGAAGAATAATTATGGACAGTGACATTTTTCTCATCAACTAGAACATAGCTGATGAACTATTTCATTACCAATTTTCTCTGCTTTGTTTTTTGTTTCAAACTTTTTTTAAGCAGCATATTCTCTGTGTTCATTATGTGGTGGAGGTGATTTTTCCCTTTTGCCCACAGTGTTCCTGGTGAAATTTTTACAGGATAGTTCACCATTGCCTTCCCCAAACCCCCCAATTTTATCTGAGCTCGGGGCTGCCATATAACTGGGAAGTATCATGACTGTAATCCATGTGTGTTCACAGGGCTGGTTTGCTTGTTTTGGGGGACAAAAAAACAGAGTTTCCACGTGAAACCCCCCTCCCCACCTCCGTATGACACCAGCTAACTCACCTTTTTGTCGAAAGAGACGATAAAAGTTCCTCACGTCACTGATGGGATGGGAATCGAACCCAGGTCTTTCTGACCAAAGGGCTTCGTCTATACTGACTGAGCTACAGAGGCGCTAATTAATTTGTACTTAATTCTTTAGACTCCCTGGAGATGTCAAGTAATAATAATAAATTATTATTATTACTATTGAAGATTATATACTCTCTAATCTTCAATTTTTTAAATTTTTTACTAATTGTTCACTAAACACCATTACATTGAGCACTTGCCAATGTGAAAGAAGTTCAAACATTCACATATGTGCCACAGTAAAAAATAATGTTTATTTTACAGATATTTCATCTTGCATATCATAAGACATCATCAGTGTAGGTGAAGAACAATGGTAAGGAATTTGAATTCCTCTACACAAGTAGTTGCATATTTGTTAAGTTACAACTATTGGGCTGAACTGCCTTACCAACCCCAAAATTTTGGGGGTGGTAAGGCAGTTCAGGTTTGGTCTCTGAAGTAGTGCTAAAGTATTTTCTGTGAGCAGCCTTTCATAGCTATATGTAGATCTGTGTAAAAGCTCTGTGTTTTCCCATTGTTCTTATGGTTTGCGTTTTCAATTCTATGCTGCGGCAGGCCCGATATGTATGATTTGATAAGCCAGATGTGAACATCAAGACCACATCTGGCTTATCAAGACCACATTTGATAAGCCAGATGTGGTCTTGATGTTCAGAAATAAGTTTATAGACTGATCTTCCTGTTTGCCCATAGTATGACAGGCTGCATGAACATGGGATTTGGTATAATCCTGGTAGCATCATTGTTGAGAGTTTGGTTAATAGGTTTGAAGGTTGCAATAAATTAGTATTTTTTTATAATCTTTGCTACCTGTTTAGAGATACTGGAAGTTTTTCCACTTGGTTTTACTGTAAATTTGCCAAGAAATATTTTTTGTTTAATCCTTTATCCAAGTGTAAATAAACAAAGTTTGCACCTTAAGTAATTTCAGGACTGGGAAACTCATATATAGAAGCTAATGACTTCACATCACTTGCCTTAGTATCCCATAATGCATAGCACATATCCTTACAGACATGTTAATGCTGTGCATTATTGGGTCACTACCAGAACAGTTTTGACATTTTTTGAGGTCTCATCAGTGGGAGTCAAACCTAAAAGTGATACTCTCAAGTAATGTGAAGTCATTAGCTTCTATATATGAGTTGCCCAGTCCTGAAATTACTTCAGTGCAAACTTTGTTTGCTTACACTTTGATAAAGAATTAAACCAAGAATATAATTTCTTGGCATCTTCAATTTATAGTATAACCAAGTGGAAAAATTTACATCTATCTCTAATCCAGAGCATGATAGTAATAAGGTGTTTGGCTACTTGTATATGGAAATGTGACTTCTGCATTACTTCAACTTTAGTATCACTTTTGGGTCTGGTTCCCACTGATGAGACCTCAATAAAAGTGTGAACCCATAATGCATAGCATTATACATGTCTGTAAGGATATGTGCTTTGCACTAAGCGAAGTCATTAGCTTCTATATATGAGTTGCCTTATTCCTGAAATTACTTCAGGTGCAAACTTTCTTTGCTTATGCTTGGACAGAGGATTAAACCAAGAATATAATTTCTTGACATGTTTAATTTATAGTATAACCAAGTGGAAAAAACTTACAACATCTATCTCTAATCCAGAGTATTTTAGTAATAAGGTGTGACACCTTTTGGATGCTCGTATATGGAAATATGACTTCTGCATTACTTCAACCTTGGTATCACTTAAGGTATCACTTAAGGGTCTGGCCCCACTGAAGAGACCTCAGTAAAGGTCTGAACTAATCTGTGTAGTGACCCTTTCCATAATGCATAGCATTATATATATATATATATATATATCTGTAAGGATATGTGCTTTGCATTATGGGATACAGGGCTGGCTGGAGGTTTTGTGGGGCCTCAGGAAAATGTTATTAGTGGGTTCCCAAAATATTTGCAAAAAAGAATTTATCAAAAAATCATATCATTTTATTAAACATAATTTACAAACATCGAATACATATAGTTATATACCAAAATATTTCCCATATCAAATTTTCTTAGAAATTTGAAAGTGCAGGTCCCCTCTGAGTGTGGAGTCTTGGTCTGAGGCCTGAAAAACCAACATCTGAGCTGGCGCCCTGATGGGATACTAAGGCAAGTGATGTGAAGTCATTAGCTTCTATATACGAGTTGCCTAGTCCTGAAATTACCTCATGTGCCAACTTTGTTTGCTTATCCTTGGATACGGGATTAAATCAAGAATATAATTTCTTGGCATCTTTAATTTATTGTTTAGAAATACCTTTTATGTAAGGTATTGGGAGGCCTGTGTACTTTTACTTCTCTTGGATTTTGTGGTGTTAAAAAAAATAGTTAACACCACTCCAAGACAAAATCCAAAAGAAGTAGAACTACATTCTAACAACTTGAACACATTTTGTGTTGAATCCATTTAGTAGAGCTGTTTATTTAATGGTTTCCAATTCCTGTTTGAGCAGCCCTTCAGAAGGATAGATTCTTTGTGCTCTGGTCACTAAGGATTTTATGATGCCATATTTCTGAGATGGATGGTATGCTGATGTATTGTCAATATAGCATCCTGTAGAAGTCAGTTTTCACTTGATGAAAGTAGAAAGCAATCCATTAGGGTTATGTGGATATGAACATCTAGAAAGGAAATTTCAAATGATGTTTCTTTTTCTAATCTGAATTTAATTTGGGGGTATAGATTGTTGATTTTTTGTAAAAATTAATGGAGTTCTGCCTTCGTGTGATTCCATAGTGGTGAACCCATCGCAGTTCCTTCCACTTGTTGGTGTAGCTGTTTTCTTTCCATGTAAAGTTATCCTTATGTAATTGTGAATTTGAATGGGTCCACTAAGTCTGCTGGAAATTCTTGGTGCAGGTTGTTTGTTTCTGTATGTGGAATAATTGTAAAGAGGGACATGATGTCAAAGCTTGACATCATATCAGAAGAGGTCAGTTTAATCTCTTGTCTTGTATTCTTGTGCAAAATTCTGTAGAAATTTTTATTACAGAAGCTGAGTGGCCAATGACAGGACAAAGAAGGTTTAACATGAATCTTTAGACCTAGGTGGGGCTGCCTATGGAATTCACATTGGGGCCTATGTGGACAATTACTTTTGTGTAGTTTTGGTGCTCCGTATATTTTGGGGGGAGGGGGTCATGCATGCTAAGTTTTGAGTTTTTTAACAATTTCTTGGTCTATGGATGTTGTTTTGCTCAATAGCTTATTAAGTTGGCTTTTGGTCAGATCTTTATTAATCTTAGAAGATACCAACTTATCACAACCATCAAACCCATTGATCAAATTCATGATATGTTACCCTCTCCAGAAAACAAACTCTCAACAATGATGCTACCTGGAGAATATACCAAATCCCATGATCATGCAGCCTGTCATACTATGGGCAAACAGGAAGATCGGTCTATAAACGTATTTCATCAAAACCACATTCCGCTCATCAAACTGCACAAATCAGGCCAGGCACAACATGATATTGAAAACACAAACCATAGGATCCAGTGGGAAAGCACAAAGCTTTTACACAGATCTACATACAGATATGAAAGGCTATTTACAGACAGTACTGAAGCTCTACTAGTCTGATATGTAACTTTTTCAGACTTCAAAATCAGCTGTTTTAATTTTTTGTGAACTTTAAGGGCTATTTTTTCATAGAAAAATGCTTCAGTAAAGATTATTGGAGGCATGTACTGTATAGTCCAGATGCATAAATGAGACATACAAAAAAATCAAACTCGATTTAATCTACATCTGCTGCAGAGGCTGGAAGTTAAATCCATAAGTCTGCATGATAAAAATACAAAAACAACACTCAAAACACCTAAAAGCCAATAGTTGCTATCTTGGGAGAAAAAAAAAAATTGTCTGAAAATTCAAATAAGAAATGGAAAAGTGTACTCCTTGGACACAAAAAGGGTAGTAAAAAAAAAAAAAAAATCAGAAATCAGACAGTCTGGAAATATACATGTAGTTTTTTCCATTGGGAAGGAGAGTATATTTCACTTGACAAATTATAGTTTTGTTTTCATTTAGTTTAACCAAACATAAATTTGCAGGTGATATAGCTTCACGACTAAGCTACTTGTATATAGATAGCAGGTGCATTCATTGCTTTTTGTATCCCATAATATACACAGATTAAGTTTTATTGCAACAAGATTTGGAATTGGTCATAGCATCAGAAGAGCTGATAATAACTGAGATAATAATAACATAACATAACTGAGCTGATAATAATATCTCCCCCCCCCCCACCTGTTGCAGAGAGAGTAACCATGTGGTTTTGACTTGGAAGATGAATAGACATGCAGCAGAATCAAAGAAAAGGGAACATATGTGGAATTATAAGGCAGGTGATTATAATGGTTTGTGTTTCATCAGCTGTGGGAGGGCAGAAATGGAAGGCCGGGATATCATTAGTCCATGGCAAATTATGAAGGAATATTTGTTGGCAGCATTAGTAAGCTGTATTCTACAAGTAAAGAAGAGGACACAATTTGGTGTAAAGTGGATGACAAACAGGAACTGCAGGTGAAAACGAGGTCATGGAAGAGATATGAGAGGGGTGGAGAGCAGATGCATGAAGAATATAAGACTCAAGCCAGGCGAATGACTAATATGGTAAGGAAGGTGAAACTGGAATATGAGACGAGACTAGCACTAAGATCCAAAGATAATCCTAAGGAATTTTTTAGCTATGTGGCCAGTAGGATGAGAAATGATTGTGGAAGAATGATATTGTGGGATAAAAATGAGAATAGTGACTGATGCAGAGGGCATAGTGGAGTTGTTTAATAAACACTTTATTGGAGTATTTCATCCTGGAGAAGTAAGTTTTAATATTAGAGGGATAGGGCAGGTTCAAGGTTTAGAGGCACATGAGGAAAGTCTGTTCCAAATACTGAGTAACCTGGATGTCAGTAAAGCTGTGGGACTGGATGGTATTTCACCACAGGTTTTGAGAGAATGTGCTAAAGAACCGACAGCTCTGTTGACCTGGCTTTTCAACGAAAGTCTGGCTACGGGAAAGGTACCCAAGGAATGGAAGGAAGGTAAGATAGTGCCATTGCATAAGTCCGGTAGCAGACTGGAAGTGTCTAACTATAGGTCAGTTTGTGTTTCATCAGTAGTTAAGATCTTGGAGAAATTAGTGAGAGACCACATACAGCGTTGGGCAGATGAGGGTAATGTTATCTGTGAGAGTCAACATGGATTAGTTAAGAGGTGCTCTTGCTTTAGTAATTATGATTGCCTTTTATAATAAAGTGACAAGAGCAGTTGTGTTGTTGAGCAAAAAGCATATACTGCCATTTTTTTTGGATTTTGCAAAGGCATTTGACAGGGTGCCACATGATAAGCTGATATTTAAGTTGCAGCATGTGGGTTTAGATGTCAGGATAATCAACTGGATTCAGGATTGGCTGTCTGATAGGTATCAGGGAGTTGTGGATAATCAACTGGATTCAGGATTGGCTGTCTGATAGGTATCAGGGAGTTGTGTATGGTGGGGCAGTATCAAGGAGGCAGAAGGTTACAAGTGGGGTCCCACAGGGCTCAGTACTGGGACCTATATTGTTTAACCTTTATATCAATGACATTGTAGGTGGATATTTAGTTGTTTGCAGATGATGTGAAGCTGGGAATTGCTAAATTGCTATTAGTAAGAGTGAAGATGCAACAGCCCTGTAAGAGGATTTGAATAAACTAGACAGATGGGCAAATGAATGGGCTGTCCATTTAATGCAGCAAAATGTATAAAGTCTTGAAGTTTGGAATACATCGATGGGAGGCTGCATACTCGATTGTAGGATCTCTACTGGAGGAAGTAGGGGAGATGAGATCTGGGGATGATGATTGATAGAAAACTTAATTTCAGGGAACATGTTGCAAAAGTGGTGAAGTAGCCCAGAGGATTACTGCAATACTGAGAAGGATGCCGGTAATCTGTTAAGCAGATTACCCTCTTATGTATATCATTAAGGACCTGCAGAGATAAGAGTTATCATTCCGTTGTATAAGACCCTGATCAGACCACACTTAGACTAGTGTTCTCAGATTTGGTCCCCAGGATTTCAAGGAGATAAATTAACTGTGGAAAGGGTACAGAGGCAGATAACAAAGATAGTTTCAGGACTGTACAATGTTAGTTATGAGGATCGGCTGAGGAAATGTGGACTGCAGAATTTGGTAGATAGAAGAAGTAGAGGTGATATGATTGAGACTTTTAAACTGTTGAGAGGTGGTTACAGGGTTGGCACTGGGGAGTTCTTTCACTTGGTGGAACAGTGGGAAGGAGCAATGACAAGGGGCCATCCCTGGAAGTTGCAAAAGGAAGCTGTGAGCAAGAGGGTGAGGAGTGGTTTCTTTGCATGGAATGCATTGCCTGATAGAGTGGTGAGAGCAAGAACGGTCAATGAGTTCAAGGAGTGGTATGATAGACTTCCTAGGAAGGACCTCCCACGATGAGTCTTTTGACTCCATGGAGGCCTGAATAATAAGTTTAGAAATGCTGTAGTGGTGATAGAAGGTACTCAAAAACGATTTTTACCTATGTGAAAATCATTTTTTACCACTATTTTTTTTTAATTTTTTCCCTTAAAAATCTCTATCCATAATTTACACATTTATGACCCCCACAGAACAGTGCCATGTGTGGATGAGTGATTAAGGAGAAAAAAAGTAATCTATTCTATGTTTCTTAAAAAGTCAGAGATTCTATATTTTGAAAAAAAAAAACAGTATAAGGAAGATTGTTCCAAATAACAGAAGTGAATGAAATGAACGAAGACAAGTTTGTACAGCATATTTGGAGTTGGACAGTGCATCGGTGTTGATCCGTGGCTGCTCTGGTTCTTACACAATTAGAAGAAAGTGTAGGAATGGAGTAGCCTGTTCAGCAGAGCAATGTCCATGAAAGTATCTATTGAGGGTGAGGTGCAGAAACAGAGTGCTTATGGGAAAGTGACTGAAGGGAATCTGTGAGAGAGAGAGAGGTCACCTGTTAAGCAGATTACCCTCTTATGTATATCATCAAGAATTCTTTTTGATGTTGTTTTGTAATGTGTTGAGCAGAAAAATTTTTTAAAGGCTGAGGAGGCTACTGATGAAATATATTTGCGCTGGGATAGGCAGGATGTGATAGTCAGCCCAAGAAGGGAAACTGATTTTGAAAGATATTGGATTGTTATCAGAAGTAAGTGAGAATGAAATAGGATCTTTCTTGTAGGCAATAAGATAAGACTGCATTTCAGTGACATCGAAATTCACAAAGTTGCTTTTATACCACTTGAATAAGGTACAAAGATCAGTATTTAAAACATTGGTCATGGAAGATCTTGACACTTCAGTCATATGAGTACAGGTTTCTTGAATGAGGAAAATAATTAGATTTTTGTCATGAGCAAGACTATGAATAAGATTTAAAGTTAGAGAAAGTTATTGATGCAAATAACATTTATTAATTTATTGAACAACAAAACATTTATTGATTAAAAAAAAAACTGATAAAAGAAAGCTAACCACCATGACAGTGAATCACATCAGGAAGTTGGCATTCCATTCACAAAGAATAGGAGAAGACGATAAGATAGTAGCTTGTTGAAAATGCCACGAGGCCTGACACAAATGCTTTGGAAATACAAGGGACTATATTGGTTTCTCCAGATCTTTCCATAGTCTTTGTCCAAAAGTAAATAAGGTTAACAAGGAAATCTGCTGTAAAACAAGAATAGTGGAATTCTCACTGATGATCACTAATTAAGATGGGTCTCCCGGTAGTGAAGAAACTAGTTATTGGTGACCTTTTCTATCATTTTGAGAATACTGAGGCGAGAGCAATTGGAAGACAATAGTTCGATGGCTGACCTTTTATCTCCCTGCTTTGGTAGAGGCTGGATAAAGGCTTATTTTCCTGTTGCTGCTGGGTAAATGCCACCTGAATATGATAGGTTGTATACATGGGTATGAATTCTAGAGCACAAGTGTTGATGGAGAAATGCATTTGAACTATCAGAAAAAAAAAATCATTTGTGTCAGCAGAACTAATGTGAATTATTGTGGTTTTGACAGAACAGAAGGCATACTACAGGAAGCAGTGGTATTGCAGACAGTGATTTCCCTTGGTTGTTTAAAAGAATGGGGGGGGGGGCATGAGATCTTATTTTTGATGATGTTACCATCAGAATGTGAAAGAATGGAAACAAGGAACAGCAAAAGGAGCTAGAAGCTAACCTATTGCATTCGCTTATTCAATAATGAACCACTTTGAAACAGTTCATTATCTTTTTCTGTTTATAGAAAGACAACAGTATAGTATCACAAATTGATACAGCTAAGGCTCTCCTGACATAGCTATTGCTACTGAAATCACCTACCTTCACCACAAATTTTTAGCTAGTGGATATAAAAAAAAAACATAAAGTGTTTTTCTAACCCAACTCTTAGGTCCATTGAGATTTATGGAATTTACAGCTGAAGTGGTGGCAATTGTTTGGTTGTCTTTTGTACTCTTTCTCTCCTGAAAAGCTTTGATTTATTGTTAGTTCAGACTCTCAGTAAATGCTTGAAGGATGGAGACTAGCTGCCCAGTAGTCTTCAAAACGTTATGGTTAAAGCTAAAAAAAGCTGTGGCTGCTCCCTTTGAAAAATAAGAGGATTTATTTTTAGAACGATATAATAGTTCTTCAAGCTTCTAATGATTGATTGTACATTACATGAATTGTCATATGTAGAAGAGGAACAGAGCATACATTTATTGGCAAAACTAGGATAGGAATTGAGGTCACTGGAGTAGTTAATGTAATAAGACAATGACAGCAGAAGACCATGGAGCATTGGTGAAGAAATCTCAGCAGAGGAAACTATCAACCCTGTTTCAAACAATAAACCAGAAGATGGTACTTTGAGACAGACCACTGTGAAAAATCCAATATAATGTCAAGTTAGGCAGGAAGGCAGTGATTTTTTGAAATTATTTTGACACTGAGGGAATTCACATTGCTGATCTTTGATTATCTGGTATATCTCCTGGAGCAAAGAAATTTGAAGGTTTCATGATTTTTGGGAGAACTGAATAACTAGACGATACTTTCAGCATCCTAATTTTTTTTTTTGCTGAAGAAAGATGGAGGTATAAAGCAAGCTATTTGTAACTTGAAGGAGATGGTACTTTGTCATGGTCTGTATTGTAGCAAACTAGGGAGAGGAGTAATACCAGTTGATCAGCCTTTTCTTTGGTTGATGTTACTTTAGTACCATTAGGATGTGAAAGTAGCAGAAATCTGATAGGCAAAAGTTGTACCCAGTGGCCTTGCTCAAAAATGAGAAAGTTTATAGCTATTATTTCTGGAAAAATTCCCATGTTACTCCTCTAAAATAAACTATTATTTTAATAGCTAATATAGCCTATTTTCATTGAGGAATTCCCCTTTTTTTTACAATGTCATTGGCTCTTTACCTGAATTTCTAGGGCATTACTGAAGTGTTATAAAGAAGAAGAAAATTCCTCTCTTCAGATCCTTCTCTCACCCCCCCTCCCAAAACGCTCTCTACCCACCTTAATAATAATAATATTTATACAATATTTAAAAAAATTTTTTCAAATAATTCCCCTACATTACTTTACCCCCACCCCTAAAAAAACCCTTCCGTTAACAGTGTATTTCTTTAACAGCATACGAAGGCACATCGCCAGAATAAGGAGAGAGAGAAAACAACATCCAGAAAGGTATGTCCAAAATTTCTCCTTTTTTATTCTTCATATATTAATTTTTATAACACTTCAGTAATGTCCTAGAAATTTGGGTAAAGAGTCAATGACATTGTAAAAAAAGGGGCACTCCTAAACAAAAGTAGACTATATTAGCCATTAAAATAATAATGAGAAGGCTTGCTGTCATTTGAACAAGAGGCAACTTTTCTGAATTTGGCCCTTTCAAAATTAGAATTGGATTTATTGATACCATTGTGAGCTGTGGGTTAGGTTTCATGTGAAGTTGGAGTTTGGGGCTTGAACATGAGCTATATGCAATAAGATGCTAAGCTTTTCTTTTTTATTTACTTTTTTCGAATTCCACACTTTTTATGTGATTCACACTCATGCATTTGTACCTTGGGTGGGCTAAGGATTTTTTCCCCTCTTTTTGTTAATTTTTATAATTGTAATTCTTGCTCCAGAGACCAAGCAGAGAACTTTTTCAAGTCATTTCATGGCTCCAGTAAGTGGGGTGGGTGGTTCACACCAGGTGATGAATTCATCTACCACCTAAAGGCCATCACATATATCCATGCCCACTGGGGATTCGACTTGCAGTCTATTGGTTGGAAGGTGTTCATGCTAACCAGACAAGCCAACACTTCTTGAATAAGTCTTAATGGCATTCGTGGATGTTGGATGGAATAAATGATATGTCTTCATCCATTAAAATTTTATCTGTTATTCAATCACATGCTTGAATCAGGTGAGTGGAAGCAGCTATCCCAACACAGAATGGCGTGGTAGCAATCATGGGATACTTCTATACTTCTCAAAGGACACAAACAGCTGGACAAAGTGTGTTGTACAGAGAAGGAAACTGCATGGTTATGGTCTGATGTGCCAAGAGAAGTGATATCTACAGCACATTTTGGAAGGAGAGTTTGTTAAGAAAATGTCAGAGGTATCAGAATGTTGATAAGAATTGTTATTCTAGTCGGTAGATGGACTAATTATGTTCTGTCTCGCTATCAAGAAATACGTGTCGCATTTCAGGGAATGCGACACGTATATTGTAGGGGAAGGCAAACCAGTTTTCATAGTGGATGATATCCTCAGGTAAGATGATCTCACAACTTAGGCATTTAGACTGCAGAAAATCAAACTTTGAGATAAGTAATCAAGTAGATCAGAGTAATTACCAGCATTTAAAGTGACTGATACAGCAAGTTGTGAAGAGCACGATAAAGAGTAAAGGGTACAGATTTGTGATGGAAGACGAAAGTCCCGCAATCATATCTCCAACACAAGAAAAACAAGCTTAGTTTTCATTTTGTAGAAATTGGAATGTGGGTTCCTATATATAGTTAGCGAGTAAAAGGCTTCTCTTCTTCCTGTGTGGTCTTGACAGTGTGCCTGTATACCACAATAAGAGACCAACCAAGCATTAATTCTGTTGCTTTCTTATCGTCACATAATTTTAAATCTTATGCTTGTATCTTGTACAGGGTGTTCGGGATAAATTTGACAGTTTCGTAAGGAAAAAGAAAATCTTCTTTGTATCTATTAAATTTAATGAATTGACAAAAAAACATTACAGGCAGAGTTAATTACAATACTATCAACAAGATTTACTCAAAATAACCACCATTAGCATCGATCACAGCTTCAATTCTGCTTCGGAACCTCGAACAAGCTGATGCTACAGTCTCCCTGGGAAGGGCCGCAAAAACTGTTTTAATTTTATCCATTAACTGGGCTTTTGTATTACTGGAAGTGTGATTGGTGTCTTTTTCAACTGTGCCCCATACAAAATAATCCATGGGGTTAAGGTCTGGGGAGTTTGGAGGCCAAACATTTGGACTGGTGAAGTCGTAGAAATTTTCAGACAACCATTTTTGACTTTTCCCAGAGGTGTGGCAAGGGGCCGAATCCTGCTGCCATACATACGGCCTGCCATTGGCTACCCTTGTTATCCAGGGCTTGACTACAGTTAGCAACTCCACGAACAAAGCCCGAATTCCAATGCCAGGGTTCTTCAACACCTGTTCCTGCAGATTTGCGAGGAATTCTGCTGTACGAACGCAATCAGATCATCTGCTAGGGATCTTTCTTCTTGCTACATCCTCGTAGTCACCATTGCAAGTCTCTAGTTCATGCCTGATTGTTTTTACTGTATTCAGGGAGCATTGGGCAGCAGTCGTAATATCCTTATTTTGATGGCGGGCACGAATCATCATGATACAAGTTATTCTCTTCCATGATTCAGGTGGGTTCCAGCTATCCATCCTTTCTGACATCTTGTATATGAATGAAGAAGGGTCCAAACTTTTAAATGAAGAGAAGTGTGTTAATACATGTAACTTACGGAAAAATATAATTAATTATAAATATGTCAAATTTATCCCGAACACCCTGTATTTCTAATACACTCTCGGTGTGTTTCTTGAAATATTCTTTGATTTTCATAATGTTTCGGTACATCAACCACCTTACTGGCCATTAAAGATCAAATACACATCCTCAAAACTTTGTATCCATCATAAAATTCAATGTAATATCAATGGTATTACAATTTTAATATGCGCTTCGCGCCCATGGTAATGTGGACATATATATATATATATATATATACACACACGTCCTGGCCGGTAGCGTGGTTAATAACTAGGGATGGCATATTAACAAAAAGAAAGAAAAGAAACATGCTAACAGCTTTTATTCCTTGAAGGTGAGGCCAATTAGTCCTAATAAACTTTTAAAGATCAGTGTGCAGCTATCTCCATATCCTTAGCCAATCACAGAATAGCTGGCCCAAGACTATTGGTGAATTTCATTAACACACGGATAGGACATTACTGTGGCAACTACTGCCCTCTAGTAATTCCTGACACTATAAGTATACTTTATGAAATATGTGTTCTTTCCTTGGTCGATTTTCTTGGGTTTATAGGATGAAAATCACGACTTTCTGTAAGGGGAAGCTCAGTACCGTCAACGGTGAAACATAGAGGCAGCCTGCCTCACGGCTTGGCTTAAAAAGGGCGCTCTTTCAGCCATAATGCAATAGGCACCGTCACTATAGCGAGTGCGGAAAGAAGTTTTTCCAAGCTTAAACTGATTAAAAATTATTTGTGAACAGCAATACCCAAGGAAGATTGGTTGGATTTAGAAGAGCTTTAACAGTTTTATTGAGCGATATCCATGTAGAGCAAACATTTAATTAATATTATTATGTAATCGTTTTGCATTAATGTTTATCTTGTAATAAAAACAAAATAGCAATTGGAGATTTTCTTATTTTTGTCTTATAATCCATCAGGGACGATATTTAATTGTTTGCCTCAGGGTTCGATCTAATCTGGCGATGGCCCTGGGGAAACCGTTTGCCTTAACAGAGATGGATTAACTGGGGATCTAGTCGAAAAAGGCTGAGAAAAACGCCCCCTCCAGTCGCCGACTAGAATTGAACTTATAATGGTCATTCTTACAGTGGTATTGCAGCAAGGATCCAAATAGCATTTCCACAGGGCTACACATGCTTCAGTATGACATTAATGTAAAATATAACACAACAGATCATAAAAATTATATGTGCATCTCCATGGAGTCCATAGATTAATTGTGGGAAGTCCACTGACATTTCATCAAATATTGATCATCCATTGCAATACCTGGAATATCTCGCTTTGAATTCATTCACTGAAAAAGTGCTACTGACACTCAACCCATTCCTCATCTAGTCTTCCTGCTAAGTACACGATTCTTAATTTCCCGTGATGGCGACTGGATTTCCCCACATTAGTCACCTACTGAAAATATTCCACTGTATCGATCTAAAATCCTTTCTACCACTACGCTGAGGGCTTTTATTCCTGTATACGAAGTAGGCGAGTTTGTTTTAGCCCTAACTTTTGGAGCTTAAGGGAAAGTCAAACTCAGCCTTTAGCCAATTAGAGATAGCTGGGCCTAGACTATCACCAATTATAAATAACATCCAGTGAAGAGACGGGAAACAAGTGCCACCACCTCGCATTCCATAACATTAACAAAGTATAATATCTGAAATATTGTGTGTTCTATGATCGATTTTTACGTCCTACAAGATGAAAAATCCAAGTTTCCAAAAGGAATAACTGGTCTGATCGAGATTAACTCTGGAACAGGTCGAAGAGAAGCTTAGAAATACTTCCTCTGGTCTGTCACTAGAATCGAATTTAGAACGACATTTCTTCCAATCATACAGATGTAAACACCATTTCCACATAGCTACCAGACTATTTAAGTAACATGTCTCTATCATGTTCTCACCCTTTTTAACCTAGCAGCCAATTTCTGTAAACAAGCTATCCACATACATCTCATCTCCTAAACTTGCCACCATCTTGATCACCGATTCTTGGATCGTTTCTGTTTCTTCCACTTTTCCAAGGAACCCTGGTAACAAGATTGGCATGCAGCTGAGATCGTATGAAAGCTTTAGGAATAGGTATAATAACCCAATCTCTGCTTGTGTGTGTGTTCTTCCATAACCTTTTATTCCATATAGAGATTTTAGCCACTTTTGCAATATTAGCTATGAACTTTAATTTAGCATCAACTATTATCCGTAAATCTCCATTGTCTTTAATTTCTTGGTGCCCACTCCATCAATGTATTACACCAGTATTTCTCAAGCTTCAGATATCTGCATACCCCTTCTTAAATTTTCATTAGTACCAAGTACCCTTATCAAAATAAAGTATATTTCATTGTAAATATCTATTTTATTTGAATTTATACATGTAAAAAAAATGATTTATTTTTAATAGAACAAAATTTGGAATAGGTTCCTCTTCATTTCCCATTCATGAAAATCCAAATTTCAAGTAATTCATATCATACGAAGATTTTCATCTTCTTCCCAGTTGGTTCTCTAGAGATGTCAGACGACACACCCTTATTAATTTCATTTGATCCAGATACAATATCAACATTTTCTTGTTGCTTATATTTGTTATATTGCTCTCTGTGTGTTTTATAAATCCAGTCTTTAAGCCAATGATCCATACTCAAGAATTTGAAAGCTGAAATATTACACCGCATTCACTCGAATATAACCCGCACTTTTTTCCCAAAATTAAAGCTAAAAAATTGTGGTCGAGATATATGCGGGGATTTTCGGAAACTAAATTTTTCAAAAAAAAAAAAAAAAAAAAAACTGAAAATGGTGTGACTTACCAAGAAGCTCCTATTCGCTATCGCTACTTTTGGCATCGAGGACAGTTTCCTTATGAAATGAAAGTGAAACTAATGAGAAGTAAAAGCAGAACTCGAAACAGACAACAAGGATAAGCCAGTAGAGCAGCTGTGAAGAAGTGCATATGATTGGTACCGTATTAACAAAAAATCGTGCGAACCCAAGACAAAAGGCAAGCCAACAGTTGAGTTGAAATGCTAATTCTCTTCAACCGAATTCCATAATATCTTAAACACATGCAGTATATATTTCTTAGTTTTAACAAGTTCACGACGTAGGTGGTGTCAAGCAAAACCATATATTGCACCGGTAACATGGTTTTACTTGAGTTTATACAGCAATTTCTGTTATATAGGGGAGATTTATTGGTTAGTGTCGTTTTTATTCCAGTGTCTAATTGCACTATATTGTTGAGAAATATATTACACAGACTGCAAATGTCTGTACCTTATTCAGTGATACAATAAAACTACTTATTTTTCTTGTGTCTTCAGTATAGCGACGCTGTTGGGGGGGGGGGGGCATGTTGTTTACCACAGGGAATGAGTTTCTGTCGCCATGACGTTCACGTCCAGGCGATAGTAACTCGCAATCTGAATAGGAGAATTCATACATAATTTATAATTTATTGAAAAATATATACGTTTAAAATAAACCGAAAATTGCACGTATCCCCTTAAGACCTTTCGCATACCCCCGAGGGTACGCGCATCACACTTTGAGAAACAGTGTATTACAGAAACTTTTCATCCTTAAGTGTCATGTTAAGCCTAATACTTCGCTACATTAAAATGACAGTTATTCTTTTTTGTGCTTACTCTCAGTCTCTAAAATTCGTTTTACAAGGATTATGTAGTTTTACATGTTTAGCAAATAACTGAATATTTGTCCTCTGATAATTTCCTCTATCATTAAGATGCAAGCTAAACAACAGAAACCCATTATAGTCCTGTGGTGCACTGCGAGTCCGACGCCTTCATTTGGACTTCTCCATAAATTATTCTGATATCTGCTCATCGGCCATTATATGTTATCCAAATTACTAACTTCACATTGAAACCCATTTACTCCAATTTATGTAAGAGAGTTCCATGGGGTGTCTTCTGAAATGCTTTAACACAGTCCAGCCCTATCATCATATACCTACTCTCCTTATCAAATTGCTATCATTTTATAAAAACTGAGTACTGAAAATGACCTATCCTTTACAAAATCATGCTGTTTTCCAGACAGTATCCTATATTTATCTACCAATTCCTGAATTTTATCTTTAACCAACTCTTCCAATTCCTCCACTCTTTTGGCGTTAAGTAACGTTTTGGAAAGTGGTGTGGAGTAGACTTCTTTCTTAGCAGACACCTACAGTTGAGTTTTTGGCTAGTCAGTGCTCGTTTTAATACTTCAGTTAATCAGGATTAATGTGGCTGTGTGAAAGTATGGTTTTTATTGTTCTAGCCCTTTTGTTTTTAAGTTACCAGTTTCAGAAAATATTGTCATGTTAATGTTAAAAATATATTGTGACATCTAGTAGTGATTTGCATCATCATTAGAGTAATATGTCTTACTCTCAGCAAAAAATTACTTTTGGTTCTAAACAAAATAAATTTAACATAAAAAAGATGTATGAGAAGACTAGGAAAACAAATGCATTGCGAAACCTTTTTTGTCTTATATAATTAATTAAAACAAAAAATAATTACTGCATGTCAACTGTAAAGCAACAACAAAAGAGAAGACAAGTATTATCGTCTCATATTCATGATCCATGCTATAGTATATGTTTGAAATCATATCTACATTCAGCGATATATTCCCATATAATGCAGGATTATAAACAATTTTTTTCTTCGGGAGGAAATAAAGTGTCAGTGCCAAAAATCACTGGCGAATTGTCTCAAAAAGATGTATAAAGAGTACATCTATTCGGCAGCGTGTCTTGAATATGTCTTTCTTCCATTCATTTAATATCGAGATAGTTTCCTTACCGCTACACCCATTCATTGTAAATACAATATGTTTAAAATATTAAAATAAAATAAATCATCTATCGTCTTTTTTATTCCCAAAATGGAGTATGTTGGGAACTTCGATTTCGAAATCAGCGTTTGGAAAACTCGCATTTGAACTCAGACAATAGATGTCTGAGTTCAAATGCAGTATGCCAGTAAGAACTCTGAATGGTATACTGTATTGCTGAAATAGTTCGAGTTATGAGATCATTTTTTTCCCCATTTAAGTATTCAAATCGGAAGTTTCTGGGTGAAAAACCCTGCATACCTGAGCAGACGATCGTGTAACTCGGAAACTGACAACAAAAAAAGTCTGTATTCTGGCATTCGACTACATTCGAAACTGTAATGATTTTTTCAATCGCAGTTTAGCAATATGGAAGTAGGAGGCGTATTAGCACAATAATGAAGACCTTAAGAATCAAGGTGTGAAATAATATTTCACACTTTATTTGGGGAAGTGGTGGAGAGGATTCAGAGGCGAGTTGCAAATATTGTTGCAGGTCTGTGGGATGTTCCCTATGAGGATAGATTGACGATCTGTGGGCTCCAAAAACTAGCTGATAGACGTAGGAGAGGAGACATGATAGAGGTATTTAGATGGTTCAAGGTATTTTACAGGATTAATACTGATAATATTTTTAAGACCAGTGCAGGATATGAGAGAACGAGGGGCCATCCCTGGAGATTGTTTAAGAGTCTGGTTAAGAAGGGTGTTAGGACTAGATTTTTTACTTGGAGGTTTGTGAATGGGTGGAATGCTTTGCAGAGGTGGTTGTGAATGCTTCAACTGTGAATGAATTTAAGAAGTATGACAGGTATTGCGTAAATAATGATTAGTGTGTCAATGTCAGGTTCCCCCGATGAGTCTTTTGACTCCATGGAGACACCGTTAAAATAATTTAAAAAATTCAGTTACCGCCTTTTTGTTCCCTTATAGGGAGTAAGTGAGGCCGTTTTTTAGCTCTATCTAACTTTTGGAGACTGAGTGGGCAGTTCAATCTCCACTGGTAGCCAATTAGAGATAGCTGGCCCAAGGCTATCACTAATTAATCGGCACGCAGTGAAGAAGGCGGCTAGTAAGTGCTGCTATCTGGTGGTCCCTAACACAATATATTTAATGTCTGAAAATAGTGTGGGTTCGACGGCCGATTTTCTTGAGTTTACGGGACGAAAAACCCGAGTTTCCGGGAGGAAAAACCCGCTAACCTGTGCTAGAGATTGACTAACTCTGGAACCGGTCGAGAAAAAGTTCTTCTAGTCGGAGACAAGATTCGAACATCCTTCGTCGTGGTCAAGCGCTGTAGAGTGCAAACGCCACTTCTGCTTAGCTAGTTACGATTTTTAAACAATATATTTTGGTTTATCTAGAAGACAATATGCTCTCATATAAATGTGTATAATCCATCCACATATTTTTTTAAACGCAACTTGCATACAATTATTCTATGAGATCATTTTAATTATTTGTTATAAACCAAATAACTGAAAGCTATAATTCTGCATGAAATTGATAACTTTTTTTGGAATATTTCTAAAACTTTAATTAAAGACTGTATACAAGAGAGATGGATTATTTTATTTCTTAAGATCTTTTTATGCTGTTGAATTTATGTCATGTGTTAGAATTAATTATAAGAAAAATAAATACTCCTGCCTTTATTTCTTTCAAAATAGTGTGTAGGCAGAACGCATTTAGCTTTAACTAACTTTTTGAAGATTGAAAGGGAGCTGGGCTATACCTACTCATTATCATTGACAACTGACCTCAGAAGAGAATTATACCGATCATCTCGTGACCATGTATTCTAAAACGTATTCATTATATTTGACATAGTGTGAGTTTACTTCTAACGTTTTTTATTCTGCTATAGGGAGCAGGCGAGGCCGATTTTAGCCCTGTCTAACTTTTGGAGACAGAGGAGAAAGTTTGATCTCTGCTGGTAACCAATCCGAGGTAGTTGTCCCAAGACTATCGCAAAATGTACAAGGCATTTATTGAAGAGATGGCTGATAATTACCTACATCACGTGGTCCCTAATCCTAACATTATACTTATTGTCTGAAATAGTGTGGATTCCACGGTTGCTTTTCTTGAGTTTACAGGTTGAAAACCTTGCTTCCCATTGCCAGATATCAAAGAAAGTATTAGAAAAAGTTCCTGTAGTCGTTAATTAGAATTTAACTTAGGTCTTTTTCAGGCGGCTTAATGCTGAAGATGCAAACGCTACTTACACTGAGCTACACATGCTGCATATTGTGAGCTCTATATGATCAATTTAAAAAAAAAAAACGGAACTGCCGAATAGAAATATCCACGTTTCTGGATAGGGAACCCTACTTACCTATGCCAAATATTGACTAATTCAGTCTCTTGGCAAAGAAAGTCCTCGAAAGTATATCATTAATCTTCGATTATAATCGAACCTATAAATAATGTTTCTTCTATGACGTTTGCTTTAATAGATAACAGTGTGTAAGCGAATATCATTTCCACAGGGCTCTCAGGCCAAGAATAATTCTGTGGAATATGTGTAACAAATTTGCCATGCCATATTTTCTTCATTGTTATTCAGATAATTATCAAAATCAGCTAATACCTTTTATACCCTTATAGGGAGCAGGCGAGGATGTTTTGCCCTATCTTACTTTTGGAGACTGAGTGGGCAGTTCAGTCTCCACTGCAAGCCAATCAGAGATAGTTGGCCTAAACCTGTCACTAGTTTAAGCTGCACGCAGTGAAGAGACGACTAAAAGTGGCGTCGTTTGGCGGTCCCTAACACTATTTTAAATGTTTGAAATAGTGTAGTCTCTAAGGTCGATTTTCAGATAATTAGTGTATTTAAACTTAAGTTTATGAAACACGATTATCATTGGCTTTCAAAAATAAGTAACTGGTTAAAATGATGATACAATTATAATTAGTAAGGTTCATTGGAGTAATCATAGATGTATTTAATCCTGACCTAAATGTGAATCGATTCAATCTAGTTATCAATGCAACAGAAAATGTAGTTGACATCTAGCATAAATACATCACTATAGCCAACATGTAATAAATAAAAAAACTAAATAATATGTACTATATTATTGTATTTTCTTCTGAAGATATTTAATTTCATCAGATATACTATTTGTGACCTAAAAGGTTTAGACGTGTTAATACACTGCTTGGAAAGAAGTAAGTGTATATCCCCATGGGCATGTCACGTTTGTAGCCAGTATAAATTGAAAGATGTGATGCTTCCAAGCAGGACTAAATTGCGGGTGGTACGAAGGATAATTTGTAAAAATCCGCCATTCGTCGGCCGACACGTTGAATACGGAGTTCGGCATCGAATGGAACACAATCTGCACAAAAATATTCAGATCCGAGGCCCACAACATGGGAGTCCATGGTAAGAACACAACACGCAAGCCATATATTACCCGAACCAACGTGCAATATCGTCTTCATTGGTGCAAAGTGCGCGTACATGGGGACGTGGAAGCTTGGAAAGTTGTTATGCAGCGACGAATCACGCTACTCCCTCTCCCGACGGATGTGGGTGCAGCTGATACTCGATGAACATCTCTTACCAGAGTACATAACTATGAAATTCGGAAGTGATGTGATTTAGTATATTAGGTTTAGCCTTGGACTTCTCTTTGGGGTGCTGTAAACATCTGAACATTCTGGACAATGCAATGCTTCCTACTTTGTAGCGTCTTTTACGGGACCAATGTTTCTTTTAGCAAGAAAATGTGCCGTGTCATAAGGCTGCTGCAACTGAGTGGTTTGTGGACATGAACATCACACTTGACTAGCCTTCATTGATCTCTGATATCAACCCTAAGGAATAGCTGTTTGAACTGGAGCTTCGGATGAGATCAAGGAACGTCCACTCCACTACAGTCCTGACCTCAATACATGCCTATAGGAAGAAGGGTCAAAAATTCCCAGTGATTGCTATCGTACTCTTCTGAAATCCATGCCCTGTGGGATACTGCAGCGAACGGAGGTCTTATATCTTGTTAAGGTGAGTGCCCCGGCTATTTGTTCTTCGCACTAGGATGTCCATTGACTTATTTCCAAGCAGTATATCATCTCGTGTTTAATATTATCAATACATAGATTTTTTTTTCTTTAGTGAACCTGTGTAGATCAGTAAAAAGTGACGTTTACTCTCGTTATCGCTAGGCCGCCTGGAGAATAACCTAGGTTCAATTCTAGTCGGTGATTAGAGGAAGTTTTTCTAGGCCTTTCTTTGACCTTCCCGATTTCTGGCACGGGAAAGCAGGTTTTTTCTCTCGAAAAGTCAAGAAAATCGACCATACAACCAAAAATATTGTGTTAGGGAACAGAAGATTGAGGCACCTCTTAGCTATCTCTTCACTGGATGCTGCTTAAATTAGTAATAGTCTCGGGCCAGCTATCTACAATTGGCTACCTGTGTGACTAAAGCGGCCTCACCTACTCCTTTTAAGGAAATAAATAGGCCTTAGCTGATTGTTTTTTTTTCACTTTGCTTTTTCTAGTACACTATCTGATCAAAAGTATCCAGAGGTCTACTCGAAACTGTAATCAGACTTTTCCTGTGACACGATTTCCAGCAGTGGACATTAATACGCGGTGGGTCTACCATTTGCTTCTGTTACAGCTCTAACCCTGCCGGTGATACTTTCTACCATGTCTCAGAACATCTCTGGAGGAAAGGCAGCCATTCTTCCAGAAGAGCTGTAGCCAGAGCAGTTCGTGATGTGGGTTGTTAGGGTCTGGAGCGAAGTCAGCGTTCTAATTAATCCCAAAGGTGTTCTATGGAATTCAGGTTAGGGCTCTGGGCCGACCAGTCCATTTCTGGAACGTTATTGTCCACAAACCCTTCACTCACACACCTTGCTTTATGGCAGGTAGCATTGTCATGCTGATACAGACAATGGTCATCACCGAATTGATGTTCTACCGTAGACAGTACTCAACGTGTCAAAATGTCGTTGTATCCTTCTGCATTTAGATTTCCATTTAGTGTTACGAGAGGGCCAAGTTCATTCTATGAAAAACACCACCTCCTCCAAATTTCACTGTTGGCACTACACACAATTGCAGGAATCGTTCTTCAGGCATTCGCCATACCCAGACGTTCCCATCGGACTGTAACATGGAAAACCGTGATTCATCACTCCAAATCACACGTTTCCAGTTGTCCACTGTCCAGTGGCATCTGACATCCCTCTTTACACCACTACAGGTGGGGTTTAGCGTTCACAGGAGAAATGTTTGGTTTTTGTCAGCTGCTCGACCATGGAACCCCATTCCTCTTAACTCTCCACGCAGTCATGGTGCTGGTTGAGCAGTTAGTAGCACTGCGGAACTCCCACATGATTGTTTCACGCAATGTCTGGCGATTTCCACGAACCACCTTTTTCAACGATCGACGGTCCCTGTCTGTCATTAAACGCGGCCTACCTGACCATGGTTTTTGTTTCTCTGACAGATTTCTTTCTGATGTGGCAACCAATAACCAGTCTACGTTCGAAGTCACTGAGCTTCCTTGACCTACCGAATCCGCTCGTACTTCTTATCACTGAACAACACACAGCTCCGTACCTCCTTTCATACCAGTATGTGAGGTCGTAGTGACATCTAGAAGTCAGTTTTTGAATCACAGAGGGGTATCCGGATACTTTTGAGCAGTTTATGTATGATACTGCCACCATGCTGCAGGAAAGATTATGTATGCACTATTTGGTTCGAAAATAATTCAGTTCGAATGTTATCACTGACTTCAGGAACATTTCTGTGGTAGACAGAGGGTTTTTTTTTTTTTTGACTGAATATGAGTGAGCCACAACTGACAGTTTGTCATCTTCCAAACACTATTACGATGGGAACCTACAACGGAAGAGCACTTAGTCCTCATAAAATGGGTTTGTAATAGTATTGAGTATAGCATAATAGTTAAAAGTAGTCTAAGAAATTAGAATCCTGGAACTATATGATCCAGGACACTAGAGATATCGAAATTCCAACATTGTAATAATGATCAAAATAGGGGGAAGTTTCTATAAAGAAGTAAAGGGAGCAATTTGGGTCATTAGTTAAAACAGAAAAAATAAGAGATCTTAGGTTTTAACCAGAAAGGATGCTGTATTTCGTTTTGGAATAAGTCAGTATACAGCCTGCTGTTTAATTTTTTCATTATTAATTGGGCATATCTTGAGGAATAAAATGACACCTACTGGATATCTTTGGTGTTATGTATGAGACTACTGTAAATTAAAAGAAAAAATATATAATTACAAGTATTTAATTCATCTCTCTTTTATTGCTCAAAGCAGAACTTTCATCTGCAACTAATTTTCTAGAAAGTAAGTTACAGATGACAGGCTGTCTCCATATGAGCTGTGCACTACCACTGACTCAATAGCTACTGATGATTTTGGAGGCTTCAGGGAAAGAGTACAGCAAACAGCTGTTGTCATCGCATGATCTTTCCAAACCCTATTATTGTCGGAAACTGTATAAATTCTAGGGTTAATTTTTCTGAGTTGAGAGATTAAAGAACCTGAATTTCTATTTGATTACATCAAACATCAGCTACCTCTGGACCAGCTAAGATCTGCTTGTAAAAAGTTATAGTCACTGAGTCTCTTTCATATAGATAGACGTTATCTCATGTCTATGAAAGCATATAGGTGACTATTGAATACTAATAATTGAATGTGTGAATTCTGTTCTTAGTGTTAATGAATAGTGAGAATTCTTAATCTAGTGTGAAATCATCATCCTTATCAGCGGCTTGAAGTGGATTATCTAACTCTTTGTCCGGACACGTGACTGATGTGCCTATAGTTTTACAAACTTTTAGCACTTGGTTTCACATATAATTATTTATGTCTTAAAATATTTGACTATTAATAATAATAGTTGGGCGATCTGTTTTCTAGTCTGCTCATGATTTTTTGCGATAAATATAAAAATTCTCTTGTCTATTTTATTCTCCACAGGAAATAGACGACCCCTTTTAGTTTAGAAATTGAAATGCAGTCTTTCATCATTATTTGTTCATAGTCCCCGACGACTTGGAGATTCAGACAGGGTAGACAACTTCCCACCATGTCATGTTCCTGATCCTAACCGCCTATTGTCAAAAATAATATAAGTTCTATGATCGATTTTTTCCTGAGTTGCGGGATTAAAACATGAATTTCCGGCAGAAAGCAAAATCTACTTACCTACGCCAGAGGTTTACGAACTTAGGAATCGGCTAAAAATTATGTAGAACCTCTAGTTGGCAATATCAATTCCGGCTATCCAGTATTATGGAAACGTTATCATGTAACCACGCGAAAGTAATGCTTTTTTTTAGATTTCTGTCTATGATTACTGGTATTTCTAAGTATAATTAATCCTCAAACTCAGCATGGTGATATTTTCTGGTTTACTCGTTCTTTAGTTTCAGTTTTCTTTCTACCAATATCTTCTTAAATAATTTTGACATTCATTTTATATCACAAGTATTAATGAAATAAGTGTTATTAGGACTATAGCAAAATTGCATATTTTACACAGTTAAGAACTATACAGTCATTTTCTAATTAAAAGTAAGGCATATTGAAAATAATATTTTAAAGAGATTCATACGACATAAAATCACACGTGTTAAACGAACGGATTCAGGGCGGAGGAATACAAAGAGACGTAAGCACAGAGAAAGCTTCCCGGCTTTTGTTGGACACATAAGTGCAACTCTTCTGCTCGTGTAGGAGATCTGACCGGCATTGTGGAGTATTGTGTGTCACCATGTCTTGGCAGGCCTACGTAGACAACCAGATTTGTGCTCAGGTATCTTGTAGAATAGCGGCTATTGCCGGATTACAGGATGGAGCAGTGTGGGCCAAATATGAAAGAGATGCTGGTGTGAAACCGGTAAGATATACGTAAATTTTGTTACAATGATATTCTGTAGGGAGTGGTTCTAAGCCTAAAGAGTGACTAATCGCAATTAGGCCTCTACTTGATCTTTCCTAGTTTATGTTGTGTAAATTACCATATTATTATTTAAAAAAATTATGAAAGAAAAAACTACACCTTGGCTTAAAGCACAATATTTCCAAGCGTTTACAAAATAAATGGAGGGGGAAAAAAGCGAACGTAGGGCACACCCTTGGTGTATTTCAACTGCATAGGGTTGTCTGGTCTCTTGACGTTTGTTATTTGACCAATAACAGTCGTATGTTGGAGAACTATTTGCTTATTTATTGATATTCTTAATCTGCTTCTGGATATCAGTAATCGATTAAAGGAGTAATTAAATTTTGAATTAATATTTGGCAACGAAAAGAATGCATAATATAATATTAAATGTCCAAAAATGTTTGCGTGTGTGTGTGTATGTAATATCTATATACACTTATGTATTTGGTAAAATTTCCTTATGGCGTATTGCGTTATTTATAAAGGTGCCAGAATTTAATTTTTGTTTTTCAATATTCGTTTTGTGTATAAGAAGTAATGCCGAATAAAAAAAATCGAGATGTCATATCCATTTCTCCGGCAGTTACCAGTGAAAATACCTTGATGAATTTCAATGAATCGCGTGTTAGAAGCTGTGATTAATTTAAAATATGTATATATACCTAATGATCGCACTTGAGTTGACCACGCATAATGATGCTCTTCCAACGGTATTTGGCAACCATAAGTATATTATTCCACCGAAAGCCTTTATACTTTCACGGACGGCCATTTTGTAGTTTCAGCGTACTCGTAACGTACAAGTGGCTTTCAGCCAGCAACAAATACAAAAAAAAAAAAAAAAAAAGTTGATTATATGGTTTATATTTCATATTAATTGTTACTGCATCGCCTAGGTTAATTTACTTCAGTTACCTTGATTTTTCTCATTGATCGGACCTTTTCGGGTGTGTGTAATTAATCACCATAAACAAAGGAAAATTGCCTGACTAGCGAATCCTGAGAAATGAAATTAACCCAAACATTCTGTTAAAAATTGCATGTATTGTAAAAAGAGAACGTTCATTAGTGTTATGTGATGTGTTGCGTGATTCAAAGCCAATTTTCACCATAGTGCATAAAATATAAAATAAATGCGAGATTGTAGCGCCGCGTTTTAGTTTTGTGCACACAAAAATGCAGTCGTGATTGCTTCTAATGCGAAAAATAAATTGAACGTTGGTGATTAAGCCTGTGTAAATCGCGTATTTTAAACGTCAAACTTTCCTCCATACCACCAACATATCAAATGTCTTACTGTCATGGTGCATTTAAATATACATGCACCATGTATATTTGATATCGCGAGTTATTTAGCTCAGAACTGTCCTTTAACTTTTCTTTCTATCGACAGTTATTGTAACATTTTACCAATCCCACACAGAGAGAATATAGATTAGTTTTAATAGTATAAATAGACATATGCTATTGTGCTTTCACCTTTGTTCCATTTTTACAGTATAGTAATATTCAGCAAGCGAAACAGCCATTCATATGGCTCTGGCTAGAGTCATCATCCTTCAGTTTAAAATATGAGGAAAACCTTGCAGCTGTCTTATGGATAAGACCATATATAATTTATGAATATTGTTCTTTGCATTATTTTGATTTAAAAAAAATCTACCTAGTAGTAGTACATATTTAGCATTGCATTATATTTTTCTCCATTTTAAATAGAAATAATTTTTTTTTCCCATAATCAGACTTGTTATTTTAGAAATAATAGCCATGCATCAGATAAAATTTTATTGTATGCATTTTCTGATATTTTAAATGTGAACAAGAGAGGTTTAAAAAAGTAAATAATTTCAAGTAATGAAAGCAACATTTTTATGAATTCGGTAACGTTAAGTTGGAAAAGCAGTGTTTAAGGTTTTTTTTTTTTTTTAAGCATTGTGAAATCGCTAAACGACTGTGTATCAGATAGTAGTCTTGGATTTCCTTGTTAAGTCAAAGTGAGTGGCAAAGTGAATTGGTGTTCTGAACTTAATTTTTGTCTGTGATAGATAATCCTATATCTCTTGTCCACTCTATCTACCAGTTGCATGTGTTCTTTGCCAATTTGTTTGTTATTGTGGGTAGGCTCTTGCCATCCATGTATGAGGTGGTTTAACCTTTAGTTGATAAGGCCTCCATAAATGTTTCTGGCATTTTCAAATTACAGACATGAATCTTTCTATCTAAATAGTATGTGATGTTGACTATACCACATAGGCACCATTGACAGATCTTGCTAAATGTCTCAAATTTGTTTTTTTGTTTTTAGAAGTGGACTTGTATGGATTTTTGCTTTTAGGTGATTCGTGATAAAAAAAAGTTCATTGCTATTATATTATATTGTTAAACAATCTTACTGTTTTTAGCAGCACTCCTGAGTTTTGAACTCATTGGCCCACTCCCTTTAGTGTTTGGACTTTCAACAGTAGATCAGAAATAGATGCTAATATATATTTCGAATAAAACATACCTCTTTGAAAGGATACTTAACTTTCTAGTATCTTTATAAAAATACTTTTATATATATATATATATATATATATATATTCAGTTGTTTGCAGATGATGCGAAGCTGGGAAGGATTATTAGTAATAGTGCAGATGTGGTAGCCCTGCAGGAGGATTTGAATAAGCTAGATAGATGGGCAAATGAATGGGAGTGTCAGTTTAATGAGGCAAAGTGTAGTCTTGAGGTTTGGGAAACATCAATGGGATGCTGCATACTCTATGGGAGGAGTTATACTGGAGGAAGTTGGGGAGACAAGAGATCTGGGGTTGATGATTGATAGAAACCTGAAGTTTAGTGGACATAGTGCAAAGGTGGTGAAGGTAACACAGAGGATTGCTGCAATTATGAGAAGGACACTGACCTGCAGAGATAAGATGGTTATCATTCCGTTGTATAAGTCTCTGATCAGACCACACTTGGATTATTGTTCTCAGATTTGGTCCCCAGGATTTGAAGAGGATAAATTAACTGTGGAAAAGATACAAAGACGGATGACAAAGGTGGTCTCAGGACTGTACAAGGATAGTTATGAGAATCGGCTGAGGGAATGTGGACTGCAGAGTTTGGCAGATAGAAGAAGGAGAGGTGATATGATTGAGACTTTTAAACTGTTGAGAGGTGGTTACAGGGTCGACACTGGGGAGTTCTTTCACTTGGTTGAACAGCGGGAAGGAGTGATGAAAAGAGGCCATCCCTGGAAGTTATGAAAGGAAACTGTGAGTAAGAGGGTGAGGAGTGGTTTCTTTGCATGGAGGGTGGTTGAGCCGTGGAATGCATTACCTGATAGAGTGGTGAGGGCGAGAACGGTCAGTGAGTTTAAGGAGTGGTATGATAGACTTTGTGTTTCTTAGGGGGGAACCTCCCCTCGATGAGTCTTGACAGACTTTATGTTCTTAGGAAGGACCTCCCACGATGAGTCTTTTGACTCCATGGAGGCCTGAATAATAATATATATATAATGCTGTAAGTTTACTTCCTTGAAGGTGAATGAGGTAGAAGTCTTGTGATGTGAATTAAGCTATTGGACTGGGTGGAATTTCATGTGTTATTAAAGAATGCACTAAGGAACCGATACATCTGTTGACTCAGTTGTTTAATGAGAGTAGTGTCCTCAACAATCCCTAATGAGTGGAAAGAGTGAGATTGTTCCATTGCATAAAGGTAGAAGCAAAAGGGATGTTTCAAATTAGACCAGTTTACATTTCTGGAGTAGTTATTAAGGTCTTGGGGAGATTGGCTAGGAATAGAATATAGGATTGGGTGGAAAAGGAAAGGATTCTGTATAGAGGTCAACATGGGTTTGTTAAAGGGAGGTCTCATTTTACAAATTTTGTTACACTGTATAGTAAGGTGACTACAGTTTTGGATAGGGGTGATTCATATACAGTGATACTTAGGGATTTTACAAAGGCATTTGACAGGCTATCACATAATAAACTGTTGTGTAAGTTACAGCAAATGGAATTGGAAAATCATGTTGATTGGATAGCAAATTAGCTTTCTAATCGATATCAGTGCTGCTCTCCTGAGAAACGACTGTCTCTTAGCAGGAGAGTTACCAGTGGAGCCCCACAGGGTTCTGTTCTAACACCACTGCTGTTTACCTAGCACATGTTCTAGTACAACAGCTGAATATCAACTTGCAGGCCACCTCACAATAGCATTAACAGTGGCCTGCAAGTTGATATTCAGCTGTTTGCATATGATGCTAAGCTGGGAAACATTATTAGGAATGATGCAGATGTACTGGTGCTTCAGAGCAATTTGAATAAGTTGACTATGTGGGCTAACAAGTGGTGATGTCAATTTACCATCAGTAAATGTAAAGTTTGCACTTTGGGTCTCAAAGTAAAGCTGTGTATCATATTGGAGACATTGTATTACAGGAGGTGGAGGAAGCATGGGATAAAGAATTGAAGTTCAAGGGACATATTGCAAAAATTATAAAAACATCACAAGGAAATGCCAGTATACTAAGAACAACACTGACAAATAGAAATAAGGATTTGGTCATTTTGTTGTATAAGGCTTTGATCAGATCACATCTGGACTACTGTGCATAGATTTGTTCGCCTGCATTCCTTGGCGAGAAGCAATATTAGGATTGTGGAATACTGACTATGAAGACAGGTTGAGAGAATGTAAATTACAGACTAGTTCAATAGGCAGAAGAGGGGGTGATATGATTAAAACATTAATTGTTAAGAGGTGCTTATACCAGGATATTTTTTAGAGGGTTAAAGGAAGGAAGGGAATAGAGAAGAGGTCGTTCGTGGAAGTTGTATAAAGTGGTGCATAAGAGGGCAGCATGGAGAGTGGTTGACGAGTGGAATTTATTACCAAATGAGATGGTTAGTGTGCCAACATTTAACCAATTTAAGATGAGGTATGATCATCTCTGTTAGAATGCATCTTACTATTGCTTCTAATGAGTCTCTACTCCTGGAGGTGTTTTTATAATAATAAAGTTAACTTAGACAGCATGTAAATAGAACATATATTCTAAGAACTTTGGAGAGAAACTACAACCATTTAAAATAAATTACCAATTTAAAAACAACAAAAATTGTGAAAGACAAAATATAAAAATGTCTAAAGATTAAAATATATAGAGAAATAAAATGAAAGCACCAAAGGATAGTGAATAATTAAAAATGGATAATACTTTAGAATTACTGTGTGTGAACAGTTTTGATGTGCGTCATATTCAGAATCATTAAAGAGTGCTTTCCAGAAGAAAGGAAAAGAATGAGGAATGAAAACAAATTTGAACAAATATCAAAATAATTTGTTGTTCACTGTTGGGTTTCTGGATTATCAAGTCCTAAGCCCACTCACAGCACTAACGTATATTAAGTGTACAGCCTTCTTCAGTGGGATTTGCAAAGCTCCATTCTTTGTCACTTTTGCCTAGTTGGTCAAATAGTTAACATTCCTATTCTCTAGGTTGCAGGTTCTAATCCTGCTGTTGTGGGCATTTGTTTGGTGGCTTTTTTTTTTAGGTGGGAGAGGAATTTAATGCGAGACCATTACGCTGCTTATTGAAGACTTGAATTGATTTAAAAAAGTTCTATGTTTGGTCTCTAGAGCAGGTTGATTTATATTTGATTATCTTGTGTAATATAGATAGGGCTCTAGAGCAGTGTTATTATATTATGTAAAAAAAAAAAGTTATATTAAACATCTCAACCATAACGTTAATGTATAGGTTTGCATTTCTTTGGTGGGAGGTGTGTGTGTTCTTAAACTTGTTTATTGAGATAGCGATATGATATTTTATCTACTCTATATCTATAAAAAGATGAGACGAAATTTGTAATGTTTTTATGTGATGTTATTTGATATCTACTCTATATAAAATAAAAAGGTGTTAGAAGATTTATTTAGTTTATTTATGATTATGCAGGATTATAAATATCTACTCTTATACATTCATGAAATTATTTTTTCTTACTTTATTTATCTTTCTTCCATTAAAGTTCCTTTTAATTAGAGGTTTCCAGGAATTTAAGATAAGCCGAAATTTGAAATGTTTTTATGTCATGGATGTGATGACCTACAAAACTCCTCTTAAAGGTAGTGCAACACAGGGGCAACCGCATACAAACAGTCATGACTTACCAGCCCAGAAATCGGGGGGGGGGGGTGGGCATAGCCCCCTAGTATATATGTGTATATATATCATAACTAGGCCTATAAAAAATATCTTATACCCACAACTTTGCCTACTCTGCTCAGATAAGAACTTAATGTATGCTTTGAACAAATACATAGAAGGGCATCTAAGCCAAGGTCTACAAAGTTATCCAATCCTTCACACACACACACACACACACACACACACACACACACCTTTATTATCAAAACACATTTAATTCTGAGAGACTTTCTGAGTGGTACTTTGTAATCTAGTGAAATATCAGCAGCTGAAATCGTTATTTTTGTTTGTGTGGTTGTATGTTCAGTACCTAACATGAATAAAAGCAGACATTTATGCACATCCAGATCTCTCAAGTATGGCTGCATTAATTTACTTGATTTTGTGAGGCCACCTGTAATTCAATATCATTTTGTACTGTGAAGCTAGTTGTTTAGAATCTAGTGAAATATCAGCAGCTCGGATCATTTGTTTTGTTTCGTTGGCTGAGTGGATAGCATATCCATTCTCTGACAGATAGCAGGTTTGAATTTGGATCCTGTTGTGGGCATGAATGTATTTTTATCTTTAAATAGATAAATTTCATCACCCATTGTGAGACCACCACCCTGCTTATTGAAGGCCTGAAGTGACTTGCAGAAGTTCCATAATTGGTCTCTAGAGCAGTTTCAAGACCAGGTAAAAACTGAATAAAAGAGTATAAAATTAACATGTGGGACCATAGTATGCAGCAGTGTTTTCAGTGCCAAGTTAAGAAAATAAAACTTCAGTTTTTTTTTTTTTTTTTACTTTCATGAAACTTGCCCCTCCTCCCCTTCTAGTTGTATATGTTTCAACTATCTGTTAAATGAGGAAATAGTATCTTAATTTCTTCTTCACTAATTCTTGATTTTATTTTTTGACATTCCTACTAATGAAAGGTTGTAAACTTGCAGCTCATCAGTAACACATGGACCATGGATTGATAATCTGGGAGCCCTGCTTAACAAACAATGTACAGTAAATTTTCAAGCTACTTTGCCTCTAATAACTAAATGATCTTGCACTAGTACATTATACCTCAAATATCTGTCCTTTGGTGGGATTTGAACCTGTACGGTCAAGCAGAGACTGGTCATCCATACAAAACTAATCCAGCAGATTTCCATAACCATTTTATCTTTGCATATATAGCAAAAAATCAAAACTTGACATTCCTGTATTTGCTACATTCAATATCTGTTTTTTTTTTTAGTCTTTTGGTCTGTGGATGTTTTATAGTCTTTTAGTATGGATGCTTAATGTGGCAACTAGTTTTAAATAAAGAGCCAATAGAAGCCTATTGGCTCTTTATTTAAGTAATTTAAGGCGCACCTTTCTGACAACTCATACAGCAAAGTATAAGTTCTTTTTGCTATACCCTCAGTATTAATTTGGTCTACCTACTCACTGATGAGACCTCAATAAAGGTTGAAACCAGTCTGGGTAGTGACCTTCCACCATAATGTATAACATCATACATCCCCTAGGAGATATGTTTTACATTATGGGAAATACTAAGAATAGTGATCAGAGCTTTACTCACCTTTGCTACGAGTTGCCCTAGTTTGTACTATGTGCTTTAGCTTACGCTAGTATCTGCCGATACTTTTATAGTCTGCTATGTTCGGTATGAAACTCTTTGATTCCGATCTTTGGGTTTCTTATTCGGTTTTGAAACAATGTGGAATTTAATATCCCCTTAATTTAAATAATGTTACATCGCTGAAGTGAAGCCTATTGGCTCTTTATTTAAGCTATATATTAATCCCTGTCTCAACTTCACTTCAAATGTGTATCTCTTGATAGTTGCTAGATCCTCTGCCATCAATAACCAACATTCCAATGAATGCTGCTCTGGTCTTTGGTTAAATTATCTGATAACACAAACATTTGGTTGTTGGTGAAATTCATGGACAGCCATGAACAACTCCAGTTTTCTTGTTTTATAGCTATCAACTATTTCTCCAAATGTATAGAAAAATCATTCAAATGCTGATTATTCTGTTGACACCAGTTTTGTATGTCATTCATTCATTCATTCTAAACTACATATTGAAATGCTGTTTTTTACCAACTATATATAAAATTCTTTCCTGTCACTAGGATGTAAAGAACAGTATTAGTGCTTTTCATTTCAGTTGAAGGTGTTAGCTGATCATAATGAGGTGACAACATTTTATTTCCTTGGAACTTGAGCTTTTCATCCCACAAAACAGGTAAACTGGCCAGAACAACACAAACATTTGACAACCATAATGCTGTGCTGATAGAATTAATCACCCTCTTGTCTTATCAGGTGTCATCTCCTTCCAGGAGGTTGACTACCATGAGCTTCCACAGTGTACGGTTTTGTGCTTCTCTTATGTTCTTCATAAGACAAAAATGTCCAGTCCTTAACATTTTCCATCCAATCTGTTCTTTGTCTTCCTCTTCTTTTTCCTTGTATCATTCTTTCTAAAAGTGTGTTTTGTAGGGATTCATACTTTTTTTTTTTTTTTAGTATATATGACCAAGGTAGGTGGTTTTCCTTTTCTTAATGGTTTTCAACATTCCTATCTTCTCCAATCAACTGATATCTCTAAATTCGTTTTTTTTTGCCAGTCTATGGGAATAAGGATTCTTCTGAGGATCCACATTTCAAAGGCTTTTAGTGTACGAATTGGTCACCAACATGCAAAATCTAATACTTTATATGTAAAATTTTCCAACTGTTATACAAGCAAAATAGTTTTCTCTTGTGTAATAATAAACTCTTCTTACAAAATTGGTTGATTACCCTATTATCGGAATGGATTCTTCTTCTTCTGACATTCGCAGAAGTGTCGAAGGGTCTTGCATTGTGAACTTACAGTAGTCTTCTTTCTGCCTCTCCAGGTATTTCTATAATAGTTTTAACATTGAAGAGTCCTTCTATAGTACCTTTTTTTTTTATTTTCCTGAAAACCAGATTGTGTTTCATTAATTTCCAATCTGATTTGTTTATTTCTTTCTAGGATGATATATAACATAACTTTTGCTATTTGACTGATTGTTCTGTACTCCATATTTGATTGTCTTAGATTTTTTTGGGTATTGGTAGGGATGTCGAGTGCTTAAAATCATTTGGTAGGTGTCCAATTTCGTATATTTTGTTACATATGTCGGTCAGTGATCTTATAGTTTATCATATAAAGCCTTTAGATATTTTGTCATTCCATCCATTCCTGGAGCTTTTCCTGGTTTCAGTTTCCTAATGGCATTTCTTACTTCCTGAGGTAAGAATAGTAAGCGCTTCCAAATTTTCTTGCAATGGCTTATCTATTTATCATGATTATAGAGTGGAGTATTCAAAGGAATACTCCATATAGATGGGTGGAGTATTCCTTTGAATACTCCACCCATCTATTCCCTTATTTTGGCTTTCTCCATTAGGATATTTCCACTGGCATCTTCAATGCATTGAGAGCCTACCCTTTTCCAAAATTTGCTAGTTAGCTCCCTAATTTTTTCGTGAAGTTCTCTGGTTTTATGTTTTTTGTCCAAAAGCTCAATTTCCTTGCATTGTTCTTGAGCCATAGTTCTTCTGCAATCCTACATTCTTGTCTGATTTCCTTGTTTAAGTTCTTGTATTCAGGACAATTTTTTGCCTCTTTCTTTCCTCCATCATTTTCAGTATCCACAGCTTACTCATCTTCTTCTCAAATTTGGGAATTGTTTGTTTTCCTGCCTTTTTTTATGCTCACTTTAAATTTCTGCCATCTATTCTCAATCTGATCTTTAGGATAAGGATACTTGGTGGAATCAGGAATCTTAATAGCAGTGAATTGTGCCAGTTCCGTTAAAATTTATCTTGTATTTCTTGATTTTTAAGGGAGTGAAAATCATATTTTTCTATTTATAGGTTTCATTGTTTTTTTGTTTTTTTTTTAAATTTTATTGCTGTTTTAATGACCACAGGGTTATAGTCTGTTCCAATATCAGCCCCTGGGTATGTTTTGGCTTGTAAGATGTTATTCCGAAGTGACAGCTATGGAGCACATCTAGGTATATAGAGATGATCACCTAGTTCCAACCAGGAACATCCTTACTTTTGATATACCTATGCCTCTAACATCTAAAAGTAAAGTATCTCAACAGTCCTGTTAGACTGTACATCCCTAACGCTCCAAATTTCAGAAATATGGACATATTCAAACTGCTTGTTGTTGATGGTAAAGAGCATGATAACATCTTGCTGTGCAAGGAAATAATATCAGGATGCAGAAAGGAAGTTAACCACCACCACACCTGTCCTGAGATTCTTTTATGCTGAGAATGTGGCAGTTCAGAAAATATCAACATCTCAAATGCATGTCTATTCTATCTAATTTCACCATACCTGAACTTGATGACCTTAAGTGCATCAGTCACATGACCTGTGATCTCATTCACTCTTGAAACAACTCTAAAAATGATTTCATTAAATGAAAATCCACTTGTAAAAAAATATATATGGTAAGGATATCACTTACAGACAATTCCACAGGTGGGGGGGGGGGGGGAAATGGATATTTTAGTATCCACTGAAAGTAAATTAAACTTACTGATCCTGGTGTTGAATATTTTTCCAGATGAAGAGATGGACACTGACTGTCCATATTTTCCAAAATCAGTTGATAAATATAAACCTGACTAAGGTTATCTCTCAAATATCAGATGAGTCTCCAAGCCAAAACAATAGGAAAATTTTTACAATGGAATTGTTGTGGGTTTTACTAGAATATCATTGATATCAAGATTTTTCTGCAGAAACGCCAGCCTTTGTTTCTGTCTGCAGGAAACATTTAAAACCCAGCAAGGACTATCTTAAGTAATTTCACTGTTGTATGCAAGGACAGAACTAGAGCCTGCTCATTTGGAGTCATCCTAGTTGGTAGTTGCACTCCTTTCTATCATGTCCAGCTTAATACTGCTCCAGAAGTAGTAGAGAGATTGCCTATCTGTGAGATTTCTTATTACAGTATGTTTAATTTATTTATGACTGGGTATTGAATTAAATGAAATTGATCTTCATAATCTTACCTTGCAACTGCTGAAGTCCATACTTGCTTATGGGTGACTTTAATGGGCGCAACACTGTGGGACAGTGCCAACACAAATGGATTAGGTCATATCGTGAATGAATCCTTGACAGTAACAACCTTTCTCTTTTGAATAATAGACTCAATACATAAAAAAATTAAAAAATTGTGAATGGCTGCAATCCTTGTCACATTTATTAGGTAAGAGTTCTACATTCCACCACTGAAGGATTCTGCAGTAGAAAGCAAAATTCCAATCTCATGTTCTTGGCACTTCACCTGATACCCACTTGTTATTAACAAATTTTTAATCTCTTCCCAACTGCAGAAAATAAAAAATTTTTGCCTCAATCTCTAGCTAGTGTTTTCCAGATTCCTTGTGAATGTAATCTAACACCATAGAAAGGCTGTGTGTGTGTGGAGGGGGAATGAGCTAACTTTAATGCTACCTTTGAATAATTTTTTTTTAAGAATATTGGCACGATTTTGTATTGAAACCAAATGCATTCCCCCCCCCCAAAAAAAAAAAGGTTTGGGAGATCTTCATCCTGTGTTAATATTGGAAATGATTTATATATATTTGATGTGATCCTTCTAGTGCAGCCCTTGCTGCTATTCATTGGGAATTATATTTTTGCTGGATTTTGTCAGTTACTTTTTTGTTCCACACTGATGTCTCATTACAAAATATTTGTTCTAATTTCATTAGTTACTTACTGTCTGTGTTGTGTTCTCTGTAGATTTTGTTTCTCATTTATGGATTTGTCTTTAACTGGTATGTATTAATGTTTTATTATACTAATTTTTTATGAAAAAAAAATACATTTGAAATAGTCTTGAATATCTGATGCTTCTTTAGACCTTTTGTGCTATGATAAATATTATGAAGTACCAGCTGTAATAATAACTGCAATTCATTTATTGTATCTGTTATCTTTTGGATTAATGAAGATAACAGATACAAAAAATGAATTGCATGGCTGCAATCCTTGCTATTAAAATGTGAGGATACTAAGTCCTCACATTTAATTCATGCTGTTAATTCATGACTTACCACTGGTAAGGCATGAATTTTACTGATTGTATGAAAAATCTCTCCCATCCAACAGCTTAGCACATCAGGTGCTGAGCTATTGTCTCACTCTGTAAGGACAACCTAGAGATCTCCTGGAGGAGTCGGTAACCATATCCTTTTTTAGCACATGCAACTTAACACCACTAGAAAGCTATAACCATCTGCCAATATTTCTTATGACTGACTTTTTTGGGGTATAATACTATAGGATACTGAATAGACTAGCCTGGATTGTTGAGGATATGCTTGATAATGATCTCTTTCTCTCCATTCTAATGGATATAGTGCCTTCTTTCATATGCCTACCTGATCAATATTACAATCTGTTCTTCTGCCATTTGTATGGGATGTTGAAGAAAATATGTATGGAAGTGATTGCCTTCCTTTTGCTTTCCATTATGCCCTTGCAGGAATGTTCTTTTTCTTTTATAAACATCTAGGTGGAAAATTGACCATGTTGACTGGAATACCTTTTCACATCTTGCAAAATTTAACCCGTAAGGACAACCAAACATTTGTCAGCAATTCTTGTTACAGATTATATTGTCCAGGCAACAAGAACTCCACTCCAAAACCATGGTAGAACCATGATGCCAAGCATTTAAAAATAAACAGAGCATGGGGATATATTTCAGATATCTTGTTGCATCAGATCTGATACCTTAGCATGCTTGAATCCAATGTACATCATCTATCATACAACCAGTACAGAAATAATATGGGATAAAATCTGGAAAATGAGAGGTAGATATAAAACATATTATTCATCTACCTTTTGAACATAATGATGCATAGTGACCCAAAACAGTTGTAGACACTTAAGAGAAAGCATTCTTAGAATCTTGGCATTGATTTTATATCCTCCTGAATTTTTGATATAGAAACAGCAGCTTCTCTTCAAATGGACTATAGTTTTGTACCAGTGCCATAAGGTCTGATGATCTCCATAATTTGAGGTTGATCTGTCATTCATGGACTGTATTGTGGCTAAGTTCAGCAGAATACTTACTGAGGAAGAGTTCTTGGTGTCATGGCATGAAGCAGTTGTCCTGGATTTGCAAAGGCAATGACATGATTCAAAACAAGCAGACAATTACTGTTAATGTAAAATGGTTAATGCCAAACTTCTGTAGTGTTCAGAAAGCAGTGATCTTTTCTGCAACACAGTGTGGCTTTCATAGACACCAGTCAACAACATTGGACTGCTTGGTCTGTTTAGAGAAGTCTGTCAGAGATTCATATATGAAACATGAACATCTGGTTTTTCTTTGACATAAAAAAACAAACTTAAATATGATATATTAAAAAACATTTATCTACATATCAGAGCTAGTGTTCTTTTTGAGTTCTACATTCAACCGTGTGTGTGTGTGTGTGTGTGTGAAGCTTGGAGCGAATACTAGTTTTTGCAACACAGTTGCAATTGCATGCCCATACACAAGACTTCCTCTCTTTCTACTGAAGATGATGTACTAATGAAGTGCATCATCAGTAGATAGTAAAAACTGAGGAACTGACAATTGCTCATGCTAGGTTGCTTTTTTTTTTACGTTTGCTTTGATACATGCATTTATATTTCATGTAAATTTATATTTCATTTTTTGAAATATAAATTCAAAGCAAAACACGCATTGACTTGCGTGTTTTGCTACCCTGGCATAGAAGGAACATTAGAGGATTCATTTTTGACATAAAAATTTACTTTCTTGCACACATTCATCAATTAAAAAATAAGCACAAGAAAGCAGCAAATATCTAATGTACTGTATCCTCTATAGAATATAAGTGATGTGCGTTTCTTTTGCTTTAACTTTATCGTGCTAAATCTATAATTCAATTTATTTGCGAGGGACACTACCCTGTAGTGGATTGGATCGTTTCCTCAAATATCTTACTGTGTTTTGCCCATTCAGAGCCTTTCCATCAAAGCAATTGTCACTTTAACTGTGCCCTAAAAAACAGTCTCTGCTGCCTAACCATCCTACTTGGACTTTTCCAACCTTACCTTGTAGTTCAGTATGGCACATTAACTTTGTGTGTGTGAGAGAGATAATACGCCATATTGTCTCTCACTGTGCCAGCTAAGAAAGTTGTCAAGTCAGTCTACCTGCAACTGTTTAGTGCACACTGAGATTTTACCTGTCAATATCAGCATTTAGATCTGAGTCTTCAATGTGCTGCTGTTTTTCCTGACTGTCTTTTAGATTCCATTTGAATGGAGTTAATATGCTGCTGGGTTACATGCCATATAGCTTGCATTTCAACAGGTAAATGAAAGCTGCTGACAGAAGTGTATTGACTTATACAGAGTTATTTCTGGGTCATCTGTTGTGTACAATCAACATGGATGTTTTTTATAATTGTCTCAAATGAAGGCTGTTCATTTTAATATTCAGCTTGTACTGAATTGCCACCCACTTTGGAATCTGGGGAAATGAGACTGTAAATGCATCTACAGGTACATCACTGATTTTTTTTTTTTTTTTTTTTTTGCAGTGATGTACCTGTAGATGCATTTACAATCTTTTTCCATTTCCTTTAGTTCATACACAATTATAAGAGTACTTTACAAAGGGAATGCATGCATGATACATTTTGGACTTTGCTAAAAACTTTGACAGGAAGGCTGTTGCATAAGCTTCAGGATATGGGATTGGATTATCTTCTTCCTCCTCTATGCGTTTATCCTGCTTCCAATGCAGGGTCCGCATGTTACATTTTGATGCAAGTTTTTTTGTTAGTACAACCCCCAACTGACCTGCCGCTGGGGGGGGGTTGTATTTTTTGACTGTAGCAGCGTGTGTTCACGGGGCCGGTTTGCTTGCTTGCGGGATGAAAAACCCTGCTCTCCACTCCCAAGACTGGCTAACTTGGCTATGGCTGAGAAAGATCCCGAATCTCGTAGATGGGAATCGAACCTAGGACACTCCTTCCCCAGGCATATGGTTGCAAAGCACATAGCCACTAGGCTAACTGTACTGACATGGGATTGATTTATATAAAGTACTATTCAAATAAGAGAATGATTGACTGACAAATATCAAGAAGTGGTATTGTAGGATATGTGAGTCTGCAGTTACCAGTTGTGTTCTCACAAATCAGTCTTTGATCCACTATTATTCAATCTTTACATTAATGATATTGTGAAGGATTTAACAGGAAATATACTGATGATGCAAAGCTAGGCAAGGTAATCAGGAATGTAATTAACATGTAGTACTTATTGAATGATTTGAATAAGTTGGAATTGTATGTAAAAATGGTTATCAGTTCTCAATGTTATGCACCACTATGTTGTATACTGGTGTTTTATATTGATGGGATTGTGTTGAAGAAACTGACCAGGCTAGGGATCTTGAATTTTAGTGAATAGGAAGTTGAAATGCAGGGACCATGTTGCAAAGATTGTGAATGCAACTAGAGGATAAGTGCTATGCTGATATGAATATTGATAGGTAAGAATAATGAAGTCATTTTGCCTTTTTACATGGCTTTGATGTATAACCTCATATTGCTTGTTGGCCTTAACTTTTGCCATACACTATTCCCACCCTCTATCATACCCAGATTGCTCATTTGCAACATCACCCATAGAAAAAGCTAACCTCCTGGCATCACACTTTGCCTCCAATACACACATAACTGACAATGGCAAATGCCCAACATACAGTGCCCCCTATATTCTTTTGCCAAAAAGACATCACAAACCTGCTGTCTAAATTAGACACAAAAAAAGTCTCCTGGCCCAGATGGAATTCCTCCAATTATTCTGAAGGTCTGTGCATCTGAACTAACTCCTATCCTATGTCACCTGTACACACTCTTACTCCACTGGTGTATACATCCCAAAACCTGGAAACTGGCCTATATATATTCAACCCATTCCTAAAAAGGGTGACAAATCACTGCCATCTAACTACTGCCCTATCTCACTCACTTCAGTCCTATCTAAAGTAATGGAGAAAATCTTCAACTCTCAAATCCTAATCTACCTTGAAGGTAGATTAGGATTTGGTAGATTTTAGTAGAAGGCTATTAAGCGACCACTAGTACGGATTCCGCCAAAGCCATTCAACAAGAGATCTACTCTCATACATCACCCTCACTGGACAAGTGCTATGGAGAAATTCGGCGAATCCCAAGTAGTTGCACTTGATATCTCCAAAGCCTTTGACCGAGTCTGGCACAAAGGCTTACTAAGCAAACTCCCATCATTTGGACTGCCTCAGGACTTCTGCAGATGGATTGCCAGCTTCCTGTCTGGACACACACTATGTGTGATGGTAGACGGGTCCCTATCATCTCGCCATCCAACTAATGCCGGGGTCCCTCAAGGCTCAGTTCTCTCACTGAAACTCTTCCTTCTATATATCAATAACCTACTTCAGTTGACCTCTAACCCAATACACAGTTTTGCAGATGACAGCACACTACATTCCTCCCTTTCATTTGACAAACCCTACCCTACACAACCCGCTTCAACACACAGAACATCAACCACTACTGCCCTTAATTCCAACCTCCAAGCCATCCTCCGATGTGACTCAGACAACCTTGTAAACTTCAACACTAGTAAAACCCGGTTCTGCCTTATTTCTGACAAAAAAGAACCATTTCCCCCCAGCATTGCTTCGATAACACTCAAATTCACAGACCACGAAATTTCTCTTCTCGGAATTACCTTGACATCAAGCCTCTCCTGGCATAAACACATCACAACTATTGCATCCTCAGCTTCCAAAAAACTAGCGTTTTCTCTTTCGCTCAAGACGCTACTTCACCTCTAAACAGCTGTTAACACTATACAAGTCGCAAATCCACCCAGCTCTCGAATACTGCTCTCACATCTGGAGTGGGACTCCAAAAAGCTCCCTCAAAATGCTTGACTCAATACAGAGGAGAGCAATTAGACTAATAAATGACCCATCCCTCACCAACTCGCTCCTCCCACTTTCACATAGACACTTGGTCTCTGCAATCTGTATATTCTATAAATACTTTCACGGGGAAGGTTCATCTGAAACAGCATCAATAATTCCCCCACCTTGGTACAAATTGTACCAAGCCCATTGGAACACGTACAGCTGCCGCCAACATCCTTTTACAGTACACCTCGAAACCCACAGAACAAGTTTCTTCTCCTCCTCTTTTATTCCTGCTACTGCAGTACTTATTTCTTACAAAAAAGAACAGTCTTCCCCTTGACGTATTTCCCAAGGAATACAATATACAGGCGTTCAAATCAAAGGTAAACAAGTTTCCCCTTTCACAACCCATCACCCATATATGGTACTAATGTACTATAGGTTGACCAGCCAACCTCCTATATATGGGCCCAACATTAAAAAAAAAATCTTGTCTCATGGTTCTACAGAGAGGGTACAAAAAAGTGTTGATGATATTGGGATTGTGGAATGGAGAATTTGTGGCTTGCAAATGCTTTATTACTGTTGTTCACAGATCATATAATATACTAAATTTCATTCTGGTTATTTTTATTAGGGATCACTTAAAACTAAAAGCTAGATTAAGGTAAGATCTTCATGTGCCTTTTTAAGGAATGTGGAGAACTGACTAAGGCTGCTGCCCTAATCACCAATTGCATCTTTTCCTGGTTCACCCAATTAGTATGTATGTTCTAAAACAAGATTAGGCTAGAAATTCTGGATTTAACCAACTAAATTATATTCAGTATTGGCTTAAATCAAAAAAAAAAAAAAAAGTATGATTGTATAACAAGGTATCATGCCAGTTGGGGCCTTGTCCATTTAAACAAGGATCCTGCTTGCAGGCGTAGACTTCTGTGGCTAATTGGTTCAAAAGATATATTTTGGTGATTACACCACATTTTTTTTTTTTATTATTATTTTATTTTATTTTTTTTTATTATTATTCAGTGTTTTATATAACTGAATAATAAAAAAAATGTGGTGTAATCGCCAAAATATCTTAAGGACCCTGCTATTTTCATCCAGGAAATAGGGCAAACATTGAACTCATTGACAGAATTGGAGGTGTTCACCATTAACATAAGTGATATCAATGGCAAAGAAATGGAACTGGAAAGAGAAAATGAAAGAAATTGGTGTCATTAAAACAAAGAATACAAAAAAAAGTAAGATTCTTTTAAATAGCAGGATGTTTTGTATTGAAGCAGTAATGGTCTTTGGAAGGAAGGAGTAGCTTAGCATTCAGTACTAAACATTAAAATTAATTTTCTTGAATGGTAGGTGGTTTCAAATAGTAATCTGGTCTAAATGGGTATAGGACAATAAGACTTGTTTGTGCATGTGGGGCCCACAGAAGATTCTAAGGAAGAAGTTGAGAAATTTTTTGAATCATCAGAAGCAGCTTTCATTAAAATGCAGAAATACTTATTGGAAATCTAAACAGCAAGTAGAGATGGAGATAGATATATCAGTGGCATTACCTGACCATTTAGGTTGGGTGTGGTGTTGCATAAGCTGTCATGTAGCTTATGCAACCCATGCCACAAAATTCATGTCAGTTTGACTGCATTTTTATTGATGTATGAAAGTTTTTTAAGAGCACATATCACATCAGCACTCATCTAAATTGGTCCGATGCAATTAATTGTAGGATAACTCTGAATACTTTAATTTATCAATTCATTGTAACCAAATCTCCATAGAGTGAGGGAACAATGTGTTTGTTTTTGGAAAACAATGAAGGAAAATGCTATATTTGGTTGGTATATTTGAATTACTGAAAGGTGTAAATATGTGACCCATTATTAAGTCATATGAAAATGGAAAAAGTAAAGGAAGGAATAAGTGTGCATAGAAATACTTGCATTAATGGCAAACAAATTATTAATTCACCTAAACTTCTTTTTACACGATAGATATGTTCCTAAAAATTACGCGTAAATAGAATTTGCAAAGAACTACTGACTCCATAGAAAAAGTGAAGATTGGTTCCAAACCTGAAATATAAGTAATATAATGAAAAAACAAACACTAAATTCATTAAGATCATGAGATTTTTATTTACATTTCATGGAGAACATGCATACATATAATGAATTTTAATAACTTTCAAAAAAACATTCGTTTCAGTTGTTTGCTAAGGATTCTATAAAAAAATTATGTTATTCGCTATCGGTTTCTGACAATAAACACGAAAGCTTTTGTTTTCGTGAGACTGTAATATCACTGGAACTACTAGATATGGTATTATCGTCGTCGAATTCCGCCTCAACTTGTGGAATTGTTCTTGTCATGTCTTGAACAAAAGTACCACTGGTTGTTTCAGTAGTTTTAGACATGAACTCTGTTATTAATCGCTGTGTTGATGCTTTAGATAAGTCACGATATAATTCTCTGTATGATGACATTAACAACTTCCCAGCACGTTCTTCATATCAGGCAAAATAATTGCCTAAATTACTGGCCAGTTTAAGACCTTCTTTAACAATATCAGGAGTAAAAGCAGGATTATCTTGATCATTATCATTAACTTCTTCGCTTTCAGGAGTCTCAGAAACAATCTCCACTATTTCGTCTTTGCTAAGAAGTTTATCAATTAACAATTCTTCAATATCTGCCGACGTAAGTTCATCATATCCTTCTCTGCCAATTTCACATGCCAAACTTATTATATTTGGGAATTCTGCAGTACGATTGAAGGGAACAGGGGCATTCTCTTGAATACATGCAGGCCAAATAGCTTTCCAGCATGCATTCATAGTTTCTGGTCTTAATTCAGATAACGATAATTGAACTTGATCAATACAATCCATAACTGACAGTGTTTCATCATCATTTAGCTTGTTCAAAATGTACTGAAATGTTCGTCGGACATAATGTTTTAAAAGTCGCAATTATACCCTTATCTAGAGGTTGTAGCAATGATGTGGTATTGGGCGGCAGAAAAAAAATTGCACATTTGGGTGTTCCATGGCAGGATGACCGGGTGCATTATCAAGAATTAAAAGCACTTTAAATTCGAGACCCTTGTCATTCAAATAGCATCAAAGTTCTGGCGCAAAATATTTGTGGAACCACTCAGTGAACATATCAATGGTCACCCAAGCTTTTTTGTTGGCTATTCAATGTACTTGCAATTTTTGAAAATTTACGCCTTTCATTGGCCGTGGTCTTAATGATCGATTTATGAGCAGTGGTTTTAACATGCGATCTCCTAAAGCGTACGAACAAAATAGGAGTGTTATGCGATCCTTTGCTGCTTTGAACCTACCAACAGTTTTTTGCATTTTTGATAAGCAAGTTCTGTTTGGCCTTTTTTTCCAGAAAAGGCCAGTTTCATCCATATTCCAAACTTGTTCACGAGTGTAACCTCCATCTTCAATTATTTTAGCAAGTTTTTGTGGAAATGCGTTAGCAGCTGTTTCATCAGCAGAAGCCGTTTCACCTTTAATTTTTATATTATGAAGACCATGTCTTTTAATAAACGTAGCCAGCCAACCATTGCTTGCATGAAATTTATATTTTTTCCTCAATTGAGATGAAGTATCTGGCTGCAGTTTTTTAATCTGTTCATAAAATCTCAATGCTGATTGCTTGATGGAATTTCCATCAACTGGCATTCTTTTTTGTGCATTATCTTCTATCCACATCACCAAAGCTTTTTCGGCCTTTTCTAGAACCACATCTCTTGTTTGATAAATTCGCACTTGATTTTGTACCAGAACATACCGCTTTTCTAATAGCCCCTTCATTTTTTTTTATAGATCTGACAGTTGATTTACGGACTCCAAAATTCTTACTCGCAGCCATTGCACCTTCCCCAGTTTGAAGACTATCTAAAATTTGAATTTTTATATCCAAGGAAACGGCTTTTTTGTTATCAGCAGCATCATGTGAGGGCTGGATTAAAATCTTCGGTTAATGAAATTAAAATATGATAATTACATATAGCTTACCATTTATTATTTCTTGGCAAAATTATTAATTTCATAACGCGATTTGTATTTTGATTTCACTTTAAAAATGCGGTAACTGTGTTGTCTACTCAAACACCAAATTCAAACTGCTAAGAAATGCTTTTTTTATGCGCAGTCAGTTATGTACTGTAATTCAGGGAATTCCCAATAAATGAAATTTGTAAGAATTTAGAATTTTCTTAATTGAAACGAGAATGTAATTGTACAAAATTCTCAGAATTTTCTTAATTGAAACGAGAATGCAATTCTACAAATTTCTCAGAATTTTCTTGAATTACAGATTTTTTCCTAACTTAGACTTTAGGTTGGTTGCATAAAAGAGAATAAAAATAGTGTTAAAAAAATTTATTTTTGATATCCCAATTAGAGTAACTCCAAATTCGTGTTAAAAAAAAATCACATAAAAAGAGGTTTAGGTGTAATTGATATTTGTAATATGTCTATCCTATAAGTTGTTGGGTAGAGCGAATAGCATGTGATTAAGTCTAGATATGAATAAGTAAATTTATGATGGCATAATTAAAAAAAAAAAAAAAAAACTTACGAGGAGAGGGAAAAGTTGCAAAGTATAAGTAACTTACCAATAATAAACAACCACTAGAGAGAGAAGAGTTGATCATGTGATTCATCTAGGTGTGACAGGAATACATGTGGTTTGATGGAGCATCAAATCATCTTGTAAAATTTGTTGTGCATGTTATGTGTATTTCTCTGGTTTTTGTATATTTTGCTTAGTTTTCTAAGAGTTTTCATTTGTTTACTGAGATTAGTACATTTTATGCAATAAAAGGATATATAATATCAGATCATTATTGGAATTATCCACACTTTTGGTAATCCTACATTATTTTTTAGTATAAGTGGCTCTTTTGTCTTATCAATAATAGATATCTCACATATGCTAGCATTTTGTTGTAGATCAGTTACTCCAGTTGTTTCTGAAGATTAAAATAAAAATGTTCATATACCATTTTAAAAAAAAAAAAAAAAAAAACCAACCTCAAGAGATGCTGTACTGCACAAGCAAGGGAAAAAAAGCACCTTTTGTTTATTACTCGAATAAATGGAAAATCTCCTGCAGACTATTGCATGTGTGTGTCTGAATCAGAATGCTTTCGGGAATCCTACATTAATTTTTTAGTGTCAGTGCTCTTTTGTCTTATACAATAACTCTAATCGCAGCCACTAGGTGCTATTGTCTCGGTGCTCACCCTGCCTTGCCTTCTGGGCCAGTTTAAAACCACTGGAAAGCTAAGAATCTGACCTGTTGCACCATCTGTATGTCTCTTCAGATGGCTCAAAGGTGTATATATTTGTGACCACACATCCAGGCTAGTAATGTGAATGCGATGCAATGTTTAAGCTTCAGTGTCTCTTCATGAAGCATTAGTGTACTGTGTTTAATTTTAGAAATCGTGCGAAGCCAGGAAACAATCAGAGGAGTCTTTAACGGGAATAAATGCAAAAATTTATCTAATGCTATTGAGTGGATGTGCACCTAGCATAACTGGAATATTCGCCTCTGATATATTCCACACAAGACTTATAGCATATAAATACTGTAATTTGGCTGGGCTCAAGAACAAAGAACTGATATTCTTAAAGAATTAGCTGTTATGATCCTTTGGGAATACCTCATGGGGAAGATTATTCCATAGAACTGATGTAGACAAAAGATGACTGGGAGTAGTAGGTTTTGGTCAGCAGTTCAACTGTAAAAGATACTTTACAGCTGTTGCTCATGTTCTGTAAGTTGAACAGAAATTGGGTGCATAATGGCAGTGTCCATGGTAATATCTGTAGAGGAGATGAAATGTGGGAACTATCTGTGAGATCTTGGCTGAAGACTAATAGTGATCATCAGTCATCTGAATAGTATTGGGCATTTTTGGAGAGGTCTTGGTTGCCACTCAAAATGTGACGGCAGTATTCCAAGGTTGGATTTCGGATTTGTAAAGAGTAACTTTACAGAAAAGTAATGTCTTGAGTGAAGAAGGATGACAAGTTTTTTGGAATTGGAGGTGATGTAATTATGCTAGCAGAAAGTAAGTTGGAGAAGATATCTGGTCTTGTCTGTTCATCATCATGAATACAAGGATTTAGGCCTAGCGTGGCCTGTTCAGGCCTTAGGAGTTATCGTTGAATCTTTTAAGAGGGCGTCTCCTGGTTTTCTTTTTCCTAATGGCTTGTACTTTAAGGCTTGTTTTGGTAATCTTTCTATTTTCATTCTTTGAACGTGTTCCATCCATTTATGTTTATATTTTTTAATTTTTTCTATTACTGATCCTTGGTTTAATTCTTTCATAATTTCTTCGTTTCTTTTGTGATCCAATAGAGTATCCTTTGCAGTTTTTCTCATATCTTCATTGTCCAGATTTCACTTCCATACAATAAGACTGGTAGGGCTAATGTATTGTATACTTTTAGTCTTGTTTGTTTTTGAACTAGGTTTGGTTTAAATTACACCTGTTATTTTTAAATATTTTGCAACTTTTAGGTTTATATCTTTTTCATTTTCATATGTGATCATACATCCTAGGTAGTTAAATGAATTCACCTGTTCTAAGATCTTGTTATCTATTACTATTTTAGTTCTTATTTTAAAGGCCATAGTTTTTGATTTTTCTGTTGATATTATCATACCATAATCTTTGGCTATCTCATTTAGATCTAAAATAGCTTTCTGTAAGTTATCTTCAAAATTTGTAATTATTATTTGGTCGTCGGCAAATAAGTTTTTAAGTTCGCAGTAGGAGAAAGTTTTAATACCTTTGATATTCTTTATAATGAAATTTTTATTCCATTTTATTATTTCATTTAGGTAAATATTAAAGAAAGTAGCTGAGAGGGGGACATCCCTGTCGGACCCCTTGGTTTTTATCTCTCTCGTATATGATAGCTCATGATTTAATCTTATTTGTATTTGATTATTTTCATATATACTTATGATAGCTTTTAGGATATTATTTGGTATTTGTCTTTCTTTTAATATGTTAAATAAAACACTTCTGTCTGTCTGTTAACTTTGATAATCCTTAAGTGGAGAAGAACAGTTTGCAAGAAAACAGACAAAACTGTTTTGGTAGCTCTGAAGGTAACTAGGGGTTGTTGCCCAAATGAAGGATGGTGTAAAGTTCTATCATCAAAACTGAATAAGGTTTGCATTCAGTTAGAGCAGATTATGTGTACAAGGAAAAGTGAGTGAAATAACGGATCCATGGGGAACATCTGCATTAGTGAGAACTCTGAAGTGAGAACATCTTTCACCATTGCACAACCTCAGAAAAATGGGAGGAAGACAGACCACGAGATTGCAATTTTCTGAGAAGCCCTCATCTGACCCCGTCAAAAACAAGTGCAACAGCAAAGATTTCTTCAAACCTTTCAGTCACATATCTAGGAGTAAGTGATATAGGCCAGTGGATTTTGATTGGAAAAATTCATATTGGTGGTTCTGTTAGCTGACAGTTCTCCTGGTGTTTAAGTTTGCTATCGATGACTTTCTTCTCTATTATTTTTGGACAGCTGAAATGAAAGCAGTGAGTGATAGTTTGATTGGACTTTTTTTTCTCTTTATAATTGGCTGTATATAAGCTTACTTCCATGCTGAAATTTCTCCATCTCCTGAGTACAACTAGTGGGCTTCCAAAAATCATTTGATTTTTTAGTATCCAACTGGTTTAAGATTCTTCTGTTTTTCTGCAGAAAGCTACAGAAGGAATGTGATGCAGTGTTCCAGATAAAGGAGGTGATTTGTGTATGAGTTGAATGAGAAGTGATGCCAGGAGGTCAGCCTTATTTATTTGATGTAGTACATTCAGATGAGAAAGAGCTTTCCAGCACAAAAGTTGTACCCAACAGATTTTGCAAGGAACCAGAAGACATGACTGCTGTTGGAACAGATGGAGAGGTTATTATATTAGCTCCAGTCAAAGTGACTTTTTTTTATGATGCGAGTATTGCTTTGGTTGTAGGCTGTGAATGAAGCCGGAGTTTTTGAGCCACTTACAATAAGCTGTTTTTTAACCACCCTAGTGCACTTTTTTTTTGGAAAACCATGACTTGGATATTGGATGGCAATTTTGAACAGGGTGATGAAGGGAAAACTTCCATCTCAACATAATTCATCTATGAGTTGTTGTCAAAGTATTGGGGTAGTTGGTCAAGAGCAAAATACAGGAATGGATAGATGGAAATTGGATACTGTATGGGGGGGGGGGGGGCAGCATAGTTTTGTGAAGGGTAGATCATGCCTCAGTGACTTGATCACATTTTATAATACAGTGACAGCTGAATTGGATAAGGGTAATGGGTTTAACAGTGATATTGCTGACTTTGCAAAGGCCTTTTACAGGATACCACGTGGAATTCTAATCAGTAAACTGCAGCACGTGGGGATGGACCACTGCTATTTAATTTGTTCATTAATGATATAGGAAAGGATCTGAGAGGGACTGTTCAGTTATTTGCTGATGATGCAAAGTTGGGTAGAGCAATAGTTAATACGCATTCATAATTTTGCAGGATGATTTGGATAGATTGGCAGACTACGTAAAGGAGAATGCATGTCAGTTTAATGTGGCAAAGTGTAAGGTTATGCATTTTGGGGTGACAAGATTATCAGCAGTATACCACATTGGTGGAACCATGCATCAAGAAATTGACGAAGCCAGAGACTTGGGAGTGTTTGTGGATAGGGAGTTAAAGTTTAGGAGGCACATAGCAAAAGTGGCTAAAGCAGCACATCATATCACATAGTTACTGAAGAATACTTTGGCAAGCAGGTTATTGTTCCTCTTTATCGAGCCTTGATAAGAACCCATTTTGACTACTGGGCGCCAAGGTGATGGGTAGATGATAGAGAGGATCCAGAGGAGAGTGACTAAAATGGTAGCAGGTCTATAGAATGAATCTTACAAGAACAGGTTGAAGTTTTGTGGGTTACACAAACCCTTTCTGACTATCAGCTAGATAGTCAGAAAGGGGGTGATATGATTGAGACATTCAAATTACTGAGGGGTTTTTACAAAATTAATTAAGAGGAAATTTTTCACAACAGGTGTGTTGATGGGAGAACTAGGACCCATCCATGGAAATTCGGCAAGAGTGTAGTTAGTAAGGGTGTTATAAAACTAGGTTTTTTACTTGGAGAAGGGTGAATGAGTGGAATAGGTTGTCAGAGTCTGTTGTTGGTGCCATGGCTGTGAATGAGTTCAAAGCAAAGTATGATGGATACTGTGCAAATGCTGAATAATTCTTGAAATGATGTTTAGGGTCTCCCTCGATGAGCCCAAGGACTCCTTGGAGTTGCCCATAATAATAATATGAGATCACAATGAGTATATGGAGAACAAACAGTAGTCTAATCACAGAAAGGAAGAGTAGAAGTTATAACTTCTGGCTTGGCATTGTTTGTGTCAATATGTGAGGTTGTGAATGGCTTGAAGGAGGATGTTCATTTTGAGGATGAGATTGTGATCTGAATTATCAAGAACAGTCATTTGATCAGCATACTTAAAAACAGAACTGATTTGAGGAAAGATCCAGAGCATTGGACAAGTGGAGAGGATTGTCAGGAATTCTGGTTAGAAGATTGAATTATTTGTTTTAAATTATTACTTATAGTTAATAATGGTATGTACCTGATGGTTTTCTGGAATGTGGACTAGTCATTATTGATATAGCGTAAAGACTGGCACAAATTCACGTAGACATAGTTATCATAACTGTGTTATGACTGTTAGTGACATTGTGTCATGTCAGGACAGAAGTATATACAGGAGATTTGAAATAGGTAACAATCACCATTTAACTTTGAGCATCTGGAATCAACAGAAGCCTTAAAACATACTGCAAACCTTAACAAGTATAGCTGTATAAATCTACCAAAGATTTGGGAGACAGTCATCCTAAGACCAAATTAATATTTATTTATTTTTATTTTATTTTTTTCAAAACTTCCAAGGACTGCTATTTAGACTACTATATTTTTTCAAAACTTTGGACTGCTATTTTTTTTTTAAAACTTAGATGGTGCCATATTAGGACATTAGTCTCTTGTGTTGCACGCTGCAATTACTTATACTAGCCCCACTGTTACACCGAATTGTGGTTGTCTCGCATTTGTAACAAACTTTGTTTGTTTGCTCTGAAGATGCTGGATATAATACCAGTGAAATATTAGCTTTTAAGTTAATAGTTATTTTCTTACCAATCTGTGTTCGATTCAATACTGTTTAAATCCAATTCAAGATGATTTTTGTATTGTTGTACTTTCGCTAATGTTGATGCCATTTGAAATTTTGTAAATTACATCCAATACTATAACATTTTTCCACAAATGTCAACAAATTGCCTTCCTTGACTAATGTTTTTTTTTTATAAATTCTCCTTAAAATTTTGAATGACTCCTTGATTCATCATTGGATCAATGCTGTTACATATGACTCTGACATATTCTCTCATTAAAGTTGACACAGCAGACCTCTTGTATTTTGTTGAATTGAGAGTAATTCCAAACAAATGCATTACACCTACACATGAGCTCTGTGTAGGTACTGATTAACTGCATGCTATTGCTTCCATTACTCTCTTTCCCCCCCCCCCCATTTTATAATTGATTACACTGTACCTCAGTGATAACTAATGTGGGGAGTCAGGATATACAGTATAACTAGGGGACTTGCATTGAATTGATGCACTAAAATTATTAATTAAACCCATTTGTTTTATGGTGACAAAATAAATTAACTAATATATATGTAGAATAGAAATAATTTTTGAATTGTGATGCGACACCTCCAGGGAGGGCACCTAATCTACACCACCACCACTAGTGTTTTTTGTCTGTAAATTGTGTGTCCTGAAGGCCAATTTGTCTGTGTTTGGGATGAAAAACCCAAGTTTTTGGCAGAAAAAATCCTGCTACCTCCGTAATGAGATCAGCTAACTTGTCTTCAAACTGAAAGAAGAAAAAAAAACAACATAAAGATCCCTTCCGTCATGGTAAGAATTGAGCTTAGGCCCTTTTCCAATCGAAGGGTGCAACATACCATTTGTTCTTCCAGTTGTACTACAGAGCACGTCTTGATTAATCAGCTCCTGTATAATTGGGAGTTTACTGTATATGGATTTGATCATAAAGGAATGTGGCATTAAACTTCATGCCATAATTGGAAATCTTAATCTGGTTAATAAGAATATAACATCTGCACCTTTATGCAAATGTTATACTCTTAAATAAATTGTCTGCTGCATTCCTTAGCTATATTGAATAACAAATTTAGTATGAAAATCAGCAGTAAAGAAAGGGCCTATAAAAATATGCTGCAATATTGAACACATCAACTACATCTTAAATGGGAAAGGGACTGTGGATACTAGAGTTCAGAGAAAAATTAGGGAAGTGAACCAATATCAATGACAGCATCATATTAAAAATGACTGTCATAATTGTTAGCAGTCAAAAATGTTGGTAGTTAATGTCAGATGGTATGGTCACTTAAATAGAAAGGAATCATAAGTGTTTGGTGGGAAGAGGACCCAAAGGAAGACCAAAATATAAGTTTATGGATAGAGGCAGAGGTATTTTAGACTCAAATGTAATGTCTGATATTATTGGAGTTCCTATAGAAAAGACTACTTATGAGTAAAATTGTCAGTAGGATTGCATGAGAAGTTAAGGTTATTATTATCATTATATCCTGTGCACCTCTTGATGTTGAAAATACTTTTTTTTTTAACATTTAGTCAAGATAAAACAACCTTGACCCAGTGTTAAAAAGTATTTGCCACCTCCAGAGCCAGTTGTAAAACTGACAAAAACTGTAGAGCATCACACTTCAATTCCCAATGGCTAATAGCATTTGAAACAAGCTTATCATAAACTTGTTTTGTATGTGAAGATGCAGAAAAATCCAGTGAAGTGCAGTTATTTTGGCATGCTTTGTGCTTCTTTTCCCTGTTCTCTTCTTTATGCAGTAGCTTATGTAATGATTGTCTCTGCTAGCAGCACAGGAATATTATTTTTCAACAAACATTTCTCCTAGGCTGTTTTTTAAAACTCTAAGTACAAAGTCTAAGATTTGTTTATAGAATTGTGAACCAAATAATGGTCCCTGAGAAGCAGCCTCTGTAGGGAGAGTTGTTAGTCTCCCAGAACAAGCAAACTACTCCCGTGAACACATGCATCCACAGACATAGGACACACTGGGAGGCATGGGGCTAACCACCTTATCCTCGAGTTACAGTTGCAACTGCAAAGTCAAAGTATAGTTGGAAGGTTGTGGGTGCTTAAGTGCCTGTTAGGACTGATGATGATGATGATGATGAAGCTTGGGCAAAGTTAAGCAGATGTTTGTTGATAATGGAATTCATTCATACTTTCAGGGGGATTGCAGTTCTCACAAATGGAGAACCCACAGCTTTTTTAATAGCAAGCCAGTTGTTAAAACTTACCAGTACACCCTTGGTATGCCCAGTGCACATTCAAGGTAGATTTAAATATATTTAATCTTTAATTATTAGATATTTAATATTCAATCTTGACTTGAAAAAAGGAACAAAAAAAAATGCTGAATAGTTCTACTTGTACACTGAGTTAGCTTTGCATTAGGAACATACAACTAATAATGTGTTGGTCCACCTCTGCAATTTATGGCTCACAGATTCTGCAAAATCCTCCATGCGTAATGCAACCCATGTCTGCTGCAGCAACTCCAACAGTTCACGCTCATTCCATGGAGGAGGATCAGCAGTTCTCATACTGCGTTCTAGCATTATCCCACACATGTTCATTTGGATTAGTTGGGGGGGGGGGGCAAGACAATGTGGCGAATTTGTGTTCCTCCAATCACTCTGTAGTTGTATGAGCCTGATGACAAGGTGCGTTATCCTATTTAAAATACAGCACTGTGGCCAGGGTAGACCTCCTGAAGATATGGATAGAAATGGTTGACTAACAGATCCCTGTAGCATTCACCATTCAGAGTTTGTGAATGATGACCAACATTCCTAGGGCATGTCAAGTAAAAGCTCCCCAGACCATAATATCACTTCCACTGGCCTGTTGAACACCAACGGTGCAACCAGGGGATGTCTTCATACTGTTTATGCCAAATGGGAATTTGACCATCAACATGATGCTGCAGGAAATGGGACTCATTGCTCCAGACAACCTTCCATCTGTTGAGGATCCATTGCTGATGTTTGTTGGCCTGTGTGAGGTGTTTGCAATTTCTGGCTGTCATCATGAGTACTCTTGTTGGTCTCAGGCTGTGGAACTCCAGAGATGAATAAAGGTATGATGCATGTGGAAATGGTTCAAATTGCCCCCACTGTTGTATTAGTGGGTGAGTTGTATGATTGTTGCATCTCATTGCTGAGAACAATTGGGACACCTGGTGCTTTCCTCTAGGATCAACCACATGTGGCTGACCATTGTGAGCCCTTCTAGATGTCTGCTTAGGATTAATCCAGTCCTGGTACACCCTTCATACAGTAGTACAGAAGCAATCAACAAGTGTATTTGTTTCCAAAATACTGGCACCTGCCCTCCAGGCTCCCAACTATCTGCCTATGGTCAAATTAGCTTATGTTGCCATGTTTCCTCATTACTGGCAAGCTGTTACTGATTACATGCTGAGGATAGGTATGCCCATTTATAGTAGCTTCACATGACTTTGATATTAAGTGGTACTTCGTTATCATGCCAAACATGTAACTTGGTGTATAGGAGTATATAGAAAATGAATCTATGCAATTTCTATGGACTCCGTAGTAATTTTCTTTCTAATGATAACTTCTTTCTCTTGGAGATTAAACAGAAAATATTGATTTGCACTCATAGTACTTAGTCTGTTGGTTGAAAAAAAAAGTCTTAGCTAATGAACATTTTTGCAAAATGCCAAATGCCTAACTGGAGTGGTGTGTTAATGATCCAGGTTAAAAGAAGACCAAGCTTCACTCTCTCACACATATGAGGCTACAGAATACCAATAGCAAATTGATGCTGTGTGGGTAGAGATTGAGAGACAAGGGATCAAAACATACATAGATGGAATGAAAAATGAAGGGAATAGCATGTTCAGTGAGTTAACGTGTCAAACTGTAAATCTGGCAAGCTTGCTCGTGTTATTTTAGGCTTGACAGGAAAGACATTAATGCAGAAACAAAAGACAACTGGTCAAGAAAATGGTTTAGTGTTTGAGTAGAGGATTTTCTGGTTGGTTAATGAACACTTTGCTTTAAATGTCAGAAACTCATTTAGAAAATAGTTTCTTTAACTTGATTTTCCAAAGATGCAAAAATTGTGACATTTGCTAAATAAAATAAACAAATTGTGTTGAATTGCTTCATTAAATGCCATGGATGGGTGAGGTAAGATTAGTTTTAATTATAAAGCTTACTGTATTTTCTTATGAATACCTCAGCACAGCATCATAGTGAACACAAAACATGGTACAGGTCTCTTGAAGCCACCAGTGTCACCCTTGCAAAATCAGCAGGAGCTGTTTAATATTCTATGTGAATTGATGCTAGAACAATCTTGGCATCGTATAGTGCTATTTTCAGTCCTTAAGACAAATGAATTATCTGGATTGAAAAGCAAGTCTATATTTAACAACAAATATGTACACATATGGATGAATCCACATAAAGTAGCATTTCCTTCTTTGAGATCAAAATATATTGTCTTTTTTTTCCAATTTTAGAGAAGGTTAGTCCTCTTTGACACAGTTGTAAAAGACAAGGGCCTGACCTCCGTGTAGGGGGATCAAGTAAGCTGCAGATTGACCTAGCCTGGAATTGTAGCTTTATTTTGTTGAATAAGGTTTTTCAGTCATAATATTATGGAGTATTAAAATGTTTCCAAACTTCTGATTATGCTTCTATGCATGAATAGAACTGTTAATTTATGTACAGTAATCGCACCTGCATTTCATAAAAGGAATAAGAGGTGAAGATGCCTTTCTTAAAATTTACACAAAGTTGTAAGCCTATAGTATATCAGTACTGTGTGTTGGCTAAGAGTTAAATAATTCAAAAATTCTGTTCTAGAGGACAAATATCTAACTTTTTCAGGTCTTAGGTTGGGTGGTGTTCTTAGATAGGAAACAATGAAATTCATCTGTCACAATTTTTTTTAATCAGTAATCCAACCAATGAAATGAAATAGATCATGAAGAGCAGTCTTATAATGCCAATGTAGATGAGTAATTGTGGTCTGAATTTCCTAGAGGACAAACCGCATCCACAAGTATGCTTAGAAATATTACTAGTGAAGAAAAGATATTGTTTGGAAATTTGGTTCAAATTATCTGTTATTCTTGTAGACAAATGAACAACTTATATGAGAACAATTTATCACATAATATCAAATGCTTTGTCATGTTAGATGAAAAAAGCCAGTTGGAGTTATAAACATTTAATCTCAATGATTACTTCATTATACTGAAAGTTGCTGTAGAAAATCGGCATTTAAAGAAAGGAAATAAAAGTTGAATGGTTGAACTGACATGGTATATCATAGCAAACTTGATAACAAGCTCAACCTTTTTAGAGATGAAAAGAGGTATTATATAATAGAGGAAAACTGAGACAAGCAGTGCTTTAAACTAAAATTTGAGAAATCTTTTAGAAAAATTAAATATGGAATTGAGACTACTTAAATTTATGAATATGGAGATGGATGACTGTAGAGCTTAGCTTACTTGATCACTTGGCCATTCAGAGGCAGAGCAGTATATGCTAGGTAGGAACAGGGGCAGGTTACTTATCCTTTTGGATGGCCAGAGAGATGATATCAAAAACGACATTCCACAGTTCTAGTTAGATGCTATTGCCAATCTTGCCCCAAAATGATTCATCATTGTGTGGAAGAAAAAGACCATTAAAACATGATTGTTATATACAAAAATTAGGCCATGGGATCCAGCATCACTGGGCTTTGCAATCCCTGGAGTTTTCCCTAGTTCAGTGGAAAAATAGCTAACAGACCTGAAACAAAATATGAAGTAAAAAGAAAAAGGAAGCAAGTTTATGAAAACTTTCATTTAATGAAAGAACATTTAGGAAACTATGAAAGGATAAAATAACTCAAATATGAAATGAGATATAGTAAGACAAAATGATGGGGGGGGGATTTTTAAAATATATAACAAAATCAGAAAATGTGCTTCACTGGAAAACATCAGATGTCAAACAGGAATAGGTTTCATCATAAAAGTATGTCAAATGAGGTTATTAAATACAGGAATATTAAATTGATTACATATCATACTGTAAACATCAGAAAAGAAAACCATTAAAATAATGCAAATATATGCGCCAGCCATCAGTTAGGAAATTGAGTTCTGTGATGGTGTCCATTATAATACAACTGGATCCTACAGCTTGCACAATAGTTTTGGAAGATTCTAGCACATGACTGGGAAATAATTAAAATGAACTTAAAAGCGTATATGTCACTTTGAGGAATCAATTGAATACAATGAACACATTTTACAATAAAAAGACCAAACAAAAAGTGAAATAATATTTGGTTATGTCGTGTAAACATGTTTTAAAGATATTTGTCATCAATCAAATAGTCATACAAAGTGATCACAGAATAGTTAGAGGAAAAATAACAAAAGAAAAAAAAATTCCAAGATGGAAAAGAATAAAATGTGAAGATAAAGGATACATTATTGCTAACAAAAAATATCAAAAAGAAATTGCAACGAAATAATATCATTGAAAACAAATCTATAAATGGATAATATAAAGGAAAGTTTCCATCATTATGGAAGTGCACATACAGTTGCAAAAGAAAATAAATCTTCTCAAAAAGAAAACAAATCTGTTAAAGAAAAGAACACGACTGATTGGAGAAGGAAAAAAAGCAGTGCCGTAGAACTTATGGAAATAAAACAATCTTAACCCTGTGGAGGTTGCGGCTGATCTTACAGATACAAACAAATAAAATTAATATAAATATTTTTATATGTAGTCAGTGTATAGCTTGGAGGCCATGAGTAGCTGCACATGCATATATTACAAGTGATGTTCCACACTGTTTATGCAGTCAGTTTTGATTTAACACGTGTTATGTAAAGGTGTGTAATATTTCATAGTAAATTGTATCTGAAAGATACCACGACCTCAGATGTCAGTATAGTATTGGTTTAGTTTTTTTTATTATTATTATTTACAGTTGAAAATGGCTCGGAAAATATATCGATTGGATAATCCATCAGATGTTGAAGAGATTCAGCAATTTTGTTACTAGTCCGATGATGAGAATGATGATAGTCGAAAGTGATATTTGATAGTAAATTGTATCTGAGAGATACCACAAACTCAGATGCCAGTATAGTATTGGTTTAGTTGTTTTTTCCTTTGTTCAATAATTTCTATATTGTAACTGAAAATAAACCATCGTGTATTATATTTGCAGGTTTTTTATATATATATATATATATATATATATATATATATATAAAAATAAAGTTTTATCGCATTTTAGCACATACTAGTAATGAATGTATCTCTCAGATACATGTGACCTATGCTGCAGTTTTTTCAACCACAACCTCCCCAGGATTAAAAAAAATATTGAAGACAAAAAGGGATATTTGTTAGTGGACAGAAGGTGTTACCCTTGGTAATTTTTGCTTCTGAAATATCTAAGTTTAGTGATAGTTAATTCGTTCCTTCTGCATTATTATATAAGTATCAGTTTGTTTTATTGTAAGAATAGTGTTCTGATTTTGTTGTTTTCAAAGCTTTTATTTTTTTGATTGTGCCCCCATGGATCTAATGTGTAAAAGACAGTGCACTTGCATGTTTTTCTCCACAGAAAAACATGCGAGATTGAGTGATTTGGAAATGCCTAGTGGATGGTATGACACAGGAATTGAAAGAAGGGGAAGATGTAAGGGAAGAAAGAGTATGAATGAGCAAAAGCATGAGAATATGGATTGAATTTTGTATGGCGAGTGCTTCAGGAAAGTAGCAAGATCATGTCCTACTGGTACCAGGATTGAGAATGTTAGTGATGCTCTAAAGATACAAAGAGAGAGTGAAAAAAAAATTTATTTTGGCAATTACAAATGATTTAGTAGGTGATAAGCGTGGTATGTGAGAAGATGTGAAAAAGTTGCTAGTACATATGAAAAAGAAGAGAAAGTAAAAGTTGAGTCTATTGCTACTGTATGATAGAGATAAGCTGAGACAGAGCTATGATCACAAATGAGTCGAGTGAATATTGTGCATGTGGAGTTTGTGGATGTGTAGAGAGAGTTTGATTAAAGGAAGGATTTATGTAAGGTGGATGGATGGATTGCATTTGAATGGATTTGGGGTCAAGAATCTTGAGAATGTGTTGTCCAGTAAGTTTGGAAGTGCAGTGTCAGGGGAAACTGGAATGTTTACTGAAGTATGCATAGGTCCAGGCCACCTAAAGGTTACTAAGTGGGAGAGTGATTATAATGCTAAATGCAGCATTTCAGATTCTTAACTTTAATGGGTTAAGCACCACAAGGTTACTTGATTCTATCCAGAAGAGGACAATCCAGATAATTAATGATCTCTCTCTGTGTGCTCTGCTATTATTCCTCCATTCTCCTCCAAAATTATTAAAACAAAAGCCACTGCTAACCAACACCCTCTTACAGTCCATCTTGAAACTTACCAAACTAACTTCATTGCCTTCCTCAAAGATTATAACTCTCAGCTGTTCAAGCAAAATGTGAACAGATTCCTCCTTTTTTCTATTCCTCTTGCTCACACACAGCACTAATGTGCTATAGGTCTTGTGGCCTTTCATAAATGGATTAGATATTTAAAAAAAAATTAAGTGGTTGATTTAAAATTTTTGTTAGTTTTTCAAATGTGCCTTGGATATATGGAATAGTGATAGCTTTTCTCTAATTAATTTAATCCTGTTTGTAGCTGTAGAAAAAACTTTCTACATCTTTCTCTTATCCAGAGATTTTTATTAATAAGGTCGAATACCTTTTGGGTACTTGTATATGATGTATATATAACTTTTGCATTACTTCAAACCTTGGTATCTCTCTCCCTGGTCTTGGTGGTGGCCCTTCCCATTATGCATAGCATCTTTACACCTCTGAAAGGAGGTGTGTTTTGCATTATGGGATACATACTAAAGCAAGTAATATGGAAGTCATTAGCCTCTATATACAATTAGCTTAGACGTGAATATATTTTATGCACAAACCATTGTTTTGCATCCTCGGGAAAAGGATTAAAATTAAGTATGAATTTTTGGTACCTTTTTTTTAATGTAAAGTTTTAATAATTCCATACTGTTGGGGTGGGGGTGACTTTGTGAATATTTACCAGTATGTGTGGGTTTTTTTTGTAAAATAGAATGCCAGGGATCCAGCAGGCTGTCATATAAAGTGCCTCGGAAGGGGCGATTGTTTTCTAACATGAACTGGATTCTAGGATTTGATTGTTTAGATGTGTTAAAAATGTATTGAGAGCATCTAGGCCATGTGACCAAATGGAGAACACAGCAACGAAGCATAGTCAGACATTGGGTCTATATGGAGCAGTTTAGGGCTTTCTCTTCAAATGTTTCCTTGAAATTAGCCCCAGGTGGGGAGAAAGCACAGAGCCCATGGCTGTTTGTATTTGTAGAATTTTCCTTGCCAAATTAAATAGCCAGCTTTCATAATGAACTTAAAGCTGAAATATCAGGAGGAAATTTAGTTGGAATAAGATCTAAAGTGCCTTTAAGTGGGATGTTGGTGTATGGAATTATTAAAACTTTATATGATGCTAAATAAATTAGTTCGGATAATGGTCCCCCTCCATGAACTTGACCATCTTTGCAAAAACTTTAGCCAATGGCTACAATTATACCATACCCAAAAAAATATTAAAACTCAACTCGCATATGCTCTCCCCGTTCTCCAGAACAGAGACTACACCAATGCTATTACTATTTCATATATCCAAGACATCTGAAGAAGTAACAAATCTTTTAAAAATACAAGCTTTCAACCACGTACAAAAAAAAAAAAAAAAAAAAAATTTAGCATCCCTTATCAGTTTACAAAAGACCAATCACAGTCCCTAGTCTTGTCAGGTTTATATTTACCAGGTCACTTGTAGCTATTGAAGAAACTTGAAACTGCCCCAAATTTAGACAGCTCTTATTCTCCACACTTCAGCCAAAGTACACTCAATTTAGGTGGGGAGAGGGCACTGTTTAGCACTTTGGGCCTACTTCATTTGACATGCTTCATTTTCATTACTAAATGTAGTGCCTGCATGGACATACCTTATACAGGTATCCCTTGCTTAACGCAGCGAAATGAATTGCGGCAAGAGTTTTGATTAATGCGCCTTTAATCCTGCGGAGCCGTAGCTGATCTGACAGATACATGCAAAATTTTATTCTTGCACAATTCAGTGTATAGCTTGGAGGTCACGAGTAGCTGTGCATTCATACATTACAAGTGATATTCTGCACTGTTTTTGCTGAACACATGTTATGTAAAGGTTTATGATATTTGACAATAAATTGTATCTGAGAGATACCGCGAACTCAGATGTCAGTATAGTATGGTTTAGTTGTAGTTTTTTATTCTTGGTTCAATAATTTCTAGATTGTAACTGAAAATAAATGAACTCGTGTATTACTGAAATAGAGAGCCAAAGGCTTATTTATCATACATGTTTTCCATAATGAGATGTGCTTTTCATTATGGAAAATACTAAGAAAGTGATCTGGAGCTTACTCCACCTTTACTACGAGTTGCCCATAAGGTTGCTTACGCTTGCATCTGCTGAAACTTTTAGTTTCTATATATTTTTCACGAAACTCTTGTTTCTATATTTCACTATGAAATAATGTTGGATTCAAAATCAACTTAATTTGTACCATCATGTATTATATTTCCAGTGTGTGTTCTTTATGTTTTATTGCATTTTAGCACATACTAGTAATGAATGTATTTCTCAGATATACCGCGACCTACGCTGCAATTTTTACCACCACGAGCTCCGCAGGGTTACATTTACCATGCAAAAACATGCAAGCCTCTTGTCGTGAGCATGATGATCATGGATGAATTGTAATTTTTACCATTGATTATTAGATTTGATTAACGTGATTTTGATATACGCAATAACATAGAGGGATTAATTAATGATTGCAATTTGGCAAAGTCAAATTGCAATCATCAGGAAATGTACCAAACAGTTAGAACAATGTGCTGTCATGGTTATCTTGTTCAGAAAAGGTTAGAAAGAAAATTAGACCTATGAGCTTGCTATTACAAACTTATAAAAACAACATCAAATCAAGTCTTGTTAAAAATGGAAAAAACTAGAATAATGACAAATATTGAAGGAATCCAAGTAACAGAACAACAAATATCCAATTATAAAATAGGATAACTACAAGAATGCGGGTGAACTTTCACATTATGAAAAAGAAGCATTTATGAAGAAATAAAGAATTCACCTGGCTTGGATAGCTTTTGCCAAACTGAAAAAATTCCTGTGTAGTAAAATGAAAATAGAAAACTCTTGGTAATTTTTTCTGATGAAATAATTTCCCAAGATCTCACAGTTGTACGACAGTTCTAATGATGGTCTCTATGAAGACGTGCATATGATTGGTGCAGTATTAACAAAAGATCATGCAACTCAACAACAAAGACGAGCAACAATTGTCAAGTTGAAATACTGATTCTCTTCAACTGAATTCCAAAATATATGAAACTGCATGACATCGGTTTTATACATTCACATTGGTGTGGAGTTTCTCCTGTTTATTGTCCCAACGGGACTTCTCATTAGCATTTGTGTACTGTTGTGCAGTGCAACTGACACAAAGTTTTAACCCTTCAGTTGAATTTTATTGGTGCTTGTTTGCCTGCCGCTTCCACATCAAAATTCCACGTGAAATTTTAATTGAAGTTGGCCTTTGTGATCTAAGTAACATCTAAATTTTCAAATACAATCAAACAAATATTTATTTCATGTAGTTGAAAATTTGGACAATAGTTTTAGTCAAATACCGCATTTGCCTGTGTACAACACGTGGTTTTGCTCGAGTCTATACAGCACTGTGGGAGTGTACATATGATTCATTAATTAGTGCCATTTTTTATCCCAGTCTCTAATTGCACTATTTGTTGACAAATATATTATATACACTGCAAATGTGCCTGTACCTTATTCAGTGATGCAATAAAACTACATTTTTCTTGCATCTGTAGTATAGTGGTTTTTTGGGGGTGGGATTACCACAACGAGCGAGTTACTATTGCCAACAACGTGAACGTGTTTAAACTTTTTTTTTTCATGTGCGAGGTATATGCAAAACTTTAATTTCTTTTTTTTGTAAAATAAAATCAGGGGTGTGAATTATATTCAAGTAAATATGGTAATAGAGATGCTTGAATGTTTGCATCGAGAAGCCTTCAAAAGGAAAAGATGGAGACAAATGGGAGAAGGCCTGTAACCAACAATGGTTATAATAAGGACTAAGAAGAAGAAATTTATAGTGATCAGTGAAGGTCAGGAGATTTGCATTTTACTGAATGTAATCAGTAGTTTTCTGCTAGACTTTCCACATGATTGTTTAAATTGTTAGGGACAGGATATATACAGTAATAGATTTTTTTTTTTTTTTTTCAAAACCAGATGGACATTGACTTTTAATCCAATGCTGCTGAAAATTGTGGCTTAGCAGTACCCTCTACACACTCATCTTTTTCAGGTCAGCAATTGAATTGCTGACCTGAAAGCCACCTGGTCTAGTTATACTATCAAGCAGCTTTCTTCAGAATAACCATTTTAAAGCTCTATTCTTAAAGAAATGTTAAATCTCTCCATGAAGCCCTGTGTAACATGAAAAATTATTCACATTGTTCTGAAAGTAAACCAGCAAACCAGGTCTTTGCTCTGCATTTCCAACAAAAGTATTTCACTGTGCATTGAAAGTAATTTTTCAGCTACTGGTGTTTGATTAGCTTAATGCCTGTAGGCTTAGGAATGTTATTATTATTGTACAGGCACTTCCATAGTCTGAAGACTCATCATGGGAGACCCAAACTATCCACACAATCTATCATATCTCTCCTTGAACCGATAACAAACAAAACACTCATAATTGACTGGCAACTCATTCACAACTCTCCAAGCAAAAAATCTAGTCCTCACATTCCTACTAACCACACCTTTATTCAACTTCCAGGCATGACCCCTTGTTCTGGTCCCTTTAAGAAACTTAAATGTTTCTATCATATCTCCTCTTTCTCCTATCAGCCTACTTCTTCAATCCACACACACCCTTAGCCTATGTTCATAGGGAACAGACCACTTGCCATCTTAGTCACTCGTCTCTGAAACGTCTCTACCACTTCATCTTCAAGAAAACCAGGAGACCAGACTTGAGCATAGTAATCCAGATGTGGATGTATCAAAGCCTTATAAAAAGGAATAACTTATCTCTGTTTGTTAATGTGTTCTTCAATAGCCAAGTAATCTTATTGGCTGGCTACTTTAGCAATATGTCCTCTAAACTTGAACTGTCTGCCACCACCCCTAAATTTCTAGCTTCATCTATTTCTTAGAGTGCATTGTCATCAATATGATATACACCTTGTAATCTATCCCAGAATGCATAACTTTGCATTTCTCCACATTATATACAGGGTGTTCGGGATAAATTTGACAGTTTCGTAAGGAAAAAGAAAATCTTCTTTGTATCTATTAAATTTAATGAATTGACAAAAAAACATTACAGGCAGAGTTAATTACAATACTATCAACAAGATTTACTCAAAATAACCACCATTAGCATCGATCACAGCTTCAATTCTGCTTCGGAACCTCGAACAAGCTGATGCTACAGTCTCCCTGGGAAGGGCCGCAAAAACTGTTTTAATTTTATCCATTAACTGGGCTTTTGTATTACTGGAAGTGCGATTGGTGTCTTTTTCAACTGCGCCCCATACAAAATAATCCATGGGGTTAAGGTCTGGGGAGTTTGGAGGCCAAACATTTGGACTGGTGAAGTCGTAGAAATTTTCAGACAACCATTTTTGACTTTTCCCAGAGGTGTGGCAAGGGGCCGAATCCTGCTGCCATACATACGGCCTACCATTGGCTACCCTTGTTATCCAGGGCTTGACTACAGTTAGCAACTCCACGAACAAAGCCCGAATTCCAATGCCAGGGTTCTTCAACACCTGTTCCTGCAGATTTGCGAGGAATTCTGCTGTACGAACGCAATCAGATCGTCTGCTAGGGATCTTTCTTCTTGCTACATCCTCGTAGTCACCATTGCAAGTCTCTAGTTCATGCCTGATTGTTTTTACTGTATTCAGGGAGCATTGGGCAGCAGTCGTAATATCCTTATTTTGATGGCGGGCACGAATCATCATGATACAAGTTATTCTCTTCCATGATTCAGGTGGGTTCCAGCTATCCATCCTTTCTGACATCTTGTATATGAATGAAGAAGGGTCCAAACTTTTAAATGAAGAGAAGTGTGTGTTAATACATGTAACTTACGGAAAAATATAATTAATTATAAATATGTCAAATTTATCCCAAACACCCTGTAGTTGCTCATTATCTTTTGCCCATACTGACAGCCAATTTAAATCATCCGGCAAACTCTCCATGTTACTTTGATTATCTACCTAATTTTGCATCTTCAGCAAACTGAATATTTCCTTTCAGGTTAATTCCTATATCATTTATGTACAAAATAAACAGCAATGGTCCCAACACAGAACCTTGTGGCTCACCACTAGGTCACCTGTTTTAGCTTTGATTCTGTCCCTCCATATACCAATTTTTGATATGTCCAGCAGCCACTCTCTTATCCACTTAACCATTGTCATATCCATCCTTATTTGTTCTAATTTGCATAACAGAGTTCCATGTGGTATTCTGTCAAATGTCTGCAAAATTCAGCAGAATCATGTAGCCTTATCCTTTATCCAACTCTGCTGTTACTCTATTATATAAAGACAATAAACTACTAAGGCATGACGAACCTTTCACAAAACCATGTTGCCCCTCATACAGTATCATATTTTTATTCACCCATTCTTGAATTCTCTTTTTGATCAATTTTTCCAATATTTTTACTACCACATCCTGAGATACTGATTGTGCTATAATTTGTTACTGTAGTCTTAGAACCTTCCTTATTCAAGAAAATTATTTTGTCCTCTTTCCACTCCCTGCACTAGTGTCTGTGACATGTTAAAGCAGAAACTTTAAGCAACCTAACCTAATTAAGATGATATACCTTTGCAAAGTGGTCACTCAGTAACTAGACTGTTTTATCTGCTTCATTAACCTCATAACCATAATCACTCATTAAGGTTAATCTTTCATAGTCATTCTTCCTCTTACTTGCCACATAATAAAAAAACTCTTTGGGATTTCCTTTTGTTCTGCTCGGCTAGATTCTTCTCATAATCTGATTTTGTCTTCCTTGCCACACTGGTTACCTCTCTCTATATACGATCTACAGCATTTTCTTCTTATGCAGCTCGTGTTTAATGATATTACTCATCCATCTAACTCCTACACTCCTAACCCTAGGTATACAGTTTAATACTGCTTCCTCTAGATGACCCTTAACTATATCTCATGCACTACTAACATCCTTATCCTGCAGTGTTTTATGCCATAGCACAGAATTAAGCTTCTTCCTAAGCTTGTCATAATCACCTGCCTTATAGTTCTACATATACTACTTGCCAGAATATTCCTCATTTTGTACAATCTCCCTAGTCAAGACAGCATGGTCAACTTGGTTATGGATAGCTCTGGTGATAGTATGACCAGGTCCAATACTCTCCCAACCTTAGTCCCCCTCCATCACATGCTGCCTCAACTAATTATCTCTTAGTAGGTGTATAAATTCCATTTCCTTCATGCCATGTGATCTTTCTTCCTTCCAGTCTATCTCCATGGTTGAAGTCTCCCATAATAATCACTCAACCTGTACTCGTGTACAAATTTTCTGATGCTTGTCTTCAGAAATTTTGTCCTCTTTCCACTCCCTGCACTAGTGTCTGTGACATGTTAAAGCAGAAAGGTTGTTGTTATAGGCCTACTGGCCTATAACAACAACCAACTGTATATTTTGTCTTATTGACCTTAACCTCACACCAGACTGCTTCAAATAAACAGCTACCCTCCTGCCTATCTCCTATTCTTTTTTGCTGCAATTCATCTGTTATCATCAGCAGTGCCCTTCTCCTCATCCTCTCTGAAAATGCTAAATTCTTCTTTCTGCTAAACTTTTAGTGAGGTTGCACTAACCAATGCTAAACTCATTCCTCTTGTTCCTGATACTTCAGGCATTAGTATATAGAAACTGCAGCATCCCTTTAAGCCTCCCCACCCACATTTACTTCTTGAATTGACTATCCCATTCAATTCAACATTTTTGCTTGAGAGACTAGATTCCACACTAGGTCATTCTCATACTCACTTGTCTCATAGGTGCCTTCACATAAACTCACCTGCTTGCACACTAATTGCTTATGTTTTCCTGAATTTGCTCTTCAGTGTGCTGGGTGAATAAAGCTCTCTAAATATCTGACATCAAAACCATTTAGGTGCAGTCCAGTCATCATTGTACAAATCCTTCTTTCTGTCAAACAAGACCGATCCACTAATCCTACATTATTCATTCCTTCTGTACAACCTACGTATCTAGGACTACTAACAAGCTCATCAATGTTAATGCTGCCGGCATACTTTCAGGGTTTTAGCTTCTTCGGTTTAGTCCCCCCAGCTGGGACACTAAAAAATGGAATGTAAGTATATGGACCTTTTTAGGTCCATATACTTGAATTTCATAACACTGCTGTCAGATATGTTTTGTGTACTTAAGAGTCTGAAATAAATTCAGGGCAGTGAAGATTTCAATTATTGGGCACATAATTCTAATTATATGCAGCTCGTTGTAATCTTATTTTCTCCTTTAAGAAACAATACAACATACATTTTGAAATAGGCTTTGCCTGAGGCCATAATGAGGATTTTGCTTTTTACATTAGTGTAGATAATTATATGCATCAACCCTTAAAGGGTTGTGGGCTCTAACAGTTGAAACAGTTTTTACAGTGAATTAGATTTTTGGTTGGAAGGTAGAAGTTGACTATAGTGGTGATAGCCAGTTATGATTGTTTTTATATGTTGTAATGGTCTAGGTGTTGATTTTTCTTTATTTTAATTTTTCCTTCTCTCAAAAAGAATGGGGGTGGGGGGTAAACATGTTGGCTTTGACACAATTTTTGTAGTATTGGGTTTATTTCAGTACACAACAAAATTGAGTAATTCATACGTTGCTGATCCTCCTTAGACTATTCTTTGGGTTGATGTGTCAAATAATATATGGGTGGAAATAGTGAAAAGCTAGTGGTATAATCTGGTGTTTTGTAGTCTTAATTTTCTGTATACACTTTGTTTTGTATAATTATAAGATGTTTATTCTGCATTTCATTGGTTTTTATATATATATATATATATATATATATATATATATCCACTGTTCTTATAGTGTTAATTTCTTGTAGGTTACACAGCAAGAACTGAAAACAATTGCAGATACTATGAGGACCAATCCATCATCATTTACAGAAACAGGAATCTATCTTGGTGGGGAGAAATATTTTTGTTTATATGCAGAAAATGCTTTGCTACGTGGCAGGAAAGGAAGTTCTGCTCTTATTGTGGTTGCAACTAATACATGTAAGTTAACTAATTTAAAGTGTACTAGTTTTGGCTATTGCTAGTTCATAGTACCAAATTATGCTATATTGTGCAACTCCTGTACTTTATCAAATTTAACAGCTATCTATTATCATAGTATCCTGAGAAAAACGAGAATGCTCAGATCTATATGTTTCTGGACAAGAAATATCAAACTTAGACATGTACCCTATTCAATTTTTCACTATTCAGAACTTTTTTGCTGTTTCAGTCTAGTTTGTCAGTTAAATGACTGATTAGCTAACTCTCCTTGTGTGGAAAAGATCTCATTTTGGAGATATCTTCCACAGCATTTTTCCTCCAACTGTTACAAAAGTGCTTATAGCTCAGACCTGTCATTAGCATTTCTTATGAACAGTAAATGTAGTTTTTAATATCTATAGCATATTCAAAAGTACATTTACTGTTTGGGTGGGAAGCCAGTTAAAATCCCATCTGGATCATGAATGTTTCTAGCGACTTTTAAAGTGATTACTTTTGTGTGGATTTGGTAGAATTTTCTTTCTCAAAAATCCTTGTTTTACTCTACCTTTTACTCATATGATGCAGGAATGATTCTACTTCATATCTCATCTAGAAAAAGCTAATTGTCCATGTTGGATGCATGCATTGATTTGTCTTCAGGTGATGTTATGTGAAAGTTGGTAGGAGCATGGAGGGCAGAGAGCCCATCACCAGGTGCTATAGTTTCTGCAATCTAGTATTGAGGAATGTCCATACCATGTAGGTAATGAAGAAAGAGTGGCCACTTTTTATGTAATTTTTTTGCAAGTCGTCTGAGTATTTATGAACATGGATGTTGCAAAGTGCATTTTTTGTGATATTGAGTTGCTTGGTTCTATAGAAACCTTTAGCTATGTATTTGTCAATTAACTGGTTAATGTTTTCCAGTGGCCTCAAGAATTTTTTTTGAGTGACAAGTAAAAAAAAAAAAAAATGTAAAGGAGTTTGTCAGTTTTACATTCACAAAATGGCTATGGCATATTTTATGCTATAGTTATGTTTTTTTTTTTTACCTTACTTATTGCACTCATTGAGACATTCTGGTCATTGCAAATGGCCAATTTTGTAATGATAATGACCGTCCTGAATTAACATTCATTTTGGAATACAACCAATATGAGGATATGCACATATTTCATCTTTAGAAAGCACTTAAGTGCATTAGTTGCTTTGTATCACACTTGAGTGCTTTCTAAAGATAAAATGATGTATGTATCCTATTATTAATCATAAGCAACATGGTAATCTAAATATCACTGCAAACAGCGGTATTATGCAGAAAGTTAGAATGTCTTTTTTTGCTTATTTTCATAGTTGCTGCTATATCATGATTTCACTGTTTCTGTCTGTCAGTATTCTGACATATAACAATTCTGAATTCAGAAAACAGACTAACATAGTTGATGCATATGTATCTTAATGGTTTTGTTTTTAGTTTTCATGATTTTGAATGTTTTTACCCTCTATTTGTTAAATTTCACAGAAGAAATTTTTTCATAAAGAGTGATTCAAGACATACTATAACTGTTAAAGTGTGAAAATAAAACTGTGGATGGGCTAAATTTGTCTTCAGTTTTTTTATACATAATTCAGAAACCTTGCTGTAAACCAAACATGGAATTTTTTAAATCACTTCAAGCCTCTGATGAATTTTATTTCTCAACTAAGTTAAACTGCTTCGGTATTGTAGTTACACGAGATAAAAATTAGTTGCATTAACTAAAACTTATAAACACCAGATCAGAAATTTAACACTTGGCTAATACCCAACTAGCAAAAGATTTGCTTGACTGGTGAGCCAGAGTAAAATTTTATGTCATAAGGATGTTATATTGCCTACAGTTCAGGGATGTTAGAACTGTAGGCAATATAACATTATTTGTTTGATTTACAAAAGAAAGGTAGATGTTTATCTTTTGTATTGTCTTAGCTGGAAAGAATCCAAAGATGCAACCTACTTTTCTTTAGTAAAAGTATTTGTTTTATTTACTAAGCTGATGAGAGCAAGGAACATTTTGAAGTGTGTGTTTAGCATTTTAAAAAAATATGGTTCTGGTACCCTGACCACTTTGTTAACAGTCTCTTTCCTCTTTTAAATTATGTCCATCAGAAGAATTTCCACATATGTCCTTGATACCATTAAAGAATACTTGAGAAGTTTCCAAAGTGAACTAGGATTATTTTCCTGGTACTAATAATTGATTAATGATGCATCTCTTATAGACTCTCTTCAGCTGTTTCTCATAGATCAGCTTATGCATTATCTCGTCCACAGATATATCCATGGCCACTGTTCAGCAGATCCTTCCTGTTTCTGCCAGATCTCAGGAACTCAACAACAGTTGCAGCATCCCTTTGCAGTCAAACTGCATGCTATCTGAACCTGCACCTCCCAGTCATCTTTGATTCCATCCACCTTAATTCTGTGGAACAGCCTCCCATGTGCAGAATTTCCATACATGCAAGGCAAATTACTCTGCCTTGCATGTATGGGAATAATATTAAAAATTCACAATTCAGTTGTTTCGTATAAGACTGGAAGAAGCCAATTTCCCAGCAAAAGACGGCCTAAGATTAGGTGCATTTCTGAAAACAGTTAAAATGGAAATTAAATCGCAGACCTCAAGTTATGCTCAAGATCTGAATGTAATATTCTGAACTTTCAATTAAAAACTGAAAATGCTACCATTTTTCCTATTCATAGAAAATGTTTTGTATGTTTTGAAATTTGCAAATGGAAAGAGAATATGAACTGTCCTCCAGTGAACCAAATATATCAGGTGTCTTTTGCTGTTGAAACAGTATCTCTCTCATTAGTTCTTCTGTGAAGATGCTTTAAATGGTTCTTATAGAAAGGAGTTTTTCAAGTGACAGTTTGAGAAGTGCTGTGCTGCTTTAAAGATAAAGCTAAAAAAACAGCCACCTGGGAGAATAGTCTAAATACGGAAAAAAAAAAATTCTGTATCATGAACAGTGATCCAGGAATGTAGTTTCACTGTGAAGTGAAAAAAGATAATTATTGGAATTGCTAGATTATGGAGTTTATCATTCACTTCAGCTATATCATAATAAAACATTATCAGTGTGCTATTAAGAGTTGAAAAACTCCTTTAAAGATGAGTTGGCAATGAACTGAGAGGTTATAATAAATTTAGTTTAATCCTTTATCCAAGTGTGAGCAAACTAAGTTTGCACCTGAAAGTATCTTCAGGACTGGGATAAGGTGGTACAACACCGGGAAACTCGTTGCAAAGGTGGAGTAAGCTAACATCACTCCTATCTCAATATCTCCCATAATGCAAAACACATCTCCTTGCAGATATGTCTAATGTTATGCATTAAGGGAAGGGCCACTACCCAGACTAGTTTTGACCTTTATTGGGGTCTCTTCAGTGGGAGCCAGGCCCAAGTGGAGATACCAGGCAGAAGCATTAGCAAACATACCTATAGGAGTTGCCAAACGGTGTGCCACCTTTTTATTAAATTACTCTGGATTTAGAGAAAGATATTGAAAGTTTATTTTTCACTTGGTTAGACTATAATAAATTTAGTTTAATCCTTTATCCAAGTGTGTGCAAACAAAGTTTGTGCCTGAAAGGATAAAGGATTAAACTAAATTTATTATAGTCTAACCAAGTGAAAAATAAACTTTCAATATTTTTCTCTAAATCCAGAGTAATTTAATAAAAAGGTGGCACACCGTTTATAACTCCTATAGGTATGTTTTCTAATGCTTCTGCCTGGTATCTCCACTTGGGCCTAGCTCCCACTGAAGAGACCTCAATAAAGGTCAAAACTAGTCTGGGTAGTGGCCCTTCCCTTAATGCATAACATAATACATATCTGCAAAGAGATGTGTTTTGCATTATGGGAGATACTGAGATAGGAGTGATGTTAGCTTGCTCCACCTTTGCAACGAGTTTTCCAGTGTTGTACCACCTTACCCCAGTCCTGAAGATACTTCCAGGTGCAAACTTTGTTTGCTCACACTTGGATAAAGGATTAAACTAAATTTATTATAGTCTAACCAAGTGAAAAATAAACTTTCAAGAACTGAGAGGTGTTTCATGGAAATCTTTTTATAAGGAACAAATCTACCTACCTGTCACTTTTATCAACATTTTCAGTAAAATTATGACACTTCTCCAAAGCTTTATAATTTTTCATAACTTATTTTAACAGTATTTCAACACTAAAATATAAAAAGATGTTAATTAAATTTCAAACAAGCATCTTCAGACCAAAGCAGTGTTACAGTTTACATGGGACACTGAGTAAGTGAAACAATTCAAATTTGTAATGGACAAAATTTTTTCAGATATATTTCCACAGGAGTGGAAAGAATGTATGATAATTCCATTGCACAAGGGTGCTGCAAAGGCTGATGTTTCCAACTATCTACCAATCAGTACCTCAGTAGTTGTGAAGATTTTGGCCAAGTTGGTGAGGGCTCACATTCAGAAATGGGTTGACAGAGAATCTCTACTTTTCAACAAACAGCATGAGTTTACTAAGAGAAGGTCATGTTTTAGCAACTTGCTCACATTCCATAATAATGTTACCACTGAGTTTGACAAAGGGAATGGATACACCATGATACTTTTGGATTTTGCTAAGACTTGACAGAATACAGAATGGAATATTGTTGCATACATTGGAGAATGAGATTAGATTATAAGCTGTTGGCATGGATAAGAGGATGTATGACAGAGTATTGGACCTGGTCATACGATCAGAAGAGTTATCCATAACCAAGTTGACAACATTGTCTCCAATTGGTGAAAGTGACCATACAGTCACTTTCACCAATTGACTTGGGAAATAGTAAAACATGTGGAATATTCTATCAAGACAGACAGGTGATTATGACATTCTTAGGAAGAAGCTTAAATCTGTACCATGGCATTAAATCACTGCATGGTAAGGATGTTGGTTGTGCATATAGATAAGAGTCATCTGGAGGAAGCAGTATTAAATTGTATACTTTGGGTAAGGAGGGTTAATCAGGTAGGGGTTAGATGGATGAGTAATATCATTAAACAAGAGCTGCAGACGAAAATGCTGTGGATGGTATATAAAGAGAAAGGTGATCAGCAAACTTATGGACAGTACAATGCTCAGGAAAGAGCATTGACCAGCTTGGCAAGGAAGGACAAAATCAGATTATGAGAAGAATTTAGCCACGCAGGCCAAAGTACTGCTTGGCTAAATCCCAAAGAGTTATTTTGTTATGTGGCAAGTAAGAGGAAGAATGGTTAGGTATCCATTCAAATTAGCAGCCAAAAGGCTAGTTCGAATGGAATCCCGCCATGGGCATTTGTGATTGTCTGTGGAAATACCAGTGGTGGTGGTCGGCGGCATTGGTGTAGTTGCGGACAGTTGGTGGATTGAGTGGTGGAGATGGTTGCAGAGTAGGTGCCCTCCCTCGATGAGTCTTTGAACTCCCTGAAGGTGTCAAATAATAATAACTATGGAAGATTAACCTTAATGAGTGATGATGGTCATGAGGAGATGGAAGTGGATAAAATAGTCTAGTTACTAAGTGACCACTTTGCAATCATATCTTCCTGGTGAGGTTACTGCTTTAACCTATGTGACACTTTTTTTACAAATGTATGGTTAATGATTTCGAATTCTTAGTTAAAAAATGGCTACAATAAAAAAAAAAAAAAAAAAAACAGTTCAAGATCCTCCACAAAAAGACCACTAAAAAACAAGACTACAAGAATGTCATAGCCATACCCTGTGTTAGAAGCATTTCAGAAAAACTAGAACACAACATAAAAATTACCTTCAAACCCCCAACAAAATTTTAAAATTTATTCAGTTCTTCCATATCTGACCCACCCAGGGGTTTACAAAATCCAATGTGCATGTATCCTACCCTACGTAGGGGAAACAGGACGCACGATTCGAATCAGAAAAGATGAACACAAACAACACATTAAATATCTCCATTGTGGTAAATCAGACCATGCACTCCAAACATACCATAGAATTGACTGGAAAGGCACCAAGTCCCTACATCGCACCAAAACCTGGTGCGTTGCAATTCCTCTTCATAAGGCCTTGATACGCCCACATCTAGATTATTATACTCAAGTCTGGTCCCCTGGGTTTCTTGGGGATGTGGAAGCAGTGGCTTGTATGGTGTTCTATGTGAGAGAGGAGACTTGTACAAGATTGTGACCTGAGTTGGTGAGAGAAGTGGTGACTGCTACGATGTATTTGGAGGGAGAACTGGTTAAAAGGAAATCCAGAAGAGGGGGTATCAGAGATTTGTATAGGTAGGTGAATGATTTTGCATTAAGTCATTAATTAAGACAAAGATTTCTGCCTCTTATCCAGTTTTGTCAGTGGTGTTGGAATTTGGGTGTTGAGGTCACCTAGGAAGATAACCTCATGGATCAGGATTGCTGATGATAGAGTTTTAGGGAGAGGGATGTGAAGTGATCGGAGGTTGTAGAACAGTAAATGCAGCAGATAATGTTACTAGATGGGAGCAGGGATTCTAAATTAGTCATTCTTTGGCATGTATTGTGTTGTCTGTGGCAAAAAAGAAATTGAGTATGTAATTTGGAAATCGAGGTGGATATAGATGCTATTTGGATTTCTGTCAAGAGTATGATGTCTAGTGTGGGTGAATGTCATTTTTGTTGGCATTAATGCTATGGGTGTTAGTAAAGTGGATGTGAAAGTGAGTTTTTATTGAGGAGATTCTGGCATGGTTTGTATATATAAATTGGTTGGAATTTGTTTGAGAAAGAGTCATTGTCTTTGTGGTTAGATGGAAGGATAAAGTGGAGATGTGCAGTGAGAAGAGATACTCTTGAACATGACAGTCATACAGAGTGACCAGTTTCCTTGCCATAAGATGGCCATGTCCTCTCTAGACACTACCTGGCAGAGTATGTGACAACAGAATTATGTATCATTTGATCGTGGAAACCTGACTCGTTACTGGCAAATTTGGGCCAGTGCACTAACTGGTGACCAACCTGCAGCACCACCATTTTAAGTTTTGTATCCTTGAAATGGAGGGTGGTTATTTTTGATTTTTATGGTGGCAAGACATCATAGATCATCTATGCCAGGACACAGCAGTACGTACATATGGTAAACGGTTAGTAGGGCAATCACAAATATCCATGCCTCTGGCAGGATTTTAGCCCCCAGCCTCTTGGCTGGAGAGCAGAAACGCTAACCACTTGACCAACCAGCCAGCGAAATGGTGGGTTATGGATCTAAGTATGTATGGCATGGCCTTGAAGGGCATCACTCTTATTGCACAGAGAACCTGAATCCTTGTGCTGGAGACCAAACATGCATAAGCCAGGTGGTGGTATCCCTTTATAATAGGAATACTCACTGGTTTTGCCAGGGTCCCTTTTATGGGAATGCAGTGCTGACTTGACAGGGAGAGGCTGTATATATTGCACATTGCCTGCTTGTTAGAGTCCCATAGCTTTGTGTTTCAAGTTGCACAATTCCTTATCTAGATTCTTGATTGTTTTAGAAAAACTATGCAAACAATATTAATTATTTTATACTAGTAATAAATCTATGCATTTCTTTGTTTTTAATGTTGTGGGCCTTAACCTTCCAGCTGGGAAGAACGAAGAAGACATGCCAGTGGGTCTTCTGATTGTGACAGCATTTCAAAAAATGCTATATATCTCAAATGCAGTGGGTGGTACAGATCTTATCAGGAAAGAACAATTGTGAGTGATGTCAAAAACCTAGTCGCTGACTTTTGCAGTGATGGTAGTTTTACTGACATATGGCAAAGAATTGCCTGATCCATTGACAGATGAAGTTTGAGGGATTTGAAGAATACGAGATTATGGAGATGGAGAACAGTTGAATAATTTTGAAAGCAATAAATGCCTTTTGTTAGTATGTTTTAATATCTAAATATTAGATTTTTTTTATTAAAAAAACTTATTTAAAATTTGTACTTTTCCACTTGATTGAATTGGTACTCTAAGAACGGTAATAAATAAAATATCAGGTGTGTGTGTGTGTGTGTGTGTGTGTATATATATATGTGTATATATATATGTGTATATATATATATATATATATATATATTAGCTGCTAATTTGGGTTAAACCTTATGAATTGGAGGGGTTATCTGATCAGCTAATAATAAATTCTGCTATCTTTGCTCTATCAGTAGAGGAGGAATCTTAGAGGGAGTCCAAGTATGGTGATATGCAAAGGGCATTGTTGAGATCATGCATGATCTGGAGACTGGGTTCTCCTTGAACGAGAGGGTATGTCCGTCTTTCACTTCATACTGCATGCACCTGTTCTTAATTTTAAACTCTTCCATATATGTAATAATGGACAACTTATTGAAATACAGTGATATTGCAGATTGGCAAAAAAAAAAAAAAACTTTTTTTTTTTTTTTTTTTTCAAAACCAATAATTTTTTACTAAAGTTTGCATATTTACTCTTCAAACATTTAGGGAATCAATAGCAATATAAATGTGCACCACCACCACCTACAGGTATCAGAACCAGATATTTCTAATGGAACTTTAACTCCTGTTCCACCTCAACTACCCCCATGCACAATTCCTTATGATATAGGGGCAGCACTTGTGCATTTATGAAAATCAACATCTCATGTCAGAATACAAAATCTTGTTCTTCACTCTCCTCTCCTTCCCATTTGATTTGGCTCAGAATTTCCCTATCAGACCATTACTTTCATTTGCTCTGTTTATTGCTTCTCCCAAATTCAGATAAGTACATTAACAGGTCAGAGTGGTTATCTCTAAAGCTTTATTTTCTGCAGTCAAAATATCCAAAGATAGTGTGATTTTAAAGTTTCCTTCAGGAAAATGTCAACAACTCAAATTGGCTTCAATTCCACGGCTCAAGCAGGTAGCAGTGCTATGGTATTTGCCATTAGCAACAGTCCAGTATTCTCGCAGGAAGATCCCATCATCTCAACATCCTGACAAGGTCCTTCCAAAGAAACCATGGATATCTCCACTCGGTGACGCCAACTTATCCGAATTTCCTTCTTTAGAACATCTGTACATAGCGGTATTTATTCATTGGGCCATGTTAATGTACATTTGATTTGAGAATGCTATGTTAAATTAATTTAAATGCATGTGGGAGAGAAAACCCGTGCAAAGTTTACTGAGATAATGTTTTAAAACCTTTATTCTTTTTTTTAATAGGCTTATTGGTTGCTGCTACAACAGATGGTTTTCCACCAGGTCAGCTTAATACAGTTGTGGAAAAATTAGGAGATTATTTGAGGGCAAATAATTATTAGGTATGTTTTCTATTCTTTAAAAATTTATAGAAAAATTTTATAAAATCAGAAGGAAAAAAAAGTACATGGTATTACAAAATTGCTGCTGCCATTGTTTTCTTCCATGTGGAAACATCATATTCAATGCAGTTTATGTGAATCCCATTTACAAAAGTCTGTAAACCTATTGTGCAACTGTACTTGAAGTGGCAGAAGGAAGATGTGGAATGGTTTGTGCTCATGGGCTTTGCTGTGAGCAGAAGTTGCAGTCATCTAGTATTAGAAAGATATTAGGTCTCTCATTTATGAATTTATCTGGGTTGACAGCATGTGTGTTAAAGTGATTATTGAAAACAGGTAAATGTGCAATTTTTCATATTGAACTTGACACAGTATCATTGGCCAAGTAGAAAGTACAGTAGTCTCCCCACTTATCCACAGAGGATACATTCCAAGTCCCCCAGTGGATACCCGAAACCGCAGATAATACCGAACCCTATATATATACACTGTTTTTTCCTATACATATAAGGTTCAATTTATAAATTAGGTATACAGTAAGAATATACTGTAATAAAAGTTATATGAATGGAATCTTAGCAGCCTTAGCATAAGTTTTTTTTTTTTTTTTTTTTATGAAGTCAAGAACTTTCACTTTTCACTAAAAAGGAAGCACTTTACGGCTTCTCTTAGCATATCCAAATTGCCAGCATCACTACTCTTGTGCTTTAGGACCATTATTAAGTGAAATAAGGATTACTTGAACACAAGCACTGCCAAACTGAGACTGCTACTATGTGACTAACAGGCAGGAAGTGTATACGGTACAGCGTGCATATACGTTGGACAAAGACATGATTCACATCCCAGGTGGGATGGCACAAGATTTCATCACAGTGTGCGATTTAAAACTTATGAATTGTTTATTTCTTGAATTTTCCATTTAATATTTTCAGACCAGGATTGACTGCAGGTAACTGAAACTACAGATGGATGGGACTACTGTATAGGTTATTATATGCTTCTCAACCTATGGTTGTGGATGTTTATAAATATTTTTAGGTGAATTTGGTCCAGAGCGAGACTACCACTCTGTCTTTTTCCTCCAAGACCTGAAAGTCATTTCAGGTTTGTCTTAAAGCAAGGTTTCTGGATTATTTAACCATTGGCTGTCCATGGTACTAATATACTATAGATTAACAACATCTGGGTGGAATTCACTTTTTTTAAGTATGTGATAGGCATATGAATTTTGTTCAAATCATTCATGAAGGCATCCAAAGTTAACACACCATAATGTTTCTTTGTAGTGGAAGGAGCAACAGCTAATCTGTTCAGTGTTCTCAAAATTGCTGTTTAGTAAAACATTTAGATTTTCAGGGATCACTTAAAGACTAAAGCTAAACAACTGGGTGGAAACTTCCACGTAGCCTTTTAGGTAATGTGAGAACTAATCTGGGCTTCTGAACCTGGATACAGAACAAATGTGGATGGACTGGTAATTGTGAATTGACCTGACCACATTGTATTCTGCATTGACTCAAACCGAAAGACAGTGATGCTACATTGTGTCAAGTTGGTAAGGATCATCAATGAAAAGTAGTACTATGTCAGCATAATTGATATGGCAACCAAGAAGAAAAATGGTGAGGTTTTCAAGGTAACAAGATGATGCATTCAGGCCTAATGATTCTTCTTCTTCTTATTGTGCTATCTTCTATTGAAGGTCAGCAACCATCTTGGCGAACAAACTGCACTCTTGTGCTAATCTGAGCAGTTGTGCACTGCTCTTTCCTGTCCACGTCTTGATGTTGTCAAACCATGATATTCTTTTTCTTCCTCTAGTTCCTTTGCCATCAATTCTTCCTACCAAAATAGTTTGTAGAAGTTGGTATTTGCTGTTTCTCATGATGTGTCGAAGATATGATGTTTTTCGTTTCTTGATGTTATGGCCTAATGATTAGGAGAAGGAATGGTAATAGTGCTAAGCACTGGACATGAAGATAGTCTTCTCAAATGGTAAGGAGTTTCAAGTAGTGATATGGGAAAACATCAAAATGGAAAATCAGACCAACTTGTACCTATCATAGGTACTTAATTAGGCCACCAGAAATTTCTAGGAAGTGGAATTTTTCAAATCATTAGAGAAGGCAGCTAACATAAAGGAAAGTTGCTCTCCTTGATTGAAATTAAGCAGAGTGGGTAATTAATACCCAATTTGTATTTAAAAAGCACGTATTCATTTCTTACTATTTGTTTCCTCTTTTTTACAAAAAAGAGGAAAATGATAAGTACCTGCTAGATTTTTGTTCAGGACATGGATTAATCATCACTAACAATGTGCCAGCATAAAGATTTGCACAAAATAACTTGCAGAGAGAAGGCACAAGAAATAAGTCAGTGATGCCTATTGTTGATAGGCATCACTGACATCGATATCTTCATGCATGTTCAGGACATTAGTATGCAGGGGATTTGAAGTAGTAAGTGATCCCATTTAGTTTTAAGCACAATAAAAATAAATATTGAAAAGAAAAATATTCAAGAAAGTCTTAAAGGATCAGAAGTGAACTGTAGATTCAAATATGTATATTATTGAAGAAAAAATTAGTGTGAAGACAAACCTTCAAGATTTGGTGGTAGATTGAAGAAAATATTTATTTCAGCCAGCAAAGCATGTGAAGTTTTCTGCAAACATTAAGAAATCGGAAACCTGTGTGGTATGCTGGGGAGGAGGCAGTCATTGAAAATAAAGCATATCAAAACTTCTTATCAGGTAACTGAGCATATTCTCTAATAGAATACAGAGAAAAACGTAAGAGTGAAGCAGTATGTAAACATGGTAAGAATGTAGAAAATATCAGAAAGGTGGAAATAAAGCCCATCAGAAATCTGAATTGTGTTTTTGGTCTAATTGATATTACACTAGAAATGCGATATGGAGGTATAAGGTTGAATTCCTGATTAGAGTACTCATTTATAAAAAGAAAAATTGTGGAATAAAAACTTGGACAAGAACAAGGTGCTGAAATTTTCACTTTAAGACAAATGCAGATTCCATTTTATTCTAATGATTTCTTAAATGGTTAGCTTTTGCAGATCTGGAAAAGGCTTATGGCAATGTATAGCTGTTCAAAACAATGCCATTATAGCAAGCAGTTAAAAGAACATTGTCTCCTCTGTTATCTATGTGGATCATTATGAAGGAAAGTAGTATTAAATTTGATATCAGATTTGTTTTATGCAGATATTGTTAAATAAGTCTACAGAACTCATTAATTGAATTAAATACCTGCTGTATGGAACAAGCCTGGCAACAAATCAGCTAACGCCTTTTTATTCCCGTATATGGGGAGTAGGCGAGGCCATTTAGCCCTATCTAACTTTTGGAGACTGAGTGGGCAGTTCAATCTCCACTGGTACCAATCAGAGATAGATGGCCCAAGGCTATCACTAATTAAGCGGTACTCAGTGAAGAGAGACGGCTCAAATCTGCCGCCATCTCGTGGTCCCTAACACAATATATTTAATGTCTGAAATAATGTGGGTTCTATGGTCGATTTTCTTGAGTTTACAGGACAAAAAACCTGCTTGCCCGTGCTAGAGATCGACTAACTCAGGAACCGGTCGAAAAAAGGCTTAGAAAAATTTCCTCTAGTCGCCGACTAGACTCGAAACCAAGTCTTCCTTCGTGCGGCCAAGCGCCGTGGTTGGCAAACGCCACATCCACTGAGCTACACAGGCTCTAAATCAGCTGTAAAACATTTCAATTATTTAGGCAGCATTTTTTAGGGAAGAATGCAAATTAAAATTAAACAAGATGAGTAAAACTGACATAGGTGGAGAATCAAATGAATGAATTTATATGGAATAAGAGAAGCCATAACACTATATAAGATGGGTTTCAAACTGATATTAACTTATTAATCTGAGAATTGGGTTAGAAATAGATGACTAGAGATCACAGATCTGAGAAGAATTCAGCCATTCATGCATGAGAAAAGCTAATCACATGTGGTAGGGTCACTAAAATAGAATGGAAGAGGAATTATTAGCAAAGCAGGTGTTTGATCTTTCTCTGGCATTTATGTCTAAGTGGATAAATGTAGTTCAAGTGCCTGATAGTATATTGGATTTCTGATAAAACAACATGAAGTTTACATTAAATTCATATATCCCTTGATGGTGTAAATCAGGAATGTGACTATTATCTCATTTAAACCCATTAATGGCAATTGTATTTGTTTTGGTAGTTCCTTTGCTGACAATTAAAAATGAATGGGTGTTTGCAAGCACTACACATGTTAGTACTATGCTTAGAACAGTGAAGAGTTATGTGCTTATTGACAATTGTAAGCTTGAATGGGTTTTTTTTCCTCATTCAGAAATGTCTTTAGATAGTATTATCACCCATTGTAAGATAGCCTGCTTATCGAAAGCCTAAAATGGCCCAAAAGGAAGGGGAAAAAAGTACTTCTGGTCTCTAGAGCAGGTTTCCAGACTAACTTTTAGGTAATATATGGTGTCAGTTCAACTGTTAGTGGTTGAGATTGGTATTAAAAAAAAAAACCTGCAGGCACATATACTGGTAATAGTGTAATGTTTCAGTGTATCAACAGTGGAAATCTGTACTCCAGTATGTTCATGACAAGCTGAATACATTTCTACAGCTGTATTAGGTCATCTCAAAATTGTTTTCAAGAATTAATGCAGTGTTCTTATGCAGAGGCTTTTACCAATATAGTTCACTAGGCTGCAAGTAATTTTATCTTCCAAGAAAATTTGTACAGCAACTTTCCTTATTTACTCCAGCTTGTTATAGGGTTACTGTGGATTATACTACTTTTAGTATAGTTCTAAAATAATTAGAACTGTAATATTTGTGCAGAGAGAAAGAAGATATATTCTGATCTTGAGATTCTTGCAGTATAATCCAAATGGTTGAGCTAGAATATTCAAAATGTAACAAGAAGACTGTCATGCTCCATTAAGTATGGTATGCTGTTCATGCTTTTATTTCAGAGTTAATAATTCCGTAATATCCCATACTTCGGAAATACAGGACAGCAAAGATCTTTCTCTGAATGTGGACTGTCAGGTTTGGCAGACATTGTGATCCATCCAAAAAAGAAAAAATGTAAGTCTCTCAAAGAATACTTATATATTATTAGTCTTATCCATGAACATGATATACAAACACTTCAAATATTCTGCCACTTCTAGTAGTATGGTTTTGTTGCAGGTGCACTTCTAGTGCACCAGCAATATTTAATGCATTTTATTCTATAAATAGCATTGTGAAAGCTGTCTGAAGTGACCTTTCTCAAGGTGTGGGCCACAAGAGAATTTTATTAGTAAACACATGTATTCCCCAACTTACATAAGTGCTATTAATCACACCATAGTGCATTAGCATGTTTAAAGGTATTTCTGTTAGTTCATCACAGAATTCATATACTAAAGTATAAATTTGTATGTAATTATTGATACAAAGTAATATAATACAGCATTAAATTTTCTCATGATATTCAAAAGTTTAATTTGCAGTTTGGCCTTTCTTATGAAATTATCATGAGAACTTGTTTCTTCTGTTCACAAATCTCTCCATAACAGGCTAATGCATCATCTATCTCTCTTTGGAATTTACATGGATCTTAAATACTAAAAATATAGCACATCTGTATTGCAAGTAAGATTGAGGAAGGTAATGCATACATCATGTGGGCTGTCTGCCTTGTGGAAGACTGCATGATGGGTGTGCAAGTAGCATAGGTAGGCTAAGTAAAATTTTTATAATTTACATAAGTTGGGTCTTTTTTTTTTTTTAAGGCTTAGTTTATAGAACACTATATTAAAAGTGCTTTTACATAATTCAATTTAAATATCTTAAGTATGATATATATGTTTACCTGTCTGAAAGAAAGCAGTGCCATTCTTTGCATTAATGAAAAAAAAATAAATATTTTTTACTAATTCCTTAAATGATTTAACTTAAAACCATCTCACTTTTTGGTATAATTCATAATATATCTCATTCCTATCCTAATTTTCCACTGAAAAATATTTAGGTTGTATGTTCCAATTAAATTTTTCGCTTATGGAAGGAAGCATATGAAGGTTCACCTCTAGGTGGTAAAATATGGGTTATCTGGGATCTAGTTAGCTGTAGCCTGAACAGTTTGAGGATAAACTGGTTTGAAGTTTATAGTATTCCTAGATTTTGAAACATTTGTGAATGTTATTTATGTCATTTTATTTTATATTACCTCTTTTTTTTTTCTAATTAAAAGTGAACTATTATTTTTTAAATAACAGTTAGTCAACCTTCATTATAACAATTCACTTGATCAGTTTGTTATAATGAAAGTTGTTTGTACTAATATTGACACCCTAAGTATTAAGTAGCACCATTTGTTCTTCAGGTTTAATGTCTAAAGAGTAATTCAAATATACTTTCATGCATCATTAATAATACAATCATATGGTCAAATTGACGTGAATTTCGTAGTATGGGTTGCATAAGCCATATGACACCACTGCTGAACACTATCTGGAGTAGTTTTAATGATGCATCTATGGTTTATCAGCAAGTAACAATAGCTTTTGAATGTAAAGTGGAGCTTAGTACTTGTACAAGATGCCCTGCAAACATATAACTATTATTTACTTAGCATTGATAACTCACATAATTAATCAGTTTTTTGTAAATTATTGCATTTGTCAAAATTTCTTTAAACACTTTAAGATAAGATTGCATATGAAGTGAAAGAAGCATTTCAGCTTCATATCATTGACTTGGCAGTTGAAAAGCTACAAGTGTTTTTACAAATCTAATATTGTATTGTGAAATTGAGTGGAAGAATGAAATATTCAGCCTAAGTTTTCTAAGCACAAAAGAGTGAGTGAATAGTGTCAAAACCTAACTGTTTCCCCATTTAATTTTTCTAACTTTTTATTTATTTCTATAATTTTTAAGCTACCACTACTTTTAGGGAAATATTTTGATTATTTTTATTTTACTTTTAGATCCCAACATTCTTCGCCCCTTCAGTTAAACTGAGCATCTTCCACTTCTGTGAAGACTATGGTTTGTCTGTGACAGTATTATGTAAACAGCTACAGTTGTGCTCAAGAGAAGGGGAGGGGGGAGAAGAACTTTTATATTAGTGAGTTTTTGCTTCATTGCCATTTTATACTCGAATTTTGTCAAGAAATACTTGTGAAGCATTTAGTCAACAGCATTTTAGTCCACCTTTGAACCAGAGTTGTTTCCAGGTGACTTTTTTAAAAATCTTTTGTTTCCTACTTTGCTGGGAACATCCTGGGTACAAGGGAAAGGAAATCCATTATGTGTGAATTGCAGCCACAACCACTTTGCTGGCTTTGTAAGCTTCCTTACTAATTTGCCATATAAAAGCTTTTCTAATTTTGTACTTAAATTTTCTGCTATCTTTTAAAATCTCTTAAACTAGTCTTTGAAACTTGGTGTTTTTTGATACTGTAGTATATTTAGAAAATTGATTGCATTTATAAAGGAAGCTGGTAGAAACAAATGTAAAGTTTTTGGTAAGATTATACCACCTACTTTTACCCCATTTTCAGTGCTTTAAAAGTTATGCTTATGTTAGCTTGTCTTATTAAATGGTATTACTGTGCACCTTCTCAAATGCATTGTCTGTGTTGTATACAATAAAGCATTAGTTTTGATACGTTTTTGATGCCCATCAGTTTGTCAATCTTTAATTTCATTTCAGATTATAAAAAATATCAACTTTTCTAAACTTTTATATTGGAACTGAGTAAAGCATGCATTTTTTGTACAACTAATGAACAAATGAATGTTTATAAATGGAGGTTTTACATTGGTGTGTTTTAACCTGATTAGAAATTGTCATGTGCTGTTTTCACTCCAAGTGGACTTAACTAATCTGACTGAACACTGTGTTTTGCTGTGTGTGGATGTTTTTTTGTAAAAGCCTTGTGAATGGTTGGTCTAATGTGCTGTAGCTTCTGTATGTGTTGCTTACAATAGGCTTATTGGTGATTTTTTTTTTTTTTAACACATCCTAAGTGGTGCCAATGTCTGGAAATAAGGATTATGTTAAGTGCTTTGTAATTTTTCAAGTGTTTTGTAACTTTGGATTACTTGTACTGGCTCCCTAATAAAGAAATCATTCCAATACAGTGAATGTCTTTTATTGGCTTCTTTGTTATAAACATTGTTCTGTGAGAAGTTTTCAAAGATAGAATGTTTAAAGGCTTCTCTATCAGCATGAAATACAGTATGTTACTAATGGTAATTCTATAACTAAAACTTGGAATGTCTAATCACATAGACTAAACTAATTAAGCTGTAGTGGGTGTTAAAAGATATTTATGTTTATTATATATTCATTCAACTTTCAGTACCACTTCCAATTCTGCCAAGAAATTTATTATTGTAGGTGAAAACATTTATGTAGAATACATTTTTTGAACTGGACTGCTCTGATTTTAAAAGGGAGGGTGGAATTGTTGCATTATACACCCTCTGTCCAAAAAAGAAACCGAACTTTCCGAAAATAGAAGAAACTAGTGGCAGCACCTGTTGTATCTTTTTGTTGTCGAAAGCGGCAACCTTCATTAGAAGCAGAGTTACAGTGTGTGAATGGTTGGTCGTCACGATATTCATGCCGTGCGCAACGAATTTTCGCTTCGAAACTCACCATTGACTGTTTGGCCAAGCAGAATGAATTCTTTGTGATTAATGCCCTTGGAATCGTAATAACAAATCAGAATTGTCTTTACTTTTGACTTCTCCAAGCTACTTTTTTTCGGATGTCTCCACTCTGATGCTTTGTTTAGGGCTCATACTCAAACACCACGTTTCGTCACCAGTAACGATCATTTCAAGGAAGTTCGGGTCCAATGAAGTCTTTGCAGTGTTCAGCTCGATACATTTTTTGGTCATCGGTTAACTTGTGGGGAACAAATCGCGAATTCAATTTACGAAGGCCCAAACTCTTGGTCAAAATGTTGTACATAGTTGATTTTGGAATCTTCAATCTCTAGGACGATTTCGGGTTTTTGGATGACCCGGCTTTTCGTCGTCCTCAAGCGTCTTATGACCACTTGTAAACATATGGAATACGCACACTGTGACGAATGCGTATTCCACTCGTAAACATATGGAATACGCATTCGTCACAGTGTGCTTTTTGAAGCATTTCGGTAAAACTTTTACCAAGTTTAACACATTGGCATTATAACTTGGCTTCTAATGAAACTAATGCCATAAACAGTTGACATAACACTAATGAAGGTTGTCGCTTTAAACAGCGAAAAGATATGACAGGTGGCGCCACTAGTTTCTTCTATTTTCAAAAAGTTCGGTTTCTTTTTGGACAGAGGGTGTATGTTAAATCTTGGAAATGGTTCTGGAAATTAAATGTTCCTTTGTTTCATCTATCTATATATACATGATGTAATTGCAGTAGGTAATTCATTATTAAGATAAAGATCTGGCATAATCAATATTATAGAAGGAATTTTTTCTTCAGCAGGAAAAGAATGCCAGATGCTACAAAAATAGCAATATAACCTAAACAGTAATTTAGCACTTCATATTTTAATCTTTGTTTGATAGTCTAGTCTAAACTAAAATCATTAAATGAGATATGGAAGTTCTCATTATTTAGAAAACTTTAATAAAACTGAAAGGTCTGTATTTGCACATTAAGAACATGTGAGAGAGCAAAATATTGCCTAACAAAGTATATATATATGCTAAGATAATGAGAAGGCATTTTGCTAGTTGTATATATCCTACTTCACTTTTATCTTTTATATATATGCACACACTGTACAGTCACATAGAACTGGAAATTGATATTTCAAATGTTTTTCTTCACAAAAAGTGCTGTGTATCTGTAGGGAAGGAAGACGTGCTGGAGAATTTAAAAATGTACATGGAAATAAAATCAAGAAGTATCTATTTTAATTATAAAAAAAACAATAGGAATGCATACACAAAGGGTTCGAGCTTGAAAGTCAAAAGTATGATTATGCAATAGTAGTAATCTGATAGCTTTCAAGATTTTTGACATTTTCATTGTCAAAGAAAAAAATTTCTGTATACCAAATTAAAGATTTTTATTTTGTTCACAAGTTCTTTATGTTTAGAGGGTTTTTCTTTAGGGGCTGGAAACATCTAAAATTCTTACTCAATTGGACCAGTGTTTCATTGAAAGCATTCCCAGTTGTGAATAAAGCTTCAAGATTGCAACCTTTCAGTGCACATCTAACCACAAAAAATTTCTTAGCTCTCATATTGCTTTCCCACCATTTAAGCTTGTAAATGAACTTTCTGTTGTGAGACAACTTCCTCAAGCAGCATGTGACAGAAGGAACTAGAAGTCAATGAGTAATAGAGGGTGGCAGATGGTGACAGTGATTGTGCTTGACTCACTTGGGAAGTGACTAAATTTTTGTTACATGCTTAACTACAAAGGAAGTTATGACCAGCTGGATTTGAAAAGAATATTGACAGTGCATAGGAAGCATTCTAAAAATACAATATCAGAATATGTTCCAAGTTTGAAGAATAAATAGGGCAGGAGTCTTGCTTAATCTTACTAAGCAAGAGATTCGTAAGAAACAGGTGGAAGGAATACCATGTGTATAAGGATGTCTGTTATAAAAAATATAAGCAGCAGACTAGAATAGTCACAACTGTTGTATGAAAAGAAACTGGCTTGCTAAAGACAACACATAAGAATTCTATCAATATGCCAAAAGTAAAAGAAAAAAACTTCTAGATGCAGAAGAGGTTCACTAATGAGGGTCCATTTTGCTGAAAGCTATCAACTTGGTGTATGCAGCATTGAGTTTGCTGGTACCTATTGACTGAATGAAGATGTATTAGAGCTATTGCACAAACTGAATAAGAACTCCATGTATGGTAATTCCATTGCACAAGGGTGGTGCAAAGACAGGTGTATCCAACTATTGACCAGTCTTCATCACACAAGTAGTGATGAAGAGTTGGTTGGACTTGCATTTTGAAATGGGTTGGCAGTGAATCTACTTTGCAATGAAACAGCATGGGTTTACTAAGGGCAGATGATGTTTCAGCACCTTGCTCACATTCTATAATAATGTCACCATGAAACTAGACAAAGAAAATGGATAAATCATGGAAGACTGTTGCATAAATTGAATGAGTTTGGATAAGAGGATGGGTGGCTGTAAATTACCTGACCCAGCTATCATACCTACCCTTGAATTCATTCTCACTACCCGTAAAGCTAAATTATTCCACTCACTTTTCTCTGGGAGAAAAACCTAGCTCTTATTAACCCTTTCTTGACTGAGAACAACCTTAACTTCCATGCGTGCCCTGTGTTCTCTCCCTGCCTTCCATATAACGAAAAATTTCATCAGTTGAAATGCTGTAACACCCATTCAAAAGTTTATAGACCTCTATCATATCGTCCCTCTTTCTCCTGTTAACCAGTCTGTAATCCTCATAATTAAATCCCATAATCTGGATATAATCTTTGTAACTCTTCTTTGCACCCTTTCTGCAGCTTCTTGGAACCCTGGAGACCAAATCTACACACAGTAATCCAAGTATGGTCTTATAGAGAGGCAAAATTACTTCCTTGTCCTTACATGTCAAGGTTCGCTTCAACATAGCAAAAGAGGCAAATACAACTTAGAGGATAATTGCTATGTGACCTTTTGATATTTAAATTCCTATCCACCAAGAACCCCTGCCTCTTAAGTTTCTTGTAACATAACCCTGCTAACTAATATAATATGCCACTGGAACTCTAATCATGCCAAAGTGCATAACTTTACACTTACTAACATTAAACTGACAGCCGTTTTTGTTTGCCCAGATTTCCAGTCTATTCAAATCATTTTGTAATTGCTGAATATCAGTAGCATACCTGATTGCCCTGCTTGATGTCATTAATATATAGATTGAACCCTGAGGTACACCATTGGTTACCTTAAATCTGGCAGATTTACACCCACTGTATACCACTTTTTGATATCTGTCTGTCAACCATCCCCTGATCCAAGTCAATAGATTATGTTTTAGTCCCATATTCTCCAGTTTACACAACAGCCTATTGTGGTATCCTATCAAATGCCTTACAAAAATCCAACATTGTCATAGTGTATGGCTTTGTGAAGGTTAGATCATGCCTCAGTAACTTGCTCAAGTTTTATAACAAGGTGATGGCTGAACTGGATAAGGGTAATGAGTTTACAGTGATACTGCTGGACCTGGCAAAGGCATTTGACAGGATACCACATGGAATTCTAATCTGTAAACTACAACATATGGGAATGGATGTAGGGGTGGTTGATGGAGAGATATCAAAGAGTAGTTTATTCAGGAGTAGAGTCCAAAAGACAGCCTGTGACTAGTGATGTGCTGCAGGGTTTTGTGAAGTTAAAAATTAAACAGCAGTGGTTCTTGGACCATTGCTGTTTAATTTGTTCATTAACGATATAGGGAAGGATCTAAGTGGAACAGTTCATTTGTTCGCTGATGATGCAAAGTTGGGTAGGGCGATAGTGAATGCAGATGTCAAAATCTTGCAGGACAACTTGGATAGATTGGAGTTCTGGGCTAAGGAGAATGGATGTCAATTTAATGTGACAAAATGTAAGGTTATGCATTTTGGGGTGAAAAGATTAGCAGCAGTATACCACATTGGTGGAACTGTACTCCAGGAGATTGAGGCCAGGGACTTGGGAGTGTTGGTAGATAGGGAGATGAAGTTTAGGGTCCACATCGCAAAAGTAGCTAAATCAACTAACTTGGTTGTTGAAAAATACCTTGACAAGCAAGTTATTGTACCTCATCTCGACTACTGTGCCCAGATTTGGTCACCTCGGTTCCTTCTTGATGGGGAGGAGGTGGAGAGGATCCTGAGGCGAGTGACTAAGATGATAGCAGGTCTATGGAATGAACCATATGAGAACAGGTTGAAGATTTGTGGGTTGCAGAAACTAGTCGATAGGCGGAGGAGGGGAGATATGATTGAGACATTCAAATTGCTAAAGAGATTCTATAGGATTAATTCAGAGGATATTTTTGAAATCAGGACTGGTGGTGGGAGACCTATGAAAGCTGGGCAAGAGTGTGGTTAGCAGGGGTGTTAGAGCTGGGTTCTTTACTTTTAGAGTGGTAAATGAGTTGAATAAGCTGCCAGAGTCTGTTGTGGGTGCTATGACGGTGAGCGAGTTCAAGGCAAGGTATGATAGATACTGTGAGAATGTCGTATAGTTGTGTGGACATGATGTTTACGGTCGCCCGAAATAATAATAATAATAGTGTATCCATTCCCTTTATCCAACTGTGCCGTAACATTGTTATATAAAATATGAGCAAATTGCTAAAACATGACCTTCCTTTAATAAACCCATGCTGTTCCCTGCATGGTATAGAATGCTTGTCTACCCACTTCTGTATGTGAGTTCTTACCACCTTCTCTAAAATCTTCACTACCACATCAGAGATACTAATAGGTCGGTAGTTAGACGCATCACTTTTTGCACCACCCTTGTACAATGGAACTATCATACATTCCTGAGCTGAGACTCAAGTTATACAAATGTGTGAATGGCCTAGCCAATTCAGCTGAACATTCATTTAAGAAACGGGCAGATATTCCATCTGTTCCTATTGATAAAATATATATGCATGATTTAAGATAACTAGTGATGTACCACAAGGATTACTACTTGGTTCACTGTTATAGTAACTGGAATCGATTGTAAACGGTATAGTATTTTTAGGAAGGAGGGGAAAAGGGACTGTTAATGATATCAGATGATTTGTATCGTTACGCTAGAAACACGTGCAATAATAATAACGTTCCATGTAGCAGTGAGGTCGAGGTCTAATTTCGTGAGAATAACAGTGAGGGAAGCTAACCTTGTTGAAATACACGTGTATATGGTGGGGTATCGCTACAAATAAACCTTTCAGTGGGACTAACAAATAACTACAAAGGTGTGGGGGACAATGAAATGCACTGACAAATTACTCTAATTGCGTTAAACTTAAATCATCCAAATATATTTATTTATTGCTAGAAGAGAAATAAGAATGGAGAAATGTTTTGCAGTCAATGAGATGTTGGAGTAGCTAACTATATGGATGTTCCAATTAGGACAGGTTTCGTGCTGAACTATTAAGCTGGAAATTATATACATACTTAGGAGAATACTGTCTTCAGTCGCCTAGAATCAGTTATTGAACGGATTCAGCAATGCGTGGGAAACTGTTTAAATGAGGCAAATCTGATCTGAATGTATCCCTAGAGTCCGACAAACAAAGAATGGGAATGAAATGGCGTATCACCTTATTTAAGAGGGAGAAGATGATGTGGAAGGAATATTTCGTGAGAATAACAATGCGGGAAGCTAACCTTGTGCTAGAACAGATAAGATTGTTCAAATAACAAGTGTTCTCTCACTAAGATCTATTAACCAGATGCATAGTACTACCACTGCACTGGGTTCGAGAACTGTTGAATATGGATTCAGCAATAGGACCACATGGGGCATCTGCACGTATGCTAAAGGAACGCTCAACCGAATTCTTTGCACTTGACACTTGTATAACTCGAGTCTCACCTCTGAAAAAGTGTACAAGAGTGATGCAAAGCTGTTATGTCTAATTACCGACTGTCAGTGTCTCTGGAGTGGTAGTAACAATTTTAAAGACGTCGAGAAGAAATCGAATAAAAAATGGATTTACCAAAGCAAGAATTTGCATAAACGACATATTATGGGAGTAGAATATAAACTGTTGACGTGGTATGGGGGGGGGGGGGTTCAGTCATTTATGATATTGATATTGGGAAGGACCTGACATGAAAAGATAGGCAGGAATACAACTGATTATATATACAGAATGAATACCTTGAAGAGTGTGATAATGGCTGTCAATTCAATGTATAAATTTACGCTTTTTCACGTGATAAGATCGCCAACGGCATATTAAATTAGTTGTATTATGCTGCAAGAAACTGACGAGGCCGCGAATTTTAGTGAATAAGAAATTGGAGTTCAAAGGTCACATTGCAATGTCTAAACGAACATTGACATGTGAGGAGGAAGTCATTTTGCCTGTTTACAAGGTGTTCATACGACCACATCTGGACTACTGTGAGCACGTTTGGAAAGGGTGCAAAGAGTGATGAAGGTATTCATTTGACAAACATTCCGATCTTTAAGCTGAAGTCTTTTTTTTTTCTCCTTCTTGAGATGACACGAACCTTTATATTTATTGTTGTCCTTTTCCACTAGATATTTTTCTCTCGTGGAATAACTTAACCCGTATAGGTCTTTCAACACAATCTATGGTTGACGATTACGTGCCTAAAACTAATAATGAATACTGCCGTATGCAAACAAATTGTTTTCTAATGTGGTGATGCATGGAACATGCAAATATTTCATGCCACTTATTCCTGATCCTTGTTGCAGGAGTTGTCTCCTGAAATATACGACGAACGTTGTGAAATCAGCACACACAGTCTTATCCCATGTTCAAAGATATATGTTTATATTAATTATAGTTCCTGTAATGCCAGTGAACCCAGCGCCCCTACTTACAGTAGTTGTGTATAAGAGATGAGGATAGACATTTGCTTCGGAACAGACGATATTCATCTGTGCCATATATAATACTAATTATTTCATTTTTATCATTAACTAAACTGTAGTCGTTAAAAGCATCTAATGAGTAAAGAAAAACAGTAGGTATGGGTTTTTACAGAAAGTAGTGGGATATTCCATCATCACTCAATAATGGTTTGAAAGGCTGTACTAAGGGATGAGCATTCTCAACTTGCGTGTCCGAGCGATACCAAAGCAATATTATCTTCATGCAGACCTAGGCCTCATCGTGCACTTCTTTTTCATGCCCTTCATGATACCTGAATGTAAGTGCCTTACATCCATAGCCTTCAATGCACAATTGTTGATATCTCCTTGTTTACATCGGATTTTGCAATGCCTTGGAGATCTCCAGTACGCTAACAAAATACATTATCAAACAACCAGCTGATTTTACTGCAGAGTTACTCATCAAAAGAAGCGCCTTCTCTAATAATCCGAATATACTCCTTGTCACTTTTTAGCTTAGCCTCGTGCTGTTCATATCAGCTTCTTTTTTCGATGATTACCTCTAATTGGACGATATCGGTACTTTTATCTTTTGTTTACACAGGAGGGCACTACTCTACAAATCATACGACTCGGTGGTTATTTGAGCATTACTTCAAGCGCTCTACAATTAGGGAAACTGAACGACCTGCCACAAACCAGCATATCTCTTCTTTCAAACTATAGGCACGCATAAGCTCCCCTTTGATATCACGAATATTAAGTTCTTGAAAGTTTTTCACTTGGTTATATTAAAAATATCAAGAAATTATATACTTGGTTTAATCCATTATCCAAGTGTAAGCAAACAAAGTTGGCAAGACTTGGGCAACTCGTAGTAAAGGTGGTATTAACTTCCCATAATGCAAAGCACATCTTGCAGACATGTATAATGCTATGCATTATGGGAAGGATACCCAGACCGGTTTCGACCTTTATTGAGGTCTCACCAGTGGGATACCAAGGTTGAAGAGAAAAGTCATATTTTCCGCAAGGAGATGTGCTTTGCATTATGGGATACTAAGGCAAGTGATGTGAAGTCATTAGCTTCTTTATACGAGTTGCTCCATTCCTGAAAGATACTTCAGGCACAAACTTTTTTTGCTTACACTTTAAAGAATTAAACCAAGTATATAATTTCTTGGTATCTTTCATTTATAGTATAACCAAGTGAAAAACTTTCAACAACTATCTATCTCTAACCCAGAGTATTTTAATAAGGTGTGATACCTTTTGGCAACTCATACAGGAAAATATGACTTATGCATTACTTCAACCTTGATATTCCACCTCCGGGTCTAGCTCCCACTGATGAGACCTCAATAAAGGTCGAAACCGGTCTGGGTAGTGACCCTTCACATAATGCATGTCCATAAGGAGATGCCTTGGTATCCCATAATGCAAAGCACAAGTGATGAGAACTTATACCACCTTTGCCACAGTCCTGAAAATACTTCATGTGCAAACTTTGTTTGCTTACACTTGGATAATGGATTAAACCGAGTATTTAATTTATAACAGAATGTTAAGTTGAAATTCGATTCTTCAAAACTGAGAAGCCCAAACCTTATAGTTTGGGAAATAAATTGCGAGTTGTAAACAATACTTCTGACTTTTTATAAATCGATGTATTCCATCTGCTATTTCAAACGTTAGTGTTAGAGACCCGGAGGGAAGCTACGCGTTTCCTCGAATTAATTCACACTTCTTTCACTCACTAACTTAAAGGTAAGCTATTCCAAACACAGAAGTGTATACAGTTCTCAGCTTCCAAGAATCTCCTCTCCTTACCTTCTATGAAATTAAAAATTCTATTTACCGCATCCTCTATGACCCTTTCAGAAATTTGTAGGTTTGTAACTCAGCAGAGGTGGGCACTCATTAACTGAACCGTCTCTTCTGCATTTAGTACGGTTATTCCAGCATAGTCGTTCTTTCTTTTAGGGACAGCTAGCTCTACAGAGTCAGTTTTTCCGTGTTATACTTATCATAACTAGCATTATCCTTATACACAGTATTCCTTCCACATCATCTTTATCTTCAGAATCTCTTGCTTAATTGCGCGTCCATTTCACACGGACCCGTTTTATTCTTCGAACTGTAGAAAACGCATTCCCATACTGCCATTTAAGTTTTTTTTCTTTTTTCCACGCTTCCCAGCCAGCAACTGACACTTTGGGGCCAAGCCCAATATTCTCCTTAGCTAGTCATAATTTCCTCACTTGTAATTCGTCATGCAACTTTTCTGAGAGGGATCTCCAGTCACGTCTTTAACTGAAATTCTCTCCAGCTTCGAGTTCCTTCTGTCACATGCTGCTTGACAAAGTTGTTTTGCAACAACTCAACAAAGGTGACTTCTCATTTGATTTCATCACCAGAAAATGGTCCACTAGTTCTGTAACAACATTTCACTTAACCCAGACAGTTTCAAGTTCACTACTACATGGAACGTTGCATTCATAACTTTCTACTCTGACGGGAATCAAATCTTCTGACATCATCCCCTTCTCTCCTGTCCTTTCTAAAATTACTACACCTTGTATACTCAACCCCAGTTAGTGAGACCTGGTTTTCAGAGAACTCCTCTGTTTTTGATAGTCCTAATAAACTTCCTCTTGCCTGTTTGGTTCAGTTGGATAACGTGTAGATCTTTATTCATATCTAACTTTACGAATAGATATGCACACATGCTTAGAACAAGTAAAATTCCGAAGGAATGGTGGGTATTTATAATTTAACCTCGGAATCTGAGAAGTTTTAAATTTCCTTTGTATGCATACAATGTTCCAACAGTACAGGAGGTGCAGTTACATCCTCTGCATATTTTGCGTCCTCCTTTTGTGGTTGATATTTTCATATCGAATACGCTCATTATTCGTCATCCAGTACATTGCGTAAGTTAAACAGAAAGTGAAGTGATGTCTCGAAGAATTGCCCTAATTATTACACCATTTTGTTGATAACTATTAAGGGTGCAAAATGTCTGAAACCTGCTGTTGCCTAAGTATGTCTTCATTAAAACTAATAACCATTTTTTTGGTTGGGGGGGGGGGAGATTACTACTGAACGCCCACTGATACGAGACTCTTCGACACTTGTGCGCATGTCAGACGGAGAATCCATTCCGATAATCAATCAGTCTTGTGGGATTAGTTGTTTATTATTACACGTGGGAATATTAAAAACTACAATGATCATAAAAGAGAAGTTAAAGTGGTAACTATTTTGCTTGTATAACTGTTGGAAAATTTTAGGTATAAAGCACGTGATTTTGCGTGTTGGTGACCAATTCGTGCATCAGTTTATTTCTTTTTCTCCTTGAACATGAATTGACTCTTTATGTTTTTAGTAGTTCTAAAGCAAGATCGCTCAACAACGGAGCCTGCCCGCTAAGAAGGCGAATTATTAGAGAATATGGGGGGGGGATAAATATAAATTAAGATCGGCCTATATTAAATAAAATGGCTGTACCCTATAGCCAGAATTTTCAAAATATACTGCTCTAGAATCAGTTGGGGGATGGAAATAAAAAAAACTTCTTAATCAGCATGGGAGTTGTATTACAATCCCGCATTGCGCTCAGTTACTAAAATCACGATAGAATTAAAGCACTGGCTAATTGTAATTATTGCGTCTTTCACTAATGGATATAAATATTATCATTAAATATGACGTGAAGGGGGCCATTCTTCAATTGTTGGCGAAATTACAACACACCAGTTTGGTTTATTTAAATAAATCCAACACTTTTTAGATTAGCCAGTGTTCATTGCCATAAGAGTTTGGTCGCCACCGTTTTTGAATCGAAAAAGGCTTCGAGTCTCCTCACAAATGTGTAAAAATATCAAAGGAAAGCTGCTCCTCCTTTTGAAACGAAATAAAAATCATTCAGAAAATGTCATCATTTATTTTTCCTGCTCAATTCAACTTGAGCAGGAATTATGCCCAGAATTGATAACAATTTTCTTTAATTTTGCTACTTACATTAAAATTCAAAATGGGAGTTCAGCGCTTTGATTGATATAATATTGCACTTACGTTTAAAAAAAAAAGGTAAGGTAGCACAAACAAGTCTGTTTTGTTATAACTAAATAAATAGATCCGCAAGTTTGATAGATTATCCTGGAATCGTTTCTATTTCACTGATTGAAAACAATACCCTTAAAAATAACCAGATCGACAGACTGAAAATTAAATCAAATATTGTGCTGGTCTTACAAACGGGATACAGTATTGGTTGTTTCTGGGTATACATTAGATACAATCAAGACATTAATGAAAAGATGCTTATCTGTAAGCTATTTTTTTTTTCTTTTAAATACAGTCCTGAAAAATCAAGGATTTAGTGAAAGAAGTATGTACGACTTCGTGCCATCTGGATAAGACATAATGCGAAGTATCCGAGTTGGTACACTGGCCAAATTAAATGCAAATCGTTATGGTCTGCAAGTAATAGACTATCGGAGTATGGATTTGATAAACCCATGGATGTAACCGAGAATGATGCTTGGGATGAAATGTAGACGGTTTTCCAGTTGAGCAGAATCTTCATATTTGCTCAAAAATTCACTGCCGTGAGTCTGATGAGATAACTGACCCGATGATCATTTCTTTTGGTAGGGATGGGAGGGGGAGGAACATAAAAAGTCTTGGAGATGAATATAAATCAGTAAAGATTGGTAGAAAAACTCAAGGTGCATTAATGAATAACAACAGCGAGTGATTAGGCTCCATCTCGAGCAAATTACATACACAGAAAGCGATGCTATTGAGACTGTGTGGTAAGAAAATATTTGCTGTTCATACAGAAAGAAGCTAGCAAAAAATCTCTCTCCAAATTATTTGAATTCATGACGGATACTTAAATGAACTATATTTAGTTCGGATTTTTTTGTAGCAAAATATCCTCTAGTCTCAGGGAACGGTTTGTGAAGAGTGAGGCCACATATATGATAAAATTCTACACAGTTCTGTGGTAAGAATACTGTTCAGAAGAAAATACCTTTCACAGCTTTGCAAGTATCGCACAAAAGACGGGAGGAGGTCTGCCAAGAAAACCTCGCATTCCAGAAGGAAGATACCACTTCTAACTCTCTCCTACTGGTATTTCAAAATACAAAACGAAATGCACTTTGGGTTTTGGTATTATTACGTGACACCTCCAAAGACTCATCGAGGGAGGGCACCAGCTCTGTCTCCGCCACTCAATCCACCATCATCATCTACCGCCCACTACCACTAGTATTTCCACGGCCTTTTGGCTGGAGAGCGAATGTGCTAACTAAGTCGGGTTGGCCGAGTGGTTAGCAAAAACAAAAATCATCCCTACAATGGAAGTAAACGCTTATCGAGACAAAAGGATCAACATTAGCTTATTAAATATGATATCTTGTCTTCTCTTCAGTCCTTAATTATTATTATGCTCTCAATGAAGAGGCACTGCAATCTTCAGCATCCAAAAGTTTGGCTTTTATTATTGTTCTTCGGTCTCTGACTGTGGGGCAGGTTGTTTTTTTTTTCTTCGCAAAAATGCGACAGGCTTTGGCCACATTTAGTAGCAGCAAGATTTAAATTCACATTTTTACCTCGATATAAGTCATTCGTTGCCACCCTAGATTGGATTAATGTGTCCTAATAGAAGGCCGAAAAAGGATCCTTGACCTCGATTAAGTAAGTTACCTTCCCCATTTTAATTAACTCTTTTATTGGTTACACAATATAGAAGTCGGTTCTCGACCTGAATGGAATCTCAAACCAAAATCATCGATAGTATGTTGAATAATGAATCATTTTTGTTTATTTTCCGTTTTCACATTATTTGAAAATCTCCGGCTTCTACATCCGAGTTCCCCAAATGCGGCTAAATGTAACATGAGTCAGTAAATTCAAAGTGACGCAAGTGGGTCAATTATCGTGCTCGAGCTTAAAGGGAGAGGAAAAAAATGGCCGCGTCCTTTCACTTGCTGGTAGCTACACGAGGCTTTTTCTATCCCCAGGTGACCTGTGCGACAAATGCGATCACCTTCACATTTATAAAGTAGAACAACCACATTTCGCCTTTATTTTAGTTTACTGCTGGGGACTATTGAATTTCTTGCATACTTTTTGTACCTCCCCACCTCTCACACATTTGCTATTTGGATCCATGTAGAAACGTCACACTTAATTTTGTCTGTTCCTTTTAAACAAAAATGAAAGGCTGCTAGAAATTGTATACATTTTTCATTAGTGAGCTCTTCTTTATGGCAGTCAGATTGATAGGGAGTGGACGAGATTTCCATTCTGGTTATGCCCACAGCATTTCCTGTGAGACTTCGTAGGTTCTGTGCCCAGAGGGAAATTAAGGATCTCTTCGCACTTATAAAGAAAAGACCTGTCTAGCCTGAATTCTTGTCTTCCATACACAGTTTTTTTTTTTAATCTATGGCGTTGTACTCTGCGAGAAATGAAAATAACCAAAGTGTTCCCAAGAATTATTACTTTTTTGTTTCGCTATTTAGATCACGATTTATCACTGATATAGGTTAATATAACTTGACAGGTTTGGTGGACAAAATAGGGTCAGTCCCGTATAAAAAGTAAACTCTTACAAATCCCTTTATTTGAATTAAATATCGGTTAAAACAATTTATTTGTTACATATTTCATTTCTGTGTGGTAAGTTTGCGCTAATTAGATTCCTCACACATTTGTTCCCACTTTAACAAGTACAGGGTGGCCCATAAGTCACGAAGGGGTTTAAACATTTAATTATTTTTATACTTTTTTGCTATAATGAAATACAGAACCAGAGATTTTTCACTGCCACACCACTGGAGCCACGATTGTTTCGAGAATATCTGCAATTACTTGTCCATCACGTTCTCCAGATCTGGCGGCTCCCAACTTTTTCCCATGGGGTAACCGAAGAGAAAGGAGTATATAAACAAACCCCAGATAATCCAACAGTTGTGCAGAAATAAAGGCGCTGCGGCCAGAAACATTAACAACTGTTTGTGGAGCCGAAAATGGAAGGCATTTACGTGATGTGCTTTGTCATAACTAATAAAAAAAAATCTCCAGGTTCTGTATTTCATTATAAAAAAAAAAAGGTATTAAATGTTTAAACCCTTTCGTGATTGATGGGCCGCCCTGTTTTTATTTAGTGTGCTGGATCACATTTGCGAAATGATTATGTAGTAGTTAGCAAGTGTCTACAGATCTTGTGACCCTACGTTATCCATTAACCCCTTTGACAGTGTGAGGCAGCGAAGGCTGTGGAGTATAACATCTTTCAATTGTGTGTTCTCCGTCCATATTTTGCAGAATATTGAGATTTTACAAAATGCACGTAGAAATTTAATTATTATTATGAATAAATAACTAGTAGAGTTAAATTTTTTTTTCTCTACTTCAATAACCCTTTAAGGGAACATCTTACTTATTGCGTACTATTACTGCCGAAGTCTAGTTTCTTCAGCTTTATTTTTAATTGCTTTGCATCGTTGAAGAAACCACGTGAAACATACAACAAAAAAAAGCGAATACGAATTATAATAGGACTTCAACATTCAATAAATTTGAGACTATTCAAAAAAGGACTGAACTGTATGTATGTAATGCTTTGTTCTCATACCCAAAATCCATAAAAACGTTTACTTTCCACGTCCTTGTACCTAAGAAAGATCATAAAAATATATCGAATTCGCCTAGCGTTGCTTTCGCTCACTAAACCACTGGCCGAGCAGAAGAGTAGCCCTGTTATTCCGAGTGCCACTTGTTTACATTACGGCGAAAAATGTAAGGTTGCGAGACGAGCGTATTATGTCTGTTCATTGCATGTCTATGTACGACGAAATCGACGTCTGTGCACTTGCCAATTCGGACATACATCCAATCTAAATCCCATGCAACAAATAAATAAAACGAAAGCTTATTAATGGTGTTCAGAAGAGAAAGGATAGCCTTAGTTGCTCGGGCAGTAATTCAAAGCAGCCCAAATGTTAAACGTTATAATCCAATCCGTTCATTCCTTTAATAACTTCGTTCAAATCGATTATTCGCTGCATTTTCAACCGACAAAATCTTGCAAGAGTAGTTCGCCACTCATGGCAAATATTCCAAAAGTGAACACAGTGATCTAAATGAGGTCTGATCATGGTTTTACACAAGGGAAGAATTACTTCTGTTTTCTATTAGACAAAGCTCATGAAAAAATTAATAAAAGAATTTATTAAGCACTTCTGACTACCAAACGACAATATTCAGAAATTTCCGTATTGGGCTGCATCGTTAACTATACCTTTCATCTACTACTTGATTTTCGTACGCGCAGGAAGAACTCGACGCTGCTCCATCAACATGCATTTCTCAGGCCAATGAATTATCCTCATTTAAAACCATCTGAGACAGTCATTGCCATTTCCCCCAACTTAATGTCGCCTGCAAGTTTAGATAGCAAACTCCAATCGCATTTTCAGTCCTTTGATGCCATTGTATTTCCTCAAAAAAGTAGTACTGGGCATCGTTTTTTTTCCCTTCTTGGAAACCTGTAGGCAGCGGCCTTCCAGCTTTCATCATCGTCGCAGTTCAATGCATTTTTATCGTGTCACACACAAGACAACAATCTTAATCCTAAAGGTCGATTTTGCTAAGCTATATAGTTAAAAAAAAAAAAAAAAAACTTCCTTACCTACGCCACATATGGGGGAGGAGAAATCTAGTCAGTGAGTAGAATGGAATCTGTTAAGGTATTTGTTATTCAAAGGGTGTCGTGAAACTAAAAAGAAAAAAAATTAAGCATAACAACGGATTGAATACTGATGCCGTATGGGTCCATTCCGCTAAATCATGTCGGTGTGTGAAATATGACTGTGCAAGACAGCGTCACTAACATTCAAATAATTGTGGAATTAAAGAATAATATTGGAGACAGTCACTTATCCTTAAAATCACAACACTTTTTTTTTTTTGCCGACCATCATTTGAGACATCAGTGTGGATGGCTTTAACTACAGTTGTAGCTAAAAAATATTACATTTTTTAACCTCGCTTTGCTTTTAAAAAAATTGTGAAATCACTAATTTCATGTCGAGGTTAAATTATCTGACGTCCCGTAAATTAAAGATTTTGGCCTTTCACTTCGCTTTTTAGGGAAGAAAAAAAAAACGACCTTTATTCTATATGTAGTTCGCTTTCCGAATTAATATACAAAGAAAAAAAATCTTAAATGAATGCTAATTTCTTATGGACAGATGTGACTGAAGTTTTTATTGTTATTAACTAGACCCCCATAGATTCAACACCTATCACAGTTGTTGTTTTTTTTCACTCCTCTTTTGGAAAAAAAAATGCTTGTCAAAATCAAGTATCACATTTAAAATAGCGGCAGCGATGCTAAGAGCGCATTAAACATCCCGTAATACACTTTATTATTAAGGATTCGGTAACATTAATCTCTCGCTGGCCTTGTACGGCCGGATGACTCAGTGTGGTGGTTGTGGAACTGTGTCCGCGGGCAGTACTTTGACCCGATTACATATCCTCTTATTGACAGTAGGATATGCGGCTGTTATCTGCACCCGTACTTTATACTCGACCAAATGTTTCTCTCTTTCGTTCCGATGGAATGGACAAAAGAAGAGTGGGGCTGAATTGCCACGGAACTAGGTAAAGCAGCACTGCTATTCGACTATTTTTCTTCTATAGAAATTTTAATACGAAATTCTGCGTCTTCCCTGAAGCAAAAGTCGCCCTCTAGAATACAAGATTTATTCCACTACAATGGCAAGAATATATTAAAAATTCTGAGAGTCCCTTAACTAAGTATTTTTTTTTTATGCGACTCCCACCACGAAAGATAGGTGTAATGTGGGTTGGCTAAGGAATTTCTTTTTAATTTTTACTTTACGTAGTCCGGAAATTCTGCTCTACAGACCAAACATGGAGCTTTGTCGGGGCAGTAAGTGGGGCGATGGTCTCGCAGCAGGTGATGAATTTCATCTCTTACTTAAGACATTCATACCGTGAATGTTAAGACCAATAGTTTTCGATTTGTCGGTAGTATAGTCCTTAAGTACCCCTTGTTTTTGTTTTGTTATCTCTGCTAATTTTATCTGAGCAATGCGAACTGATATTTGGGTCATTTGGAGCTGTGTAATGAACTTTGTTAGGTGAACCTATCGAAGTTCGACCGGTCTGCAGGAACCGCAAGCATTTCCTCCCATTGGAGAAAGATTACTTCATTAACATTCTCAGAAACTTCACCTTTTGCTTTATCTCAGTTGACGCTTTCCAGTTCGTGTAACATTGGCAATGACAGAAGAAAACAAACAAACGACGTTGTACTGGCATCGGCATTTTTGAGTTTAATTTTTTATGTTAACGGAGATTAAATCTATTTTTCTACGTAAAAAAATAAACGTTTCTTGATGCAAATTATTTCAAAATAAAAGGAAGCGTCTGCCGCTTGCTTTCCTTTTGATTGACCATCCTCACGGGGAGAAGGTTTGAGAAGCAAAAATGCAGTTCTTGAATGGCAGTGAACTAAATGGCGCTGATGCTTTACTTCCTCCAGCTCACAGTTATTACATCTCGAGGAATCGTCAACTTGAGAAGAATTGGAGGAAGACAAATGCTACAAATGTCAAGTTGCGCCCTCTTAAAACCATAAAGTATTGAAACATATCCGGAGATCGGTACTTTTCAAATATTAATTTTTGCTTAGTTCAGTATTTTGAAAGGATAATTATTAAAGCCAAAATTGTCTGTTGTATTCAATAACGTTGTAAGGTCCAGATATGCAGAAGTAGTGATGGAAGGGACTAGATACTCAATTAAAAATAGAATCTTTTACAAGCTCCCGATATCTGTGTAATTTTACACACGATTTGTAATAGACGCAGAAGAAAAGCACTTGAAACTCGAATTAAGTAGAATTAGTGAATGGGAGGGGGGGATACACTAGTTTGGTACGCAAAGCAATGCAATCAAGGCTAGTGTGTTTGGAGGAAAAATCCAAGCAAGTGCGGAAAGGTTCTTAAATTGAAGCGTCTTGAATGGAACTAGAATCCTTCTGGTGAATGATCTACAGACACGTCTCAGAACAATTTCAGTCATGCCATCAGGAATTTGGAGGCTATTTTTGGTATTTAGATAGACGAGGAAAATCTTGCCAAATTTCTGGCAAAAACTCAAAGACAGACATTTTACCAAAAATTAGAAAAAAAAGTAAAACGAGCCCAAAGTGTTGATGAAGGCCAATTCGATATGTTTGAGCAAAATTAAACGCGACATACTTGTATGTAATGGTTTTCAGGAGTCTGTAGTGTAGGCACTTTGGCCTAACCATAGAAAAGAGAGAAATGTTTTTGGAATGCGATTCTTATTTGACAAGCGAAGTAATCTGAAATATACGGAGCTTCCGTAGGAAGTAAGTTTCCTACTTAAAATGAAAAAAATTCACAGTGATCCATAGTTTGTTAGATTAGATACAATGTACACTGTCGGATCAATCTGCAGTTCCGAAAAACTTCTGAGTAGAGTACACGTCACAGGCAGCAGCATTTGTTGAAAAGTCATTAGCTCGACTGTGTTGGCAAGGTACCTCTCGCATGCTTGGCAGGCAATCGTATTGTTGTGTACGCGTGTGAAGAGCTTTGAATAACCTAAGGAATGAATGCAGTGTGTCTTTTTTTAATCACTACGGTGAATAGCAGAAGCGGTTTCAGTACTTCTTTGTCTGTATTTTTAACAAGTTATTTCCAAAAATAACAGCGACATCTATCTCCCATTACTGAAGAATGTCAATTATATCACTTTTATTCTTTTGAATTAAACAGGCATTTTTACCGCTAGATATAACTGCTATAAAGATTCCAGTATTATTAATTTCTGGCGATATAAGTGTGCTTTCCCCCCCCTCGGACCATAAAACAAAAAAAAAGTTAATTTTATTCTCGACCGAGCTTTCATCACTAAGCTGCGCGAAATGGAATAATACCTATCTCAGAGCTGCTTCAATTCAAACAGGTGTACTAACGTTTTTCTTTAAAAAAAAATGAGCGTTATTACTAATGTTAATAATACTGCATTACAAGCCAACGATTATTACTAAAATTAATACAGAAATATAATAGTATCACCCTGAAGCACATCTCTTCTCTTCCATTTTGAAATTACCGACTGGTTGGCAAGTGTTACACCTGGCGGACACTTATAAAAGTATTTTGTTTTAATACAATGAAATTGCAAACTCTTCATGTTATCAACAAACCTCAAGCACTTTAGAATTGTCACGTGTTGTTATTCGTCAGTTTCACGAAAAAAAGAAAAACGCCACAATATTCATGAAAACACGTCAAGGTCTAAAAATTTTAGTTTGTTAGTAAGAATTGTGGACTGCAAATAAAACATAAGAACAAATGAAATTGCATTTTGCAAATGCTGAGTTTAGAAATAACTGGCAGCTGCAGTGAAGTTGAAACTCTTATTAGTTCTCTGCAAGAGCGAACCCAAATCATTACGGATTTCTGCAGTTTCATTAAGCTGCGGTGCACACGCTGTAGCTGTTGCAACAGTCGCCTTCAGATGTCCCTAACCTCTTTGTCGGATCTGTGTCTCAACTGGGCTGCGCAGAATGGTGACGCTACTTGACGTTCTTTGTCAATGTGGTGTACGAGCGTCGGTGCTAATTCGGGAACGGAGCGTAGACGGGTTTCTTGACGACTCGCTCCTGGAACGCGGTAGCTAAATCTGCCTCAAATCTCGTTAACCTTCCTCTGATGACAGCACGCTGCGTACAGCACGGCATTCAATTAGGGCAATTCAACCAGACGGCAGGGGACGATGACTGAGGGCAAGAAGATGCTTCGGGGACGTTGCCAGAGGTACTCGCAAGGTCAACTAAAAGTTGCGCGAAAAACATGCACGGCATTCATTCGCTTCCCGATTTAAATGGCCAGGTAGATGCTGCCCTTTAAACTTCGAACACCGTAACTCATTTGGAAGCAAGTGATGAGTTGGGAGTCCCATCGGGCACGTGTCGCGTGGTCGCTTTTTGCCTGCGAATTTTTACTCGCTTTGAAAATGGCTCGTTTGGTGAGGTGGTGGTTTAGCGAGATGCACTCATCACCGATGCTCCCAATTTATTTTCCCTACTCATAAATACGGGATTCTCTGGAACTTGGAATTTTCATATTGAAGTTAGTTTCGGGAATATGCTGTTAATTTTTTTCTTGCTTTTTGTTCAGCACAATCTTCCTGAATAGGATGATTTGAAAACAATCAGACATTCAACTAATAATATTGGTGAAATGATAAAAACATAATGAATAAATTGAACACATGGTAGTCAAATTATGAAATACTCGGAGTTTAACTGCCTTTTGGGGCGCAACATTTTATGAGAGTAAGAAGTCAATATTTCAGTGGCATAGAGGAAGATACACATTATCGCCAGTTTTGATATATTCCCACTCTTCACCAATGTGTCCATAATTTAAAACAAAGGACATCAAAAGGGTCGAAAATTCCTCAAATTTTCAACGAACTAAAATTGTTAATGCAAATTAGAAAAAAATTAGCGAAAATTGATAAAGCAGAAAACTAATCTGACATTAATAATTATTTTTGGTAATAAAAAGAAGTGAAATATTAATGAACCAGTTAATGTGGTCGACTCTTCTGAGGAGAATTTTAATACTGTTTTTCTTTACGCATTAATAGAAATCACACTTCCTTCCTTTGATTTCACTGTGTCAATATGCAATCGATAATGATAATTATCGTGGCTAAAATTCACTGAAGAGAAAGAAAGCTCTTTCTATTGAAGCGACGGAACCAGACAGTGGGTACAGAAATTCTCCAATGCTTTTCAGATTCTCAAGAGGAATGTTTTCCTTCTGAAAGTATTAGTCTTTTTTTCTTTTGTTAAACATTTTAATAATAGAAATAAATCCATGTATGTCTTATAAGTTATATAATAATGCTCTTTATTTCTGCAAAAGCTATTTTCAATTAACATTTCATCTTCGAAATCACGCTCTTTATCCACCTCCACCTGCAAGACATATCAGCCTTATTCACTTTCACCATGCACTCTATTTCATTTCTTTCCCTCTTGTCAGTGTGAAATATTTCGAAAATACAGCTTTAAACTCCACCCCCCCCCCCCTCTCAAATTCAAAATGTGGCTATACTTGCACTGATGACGTGTTCACCAGTTAGCTACATTGGAAACGTTTTTACCACACACCAACACCCGAGGATCCATTTCACACTGAAAAGGAAGGCAATAACAGTCTGCATTTCCTTGTCACCCAAAGGATCCTTTTTCTGTTTGGTCTACCCATGCTGGAAGGTTCATATATTACACCACAAGTATGGCGTTAGCAAAGAGAGCCACTGCTCGTACCACACTAGCCTATCCACCGAAAGCAATCAACATTCAGGATTTTTTACAAACAGAAGAGAACACAAATCAGGTCCAGCTTTCCACAAGTACTCTAGCAGAAAACAAACATGTCTTATATAGAAAAAAACTGTTACGTAAGGAATTTAAAGAAGCTGCAAACATGCTTAGAATTCCAATAAAAACACTATGCAATAAAAACCAAGGCTTAATTCCACACCAAGTTCGGCCAGCTTTGATAAAAAATATACCTCAGTCAGACCTCGGACATCGTGAACGTGGCATCGTCCAGCATTGTTTAAACTTAGCGCTGTTTGAATCTGCATTCTGATTTTTTAATTTTATAAACAGTCAGATGGCGACAACTGTATAATATAGTATGAACTATTAATTTCTCTTGTTTGTTGTTTTAACTTTCAGTTATCTTTTACCCCTGAAGATGTAAGTCAAACGACTTACGAAACTTGTCGGGTTTTATTTCTTTATTGTAAAAAAAATGTGGTCCAATTACCGGAATATGCCTTATGGACTTCTAAACCCCAAAAACCTCCACTTACATATAAATCCGACTATTTCTTGAATCTGCTACATCATTCTCCAAATCTAAATAAATTCAGCTGCATTACATTACCAAAAATCTGGGGGACCATCACAGCATCCAGAGTGCATCATTTATGACTGTAGGAGGCAGTCTTTTATAATTAGTCTTCTGTCTTTGCATGCACATGTTTAGTGTATTCCTTTGTAATAATTTTCTCCAGACGTGTTTTCTTCCATAAACATGACGTCTAACACCATCTATACCAGACTCTTTGGCCATTTCTGTGGTGATTCTTTGACTAGAATTACAAGTGAATGACTAGGTGTGCGTTATAACAGACATCTCACGATGCGTAACTTTTGATTTCAAAGTAGTCGAGATCGCAGAAGATCATGAAAGCAAATATTTTAATAACGCCATCCAGAAGTTTATTAAAGTATCTTGTTGCAGTTGGTGGTAAACCTAACAAGTGAATGAAAGTTAGCCTCTCTGAAGATTCTGCAGTGAAGACTCAGTTGCTAAGCCACTCTATACAGTTAATCCTGCCGTCTTAAAAGCCGTGAATTGTAAATAACGGAAGAGGCCATAAGGAAATATGCTGAAAAAAAAGTAACCGTCGTGGTCATAACATTATGATCGTTCACGACAAGCTCTTGAAGAGATGCTTCAGCAAAGCACGTGTGATCCAGTCCATCTTTGACTCATAAAGCAGGCACCCAGAGGGGGAAGGCGGATACTCACTGATTTTTAGAATACGTTAACGAAGTTATTTCTTTTGAGGTTCTTCAGTTTGGGTACATTTTGCTATATCTACAACCGTTCTCTGATCTTAGAATTGTTGGGCTTCACTTCTTCTTAAACTGTGTACGTAGCGCTTATGTTCGGCGTACGTCATTAGGCAACAAGTTCGATGCAGAATCTTCATTAATATTATTAAATCTATTTTCAGGATGCTCCTCGATGCAACGGCAGAATTATTATTTTTTTCCCCTGCCGTTAAAAGTCCGAGACTAAATTTGTTGACCAGCATTTTCTATCTTTTGGTAGTTTTCCTATTCGGAAATGATCCGTCAGCTTTCTTAATATTTTAACTTTTAGAATTATCGAATCGATTCTGTTAAAAGTACAGCAAATCTTAAATATGAAACCGATTCTTCACAGTGGATACAAATATTTTCCCTACTATCCACAATGTTACAGGAAAATGAACTGCAAGTTAAACTAATTCCTTTCGACGTTTTTTTTTTTTTCTTCTCTCTCTCTGGTGTATACTTCACTTCTCGGTGTGGTGATGCGGTGTCTAAGATTTGTCAAGCATTTTCCACTCTCATCTAAATGTATCTTGTTTTTATTTAGTTAACCAAACGTCACAACTATCGTTCTTTTGGGCTTCATTTTAGAAAGTATTTTATCTGCAAGTTTCGAAGAGATCATCAGTTAACTCATTGTAATCGTTACTCTAGTGGACAGTAGTTTTTGATCGATACATGCACACCCATCGGAAACACGTGAGACGTCACCGCAAGCATTTCTGATGGATGACACGATTGTGACTAATAAACTAACCGCTAAATAGAGGATATGGACGCTCAACGTTTTTTTCCTCATCTTTTTGTTATACATTATGAATTCATCTTTTGTTTATCTGACACATTAGCTTGTAACAAAACGTGATGTTCCATATTGCGAACATTTAGTCAGTAGATGGAAGTGGCCAATTTTAGACATTTACGTTATTTGCTTAAAGTTTCCTAATCAGTTTAGTCGTGTCGAAAATGTTTTCTATTATTGAATGACAGTCTCCTACCCAGAGCTTTTCATTGTTTCTTTTAGCATATTGAAATAAAGGAAAACTCTGGGTAGGAGTATGGTATAGCTTTACATGGACAAATAACATTTTAAAACCCTCCATGTTTGGAAAAGAAGGTCCTCCAATACACAAAGGTGTAAAAATCATCAATCTGGAGCCAGGCTGATTCAAAATTGCCAATGAATAGCTGTGAGAGCTGCCGATTAGGGCTATACTTGGGAGTGTTCTTCTGACCGATTTGCCTTGATCAAGGCTTTCTACCTCCAGCTGAAAAGGCTTGAAAGGGTCTTTCTTTTTGCGTACTATAGAAGTGGATTCGAGCACAGGTCTTGGTAACCCAAAGGCGCTGTGAATACAGGATGAGCCATTGAGGCTCCTAAGAGAGCTTGCATTTTCTCTGAACATGCTGAAGACTGCTCCTGCAATATTTCTCCATGGATATGGTGCTTTGTAGTATTGAGACCCATTTAGTTTCCTCTTCTTCCGTTGGACTATTACTTTTATTCTTTCGATTCAAAAACAGGCCAAAACACACATCGGTTATCTGAGTTTTTCACAGCGGGTGAGAATTTCGTCAATGAACAATTTTTTAAAACTTAAGAAAATATTTCAATATAATACTAATTTCGAAAAGAAAGGAAAAAAAAAAGCTTTTAGCATCGATAATATCATACGCCGTGGAACTGTTCCACGGCGTATGAATGAGGACAAGTGTATACGGCAGATAGTACCGTTTTCTCCATGCAAGCGAGCGTAATGTGGGTCGGCACATGTAAGCAGTGCAGTTGCGCCTCGATGATGTCATGGGTTTGCAACATGTCTTTCATAAACATTTTTTATTGTTCTAGCGAATGGTTTCCGACACAGTTGCTTTCTGCGAGACCACCTGCTATTCGCTGCTTTACCTCTACCTGCACGGAACCAAGCAAGCATACACTTGCACACAATGGGAAACAACCCCAGCAGAAAATTTTCTATGATTACATCTTAATACGTTCGATAGAATTACTTTTGCACTGACGATGTGTGATCCACAAAGCATGATGCTGAAGCAGATGCGAAAAGAATTCTTTTGAAATCGTGTGGATTTTTTTTTCTCATGCAAAGGCATGAGTAGACTGAATTTTACTCCTCTTGTATAATAAAAGGAATGATGTTCATTATTTGTTTAGTGTTTACAAACATTAAACAAATTATTTTTCGTCACAATCCAATTTAATATGTCTACCTTCTGAGTACATTACACTACTTGCAAATGTAGCAACTCTGCTACAAAAAGAATGGACAAAAGTTGAGTCCATTCTTCTTGTAACTCTGTCGTGAGGAACTCTCGTATCAGAACTGTGTAATCTTGCATAAACTGCGTTGCTATGTTTTGAACGCTTCGTCCATAAGCGAGGCAAAAATTCATTTCTCAGCATGTTCCGATATCAATGTGCGTTCACTTGTTATGGAACTAATCAGCCCGTGACTGGAGAGAGTGTACACACGCACACACATCATACCATGAAGCGAAACTTCCTGTACCGAGAAGTTGGGGAGGGGATATTCCGTGACCCAAAATCTGAACTTCGCTAATTCAAGACGATTATATTTATGGTTGTTTAAGAAACTGGGAACCAGAAGAAGATCCCTTTTAGCATCTGTCTTTGAAATTTGAAACCAACTCTTCACTTGCCCTTGTTGGTGATTTCCAATTGTTTGAAAACTTCATGCGTACGTACTGACATCTACTGGCCGTTTAGGTTCGAGAACCGTTTTTTCTACAAATCGTTTGCGCAACTTCAGAACAGGAATGCTGTTTTGAAGTTGCGTTAAAATGGGGACTATAGTTTCAACACGGCTATAAAAGAAACCGGCAGAAAAACAACCTTGGTCACTATTTTGATTTATAAACTTTTTCCTCACTTGTTGACCATTCGCCGATTACTTGTTGATCTACTTCTGTGGAACTGCATTTCAAAAGTCAAGTGCTGCGTGCAATTCATTCATCGGGTCCCAAAAAACGTCCTTAGCGGTTATGAATCGTAATGTCATTCTGCTTATCAGACTCATAGAAAACCACTCACCCGAAATAGGGTAACCCACTAAAGATTTTTTTTCGAGCAGTAATGGCTTTTTCGTGAATTTATTTATAATAATAGGACAGATCAGAGAATACTCAATACGATAATTTTCTTCTAATTTCCGACAAGAGGCTCTTCCCGTAGGCCCGTGTCATCATCATCAGTCTTGGGACTGGTAGCTCAGCAGCAATTTCCTCCATTCCACTCTGTCATTGGCTTTCTTCTTAATCTCCTGGTAACTCTTCAGACCCGTGCTTGCTTTGATTTGGTCAACAAAGCTTCTCCTTGGTCCGCCCCTTCTTCTTTCCCCCTCTATTTTGTCTTCAGTTATTCTTTTCATCAGTCCATCATGGCACTGTATACCACCTATCTCTTCTAATTTTGATTGATCTAATTAGACTTCTTGTTTCGCTTATCTCTCTCTCAGGACTTGTTCGTTTGATTTTATTTTGTTCATGCTGCGCCAGTACCACATTTCGCGTTATTGCTAGATTTGCTTTCAAAAGCCTCCAATCTTCTTACGTCTTCTCTGCCTAGAATCCAGGTTTCACATCCATACAGTGCGATGCTCCATATCAATGTCTTTATTAATTTTTTTTTTTTTTTCAATTGTAAGTTGAGGTTTCCTGTTAAAATGCTTTTCATCTTAGAGAATTTGGCTTTGGAATTGTTTATTCTTTACCTTATGTCTTCTCTTGTTCTGCCATCTTCTGTTATTAGGCTTCCTACGTGTTTAAAGCTTTTTACTTGTTTTGTCTCCCACTGATGTCTATTCGTCCTTTATTTAGTGCTTTCAGGTTTCACTGACCTGACAGTAATCTGTTTCAAGGAAAAGGTGAATATTCAGGGCTCTTGGGCAGAACAATCCGATAACGAGGGTTACATTCTCCTAAGCTATCTGATCTGTTTTTTCGAGACTTTTTTCTCTATACATAGGAAATAAGGACGAATTTGTAATATCGCTTATTTTCATTCATTTACATTGAATAAATAATAATAAAAAAAACGCAGAAACTGAATTAAAATGCGTGCGATAAAAAAAACTGTATTTATTATTAATAGAAAGGGGGATGGTAAATCCCGTTTTATTTTATAGCCGGGTACGAAACTCAGATCGAAATCCATCGAGTTTCATGCCGAAAAAAACTATCGGCGGGCCCAAGTGTAAATGATCACTTGGGTAGCACAACACCATGCAAAGGTGGAGCAAGCTCCATCACAAACTTTAATATTCTCTCATAATGTAAAACCCAGCTCCTAAGAGATGTATGTATGTGTATATATATATATATATATATATATATATATATATATATATATATATTGTTTTTCATTAGGAGAAGAGGTCGCTACCCAGACCGGTTTCAACCTTTATTGAGGTCTCATCAGTGAGTAGGTAGACCTGGAATATCAAGGTTTTAAGTGAACAAGAACCTTCATACCTCTACTATCGAATTTCCTAAGTGTAGTAGATAGTAGAGGTATGTAAGTTCTTGTTCACTTAAAACCTTGATATTCCAGGTCTACCTACTCACTGATGAGACCTCAATAAAGGTTGAAACCGGTCTGGGTAGCGACCTCTTCTCCTAATGAAAAACAATATATATATATATATATATATATACATACATACATACATACATCTCTTAGGAGCTGGGTTTTACATTATGAGAGAATATTAAAGTTTGTGATGGAGCTTGCTCCACCTTTGCATGGTGTTGTGCTACCCAAGTGATCATTTACACTTGGGCCCGCCGATAGTTTTTTTCGGCATGAAACTCGATGGATTTCGATCTGAGTTTCGTACCCGGCTATAAAATAAAACGGGATTTACCATCCCCTTGCTATTAACAAATTCGCCGGTAAAATAGCCTTTTGGTTTATTATCTTAGTAATGTATGTATTATTATTCACGATGTATGTCTTGGGAGGCTGCGAGTTCGATAAGTGAAGTTAATTTGATAAATTTCTGTTATTTAAATATGCGAGCTTAACAAGAAGACTTGAAACCGCGATTTATTTTTATTTTATTTTTTTCCCTCTTCAGTTTGACACTCTGCCAATGAGATTCAGAGTGGAAACGAAACTTCGTTACTTTCACAGGATGAGCAATTCGGTGTGTCATCGCCAAAATGGCTCAGTAACGCGATGCATTTCGACGTGCTATTGGCACGTGTTCCAACGATGTCCAAACTGTCACCTGCACACAGAGCCTCTCTCAGATAAGGATATAGGGCACGTTATTGCTAGACATTTCAAAAATACTCTCCTAAGTGGGTCACGTGGCAACTTAACATTCGAGTCACAGCCATTAATACGAAACGGCTTCGAGTGCTTGCGATCTGTTCAGAAATCGAGCATTTAAGGTTTCTCGTCCTTTTTCTTACGAGCTTCGAACTGCTTTCCCAGTCACGTGGAACGGCATTTTTCATTGGACTCATCCGGCTTCCCTAGCCGGCATCATGTAGCGTCTTCGAGCTGATTTTAGCTACGATGAAGCAGGAGGTCCAAACGATGCTGTCGAGGTGGGGAAGAGCATAATTCCACTGGTTATGAGCTTTGGATTATGAATTTATTATTCTGCGTTCACTTCTTTGTCCCAAGCAAAGAGACAATTTCCATTGCTGGCGAGAGTTTTAAAATGCGAAGCAGAATTCAAATAAGCGTCGTTAATATGATTAATATGCAAAAGCCCTTATTGGGTCACCCAAATAACGAGTTATTTGAAAGAACGCAAGGGTTCACCGAAGCTTTCGATGTAGTAAATTCTTAAATACGGCGCATCGTGAGGATTCGGTTCTTTAAATTTATTTCAAATTACTGTAAATGTAGCACACTGACGGTTTCTGTTGGTTTTTCTCCTCCCCCTAAGTACAAACCTTTCAACTGTACTGCGCTGAATATCTTTAAGTGGAATAAATAGTTATTTCGGAGTAAACACAAGAAGATGGATGCCATAACCTAACAAAGAATCAATAGGCACTCATCGTGTGGCGTGTGCCCATTGAAGGAGGTAATTATACTCACAGCTCTTATTTAATTCTTTTTGGAGAGTCGTAAAATGAAAAAGAAACACTCCCACTTTTTTCTCTTCCGTCCTTGGGAAGCTAAATGAATTGTTGCACTTGAGGAACGACTCTACCCTTGATGGGCAGACCTGCCTTCGACATGAAGACCATTTATAAGAGCCTTCCATAAATGAATATGACACGGAAGCGGCAGTTTTCTTCCACAAAATAAACGAGCAGCATCTTCTTTGTCATGAAATCTTCTACCTGTTTTACAGATGGTGGACAAATCCAGAAAATATACGAACTGAATTTTTTGTAATTTCAATCCATTAATTATTCAGTTAAAAATAAAATAAATTACTTCACGGCTATCAGAGGTTACTTAGATATTCTGATTAACTTTTTGGAAAATTTAAATAAATCACTGAAAGTTTCTACAACAGAAATTGTAGGCTACATTTTGAACTCTGATCTTATTTGCATTTTTTTTGCCTGATATCTGTTTGCTGAAATTTCATTTTTCACCTTCTTCTCATGAATAAACATTCTGGGATCGTCAAGGGAGCAAATTATAATTTCCAACCCAAGAACTAAAGACGCTGAATGTCAACTCCTCCCCCGCACAAACAAACTTCCTGGAAGAACTCAAAAATTAGGACGGATGATGCACTCCTCCTCCCCGAGTTCATGCAGATTTCAAAATGCAAACATACATGATTCCCGCAGGAAGAAATGGAAGGACAGAAGTGCAAAAGTATGAGAGAGAGAGAGAGTCCATATAGAGAAGCTATAATTATACAGCGAACTAAGCACCAGGAAAATTGTGGGGAAAAGATGTCACTAGGGGGAGCCAAACTGATAATGCGATAGAAAAGGGCAGGAGAGGAGGGACTACTAAAAATAGCAGCGAAGTTTTGGAAATACACAGAAAGAGGAAGAGAGCGAAGTGAACAAATATCATATGGCATTAAAAAAAAGGGCTTCGTTCACTATATGACGCAAACACATTTGAAAAAAAAATTATATATATATATACATGAATGCGCGTAGATTTAAAGGCAAATAACAGAAATAGAAAAACGCAATAAAAAAAAGTTTTTAGATTCTAATCCCGAGTATTCGATTTGTGGCAATTTTTTTGAAAAATTCCTAATCATAAAGCTATAGCATCATGGATGGGATCAGCACCGACGCCTAGTACTTTTCTTGTGTGTGCGATTAATGTTCGGCGCCTTTCCAGAAAAGTTTTTTTGGAATAAAGTGTGAATAAAACGAACAATAAATGAAAACCGCTTTATAGTATAATGTTACCTACGGATTAGTCCTGCTTATAAATTTTTTTTACACGGAACTCAACAATTAATCATAAGTTGATTTATGATACATCAAACAATAAAGAACTATTTTAGATATATTTTCGTAAATTTTAATCAAAAATTACAGATATATATAATCGGGTCCAGGATATAATTTCAGAATTTATTTGTTCGTTTCCGGGAAGGCCCGAATGGAAGACGACGTACATTCATAATTATATGTACCATTCGTTTAAACTCTCATCTCATATTTTTTGAGATCTCTTAGGCGCCTGTGTATATCGCACACGCCACCAGTCGCCGGGCCTGGATGGGATAATATCTCGAGACCAAACATTCCAACTTGCAGTCCGTGGGGTTGAGTCGCCACTGGGCAACGCTAACTGTCTACATCTGGGACACTTACAAACATCAACACCTGCGATGGGATTTGAATTTGTGGTAGCAGCTGATGCCATCCATTTCCCGACTATCAAGAAAAAGAGGAGGGGGGGAAGTGGGTCACATATCTGTATTAGGCTGATGTTTGACAAAGCAATAAATAAGAACAAAAGGACCATTTGGAAGGGTAGTGAAGACATTGCAGGATTATGAGAAAATTGGTCACAATCAGAAAAAACTGGGACCACATTTTTCCCCACTGCTCCAAGGAATCGATGTGGAGGGGTATTCGACGTTTTCAAATACACAAACAGATATCAGGAAAAGAAGTTTTGTTAATTCGAATTGATTTCAATTCATTCCGGCGAAAATCCCGCTTTGATGTTTTCATGGCCATCTCACGTTTCTTGCTTGTTTAAAACTGTTGGGATTGGCAAGAAAAGTTTGCTTATCACGTTCTACGGTGTGTTTTCGTTACAAAAGCTTCTGCAAGCACTTCTCCCCTCCTTCGCGAACGAAAGTCAATATTTACTCGGAGAAATTCCAAATTTCATCACTCGGTGCGAGCTGTTAGACCGTTGCCCCAAGCGGAACAAGGTCAGTCCCCCGATGCTCTGAACGCTCCGCTGCCACGTCCGCAAGATATAACTTCACCAATTCGACTTATTTCGGACTCTTCCTCGAGTTTAAAGGGAAACGGTCGTAAAGGAGGTGACACAGAAAGAGATAACCGCGGTTGCAGACGGCCAATGAAGGGCCGACCTGAAGTAACCGGAGGTGACCTTCAGCCTTTAAACCATCGGCAGCAGTTCCGCTTCGAATCTCAATATGCGCTGGAAGAAGAGGGAAGACGAACGGGGGGAAGGACGGAACTAAGGCAGTAGGTTCCGACGACTGGAAATGAACGCTGTATGACTAAACCGTTCCTGATATCTGCAAGGCTGGTCTGATGGGTCAAGCTTCGATAAGTAGTTCAGTCGTGATGAACAGAACTCGTTCACGGTCGAAGATTTATCGCGTTTCCTTTTAAAATTAATAAAGCAGAACTCGAGCTCCAATTACTTCAATCTTTACTTTGTAAAATATTCCCTCCTGTCCAGAAAAATAAATGAATATTACAGCTGTCCGCTTTTTTTTTTTCTTTTCACTCTGGGGCGGGGGGGGGGCACTTATTCAAAGTCTACTAATTTCTATACGTTTTGAGCAACTTAAGATATCTAGCAAGATTTCCCAAACTTTACATAACTGGGGCCCGTTTTATTAGTACTTTTTTTTTTTTTTGCAGCCCTCGCGTATACACAAGCAGGTAGTTTGTTGAATTAGTTAGATTTATAATATCAATAAGTTCATCGGTCAAGCAAAGTATTTGTATTTTCTATTTTAATAACATGGGCATAAATAGAGAATACTTCGGCCGGACTCATTGGTTTTATATTTCTCTGTTTTATAGCTTCATGATTTTTTTCGCTGTGATATTTACATTTTTTTTTTCTTCTGAGGACCGGTCATGACCCTCGTAACCCACTAAGACAATGCCTAGGAGCGGTTAAATTGTATCTCAACCTTAAAAACTTTTTTTATTCTTTTTATTTAGGGTCAGCATATACCCTAACATGGGACTGGTATCAGGCTGTGGACTACAATCGGAAACGCTGAAATGCAACATTCGTTTTTTTTTTTTTAATTAAAAAGGCAAATCGGCCAAAGAACACACGCAATTAATAGGCGAATACTATTAGTGGTCAGTAGATAGTGGAGAATTAAGTAGCATGCAGCGCGTCCTCGGACTCCCTGGGGTATCATCTAATGACAATAATACAAATGAAAGCACTACTTTCGCATCGCGTGCTTTCTCTCCCCCACCTTTCACCACGCAACCACTAGCAAAAACAGAACCTCGCAAAATTAAGTTTCACAGTTCGGTGATAATGGAAGTCCCTTGTGAGATTTGCGTCAAGGTTAATTGTTAATAAAGAAGATATCGAAACCCATGGTAGGTGAGGATTAGATATCCAGGAATATCTAATCATTATAAGCATCTTATGTGGCCTTTCACATCAGAAAACGGTCTTCCCATAGGCTTAACACACTATGAAGCCCGAAAGCTTACTGTGGGTGGGGATAGAGCTAAGAAAAAAATGTACTTTCAATCAGAAAGTAAAATCTTTAACCAAAAAGGGTAACTGTCGTGTGATTTTTGTTTACAAATGTTAAAACGTATTAAGTAATAGTACCCACTCCCTCCCCGATCTGACCACAAACATATTGTCTATGGACATATTATGAACACGTTTTGTTTCCATTTCGCTTTGGACAAACTTCCCTAAGATGATAAACTAGAACATGCTACAAAGAGGTCAGAGCCCAGGGCAGCCACGTACCACGGCACAATGGCGCCATTCACATCGTACACTTCTTTTTTATAAGTTGATGGGCTCCAATGGGCGATTTGTATATTTATTAAGTTTTTTCCCGAAAGATGGAAGTAACACGTCTTGTTCTAATGGCGATCGCTCCGGTTCTACTTATGAAAGATCAACCAGTTCCATAAGCATACTTTAATTTTTCGACTAATGTACTGATCGACGATAGTCTTAAAAGAACAGTATTGGTATTATTGCACTGGCTAAACCTGTTTTGTTTACTGTAGCAAAATGTACACGTATACTTGCATTACGACATACGAATCGCTATGTAATAACTAACGCTACCTTACGGTAAATTAATACACAGCGCGGATTCAGGTTGCTACGAAGTCCAATTGGCGATTGTTTATTTATTGTTATGGGAATTCAGAAAAATTTAGCCTCGTTATTTAATACTTGTTACAAATTTTAGCTATGGATAAAATGCGAAGCTATTATGTTATTTCTATTCAGATGTTGGAACGAAATTAAAAAAAAAAAAATGATTGTTGAATAAATGTTTGGAGAAAAGACTTCGGAGCTGCTAAGTCTTTTCCAGTTTCAGCAGAATGTAGTCGAGATACGTCACGGATGGACCATTTACTGAATGCCACTTTGTGAACACAATGCGCCTCAAGTAAGTAATATGAACTTCCCAAAAGAGGACAGGTAGGATGTTTTCAGAATCTTATGGTACAGGAAATCTTTCAAATGGTGAAAAAAACCAGTTGCTGGATACTGATGGAAAAAAAAAATCAAGTAAAGAATGAGGGCAAAGACAGACAACATTTGTCAGATATATTCTTGACAAACATAAGGAAAGTGAAACGCATGACAAACTGAATTCACAACTAAAATCTATCTGATTTGTAAATAGAAGGGGGGGGGGGAATAGGGAATAAAATCCAACAATTAAAATATGCGACGAATGAAATTATTTTGAATAAGGTAAGAAATGCTAACATTTATTTTAACACAGTCTTTGATGTAAGTCGCGTAGTCTTGTTTTTGGGGATTCTGTTTAGTACATGGCATGACTGGAGAAGGATTATACACAATTTTAATAGACTATTAACAAACCAAAAAAAGCCGCCAGGAATACCACAATGCAAATGTAATATCGTCCAAGAACTCCAGTTAGCTTTCAATAAGCTCCAACATTTAGTTGAAGCCGAAAACACTTAAATTTGAAACCATCAGATGGACATCATGCCACTCGAAACCCAATTAGAGGCAGATACACAGCGTTCTTTTAGAAATTATTAAGATCACCAACAAAGATACGTCATAGAACCGTAAGTCACAAGATATACTTTCGAAGACCTCCACTTTTCGATTTATTTGCTCAGTACTCGTTTGGTTTTGCGCAAAATGCAGGAACCAAAACTCAACATACACCCTTGAAAGCAATTATATTTACAAAAAATATATATTATTGATGATAAATTACGAACATCTTGGCACTAATGCCAACATGAAAAAAAAAAAAAAATTATATATATATGGGGGGGGGGGAAGACTCATGTCGAATGCTACGATCAGCCCTTCTATAATATTGGTACAACAATATCTTGAAAAGAAACGTGTGCGATACTGAAAGAATAATAAGGTGGTCTTTTCAATATTGCGGATGTCATTTGGAAAATTTCAACGAACGCGTACCAGTGCGACTACGTAAAAATTCACAATTGAAACTGACTGATGAACAAAGTAAGGAATGCTATCATCATGAGAGAGCGAGGAACTAAAAACCTTCAATTGTCCTCTGAAATCGAGTATGTCACCGGTGGAAGTATTTCACGATATATTTGCAACAATAATTTACCGAATACATTTTTAAATTTAAACGATCAAAGAATTTTGTTTCCACAAAAGCCAGGCGTATTTTATAATTCAATCTCTCTATCCTAGTGAGCGGTTTCTAATTACTGCAATTAAAAATTCCGATTTTGTATTCTTTTATGAGACAATAATTGTATTTTATAATTTGTACAGGATGATTGCGTTTGCTAACTTTAAATTATTTTTCTCGATAATAAAATAGTAACTTAAAATTACTTAGACTAGCGGTTCTGCCAGTAGACTCAATTTAGAAATTTTGGAAGGCAAACCTTATTACACCGATTCTTTAAATATAAATCAATAATACTGTTAAAGCAACCCGCTCTACAGCTATAACGTGTTTAGCAGCTAACGTAGATGTGGTCCACGGCAGCACAGCGGTAACGTGCTTGTTTCCTGAGTGGAAGACCTGCGTTCGATTCCACGCGAAGGCATTTAGGAAATTTATTCCTGCCTTCTTCCACCCAGCGCCGAGTTAGTCGGTCTCGGGCCGTGGAGTGAGGTTTTCTCCGGGTGCTCCGGTTTCCCCTCACAGGCAGACAAACCGACCTCGAACACACACAAGGGATGGACAAGAACACCGAATTTCTTGGAATTTCAATGCGCCGTTTTTCGGCGTATTGAACTTTCAAGGAATTCATCGGGGGACGGGAACTACCTTAGAGGTAGTTCCTTTCGTCGTCTTTTTTTTTTTTTTTAATGTATACTCTGAATTATATTTGCAATCTTTGCTATATGACCCTTAAACTAGAGCAGGCTTTTACAAAAAAGCCTGCTGCGATAACCCATGCTGGGACTCAACTCACGACTTGTTGTTGGAGAGCTGGCTTTCTTGTTAATAGAGATTTAATAATTCTATTTTTTGGGATTTATGATGAGCAGAGGACTGGTTTATATACATTCAAGGAAAGCAGGTTGACAATAGACTGATGTAGAAAGAGAACCATAAATTTCACATTGGAGGTGAACATCTCAAAGTGATAATACTCATAATATGTTGATCATTCCGTTAGACGAGTGCCCGTTTTCCTTTCAGCCATACACAAACTATAACAAAGTTATAGAGGAGTCACTAACAACGATATTTTTTAAAATCTCTGAATTTCAATGAACAATTCCAGAACAGACAGAGAAGCCAAAAATATTTTCCACTTTCAACTATCGGAACTGAAGGAGACAAAATTGCTCTAGTGAGGTTTAGAGGTATCAGGCTGTACTATCCAATTATAATAAATACTGTCAACTTAAGTTTACTGAACAATTTATTCAAATATATGGAAGAAGAAAAAAAAAACTTTTGGGCTTCCATTTGTTTAAAAGTTTTTTTAAAAGAAATTCGTCGATTAGCAACCCCACAATAATAAAGAAATTTTCTCCCAATAATAACACCACAATTCGCCATTCCTCAAGTGTTGCAAGGCGCAGGCTGGAGAATCATTTTTTTTTTTTTTTTTTTTTTAGTGAGAACTGTGGAGATTTTAACGATGGTCAATATGACAATTCTTCGAAAACCAAAGCCTTTCAGCAGACAGAAAACCGAATTAAAATTTATGATAGTTTTGACAACAGAAAATGTATTTTGTTAATAAATATGTAGCCCCGCCTCCAACTATAGTTTTTTCTTACATTTCTTAATGAAAATATCACCTTTATGTTTTTTCATGAATTCAAGATTACACTTTTAGATTTTTATACGAACTGCAAAGCTACTAGTATATGAGCATCTCCATAGTCTGCAACCTCATCGCACGAAGCCCCACTAACATTTCACCGGGTACTAACGGCCATTCGCACAACACTTGTCAAACTTGAGCTCCTTCACCAACAAATCACTCTTACATACACAGACACACACACAAAAAAGAAAATGTCTTCATGCCCTGGACCACTCAGTTTCTAAGGATGGCCACTGGTTTGCCTCAAGCTAGTAAAGTACCGAAAAATTGTCTCGTGTCAATCCTAAAAAACCCTTTAAGTCACTTAAAGGTCAACCGAATTTTGTAACCCACACATCTTCAATGTATTCTGTAAGTGATATTCCATAGCTGTGCTAACCTCTTGATCACTCCCCACATACCAAAGAAACTCGAATGATCCTTGTGGTGCACAAGTCCACACTGGCCGTATAAAAGTGTGCGTCCACCAGAACACCCCCAACTTTAATTTCATGAATCCAATTCCACTATGCAGCAATTTCTTCATCTGAAAGTGCTCCATGGAGGTGTTCATATAATAGCAGCTTCGCAGTTTGGATAAAGATCTGAAAGTGTAATCTTAAATTTATGAAAAGCAACTTAAAGGTGATATTTCATTAAGAAATTTTAAGAAAAACTGTATACAGTCATACACTATCAATTATCCACTTAAGCCTTACTTTCCCACATTAAACTGACAGCCATCTCCATTGTGCAACGTCAGTCTATTAAAATCAGCCTATAAGATCTCTACATCATTTTTATTAATCAGTTCTGTATCATCAATAAACTGATCGTTTTCCATATAATTAAGAAACAAGTTAAAAAAAAAAAGCAGTGGTCCAAGCATAGAGCCTTGTGGCACACCGCTCCTGAATAAACTACTCTCTGACGTCCATTAGCCACCCTCCTATTCACATCAACTTCATATCCAAACCCACTTGCTCTAATATAACACTTTCGTGCTGTATTCGATCAAATACCTTTGATAGGAACCACATGGAAGTGAAGTTATTGCATGGTTATAAAAGTGGGTGAATTACTCATGCTGCCCTCCTGAAACAGTATGCTATTCATTATTCCCTAATTTTGTCTCCTTTATCCCCCCCCCTTATCCCATCACATTCTGCTTCGGATAAGTTAAAAATAGGTTAAGTATGAATAAATTACGTTTGGATATCTTAAAAGAATGTACTTTGACAACATATGAAAAATAAAAACGTCCAATAGGTTATCCAAGATATCCATAATAAAATACTTGCAGAGAATCGAAAATTTTAGTTTCAGTCAAAATAAATATTTCAGTTATCAGCTTTTGAAAGCCGCATGTATAGTAGGTTATCTTAATTATAGTGAATGACTGGAAAAAGATGAATTGGAAGACCAGGAAAGCGAGACCGAAACTTGGACTACAATCCCTGATAGGAAGACGAGTGACCATTTCCACTTTATGTCCGGAAGCAAGTGAACAATAAATTGGGAATATCATAAATTTAATATATGAAAATAACATTATTCGCCTTTATTTATTTTTTTATTGTGGTAAGTATGCAGATTCGAAGGGTCTAATAATTGTATTCAAAAGGTGCAGTTTTCTAGATCAGGGTTTCTGTGTTTTGTACCCTACGTAGGGTTGTAATTCATAATAAAAATATAACTTCAATTTTGTTTCATCGCTGCTCTGCAAATTTTTGTAAATAAATAGAATGATCGAAGTTATATTACCGGAAGGTGATCTCCTTATAAAGAATGCTGATGAAAACCGAAGCGGATATCCAATATTCAGCATCCACTGCATCGGTTTTTAAACTATCAAAAAGTAAGGTCACAAAAATCAATAAATTATGTCCAGTTCAAAAATTTAATTTTGTATCCAGCCGAGCTATTTAATTTGCAAAATACCATAATCCAATACAAAGTGATATTTCTTAAGAATATAACAATTTCTTGCATTATAAGGCATAGATCACAACGTCAACTACAAACACCCATCGGTGCGGAAGTTATAGTTCGGCCAGCGGAAGTTATCATATCCCTCGTTACGTAAGTGACCTTGCGTGTAGATCCCCCGAGGTACGAAGTATTTGAAAAGAACTTACGCGGCGTTGTAATTTGGAAGGAGACGATGATCACTGCTCAAATACGTCGAGATTGTTAGTCCGTTCATGATACGTGAAGGTCACGCTACGTAAGAGTGAACACTCTCAAAAGGATTGGAATTAGGGATGGATGAGGAACGCACGAGACATTTTCACAATAAATACATTTCCCTGCAATTAATCGATTAAGCTTATATCATAAATCGTACACAGCTCTTATATCATAAATCGTACAGTGTGTGAGCGCTAAATAACTCGCTTATTCTTGCAGCAGTAACAAAATTAAATTCCCAATTACTTGGCTTTTAATTCCGTAAAATATTTCCGCTCAATGTGGTGAGATCAAAGATAAATTTTACAGCTTACGATGGAAGACGAAAGGCATTTTGTTCAGCAGGAGGGATGGATTGAAGATACTTCAAACTGTGCAACTCCCCTCCAGTTCTGAATTTCAGTTTAAACGTCTATCTTTCGTAGCAAACATCTTAATTTTTCCAGTCTATTATTTGCAGTGCTGATGTTATCTAGACTGCTTGATAACCTTAACATTTCCGCCTGATAAGCACAAAGGGCAGAACACCTTCAATGTCCAGTTCAAAACGAAAACTGATGCAGATAGCTTGGTCCTACATAACTTGTTTATTTATCTATCTTTAGAGGGCGAAGATTTGCTTGGATAACGATAAGATACACAACAGGATTATGTTTTTTATTTATTTTGTCATTCTCAAATCACCAATAAACAATGACTGGAATTTAGGTCCAGAGTTAAGTTCGGTTTCTTTTGAGACTCCAATCTCACATGAATCATCGAGATTCATGTGAGATTGGATATAATATAATATAATACTTGGAGACTACTATATACTCAGAATCTCAGGCTGACTATATATCAGTCGAAAAATAAACATGATTTAAGGCCATTTTTAAATGTAATGTATAAAATTAATTCGTTCAAAAGGGGAAACTCGAGGACTTCGGCATACTGCAACTTAATTCGACTCATTTACTATAGTTAACATTTCAGGTTCTCGAAATGCATTCACTTCTTTATTCAAAGAAGCTCTGTTTACTGGGGAAGCTGTCGGATTACTGAAATTAGACACGTCTATCAATCACCGAGCATGTTTAATTATCGCAGAATTAACAATATTTCGAGTTAAATGTCTGCACTGTTACTACCCTTCATAAAGCAAGTTAAAAATACGCACAATTTCGAATTTAATAAAAACTCGTCCTAAATGCAGCAGCAGAATAAAATTTTGAATTCGCTGGAATTTGAGGTCCCTGAAGCTAATAATTGTTGTTTGGTGGTTTGATATTACAGTTATGATCCACATATCTCTTCTACATTTTTTGCTATGTGTACTACCGTAAATTGCTATTCATTTACGCAATAAAAATGTAATTTTCTAATAAACCAATACACAGTTTTTTTAGATTCACGATATTTTTATACGGAATTATTCTTTAAAATGCAATAATTGTATCTGTGCGCCTTTTTAAAATATGTATTTGCGTTGATTAAAAATTAATAAATGCACAATTCTGTTACACGTTCCAAAAGCAATTTGCATAGCGAACAATTAACGGGGTTAAAAATTAAGTCTGCGTCTCGTGTGGTGCTGTCGTTTATTACAAACGCGAGCAGTCATTGCTTTTGTAATAAACGCCAACAGATCCACTGCACATTCATCCCATTACTCGTTTAGTGCTATCAAACGAACAGTAGTTTTACACGTAATCCACCTGTTTACGTAAACGCCGAACCTTGCCTAGTTGGCAGAGGTCGCTCCGCGTAGAGCCTTAATGTAGCCATTAATTAGGGAGGAGCAGTAAACTATGCGTGAATGACGTCATCGTAACCATACCTCTGCGGTTTTGCTATTTATAATAGTAGGAGTAAGAGGTTTAAAAAAATCGGCACACGCAGACAGCTGGTGGCATGCTTGCACGTGAGAAGCATGAAACTTAAATATGGCATGAAACCCCACGCTGGGAACCTTCCATTATTGTAGGTTGCGGGTCGAGAGGTATCTTAGCTTCGATAAATTTCACTGTTTCACATAATAATTTGAACGCAATCCCCCCATCGAAAATACGAAAAACTGGGAGGCTGATAGTGCAGAGTAAGCTTATGACGGTTAAGGTTTCGAATACTATTTGTATCCGCGTTCTTTTGAACTAGCTACTAACATTCTAATGATTCATTCTATATTTGGGGGGAGGGGGAAGAGGGAGAAAAAAAAGACAGAACCTGAAGCTCAGAAAAATGAAATAAAATGTTTTTCATCCACACAAATATTTAAACAAAGCGAAAAACTGTACTAAACAGAGCTTAGATGGCATTATCACGTGATAACCGTCATCAGTTAATACGTTTTAATATTTAACATTTAAGTAATGTTTCTTAAAATTACTTTGCTGAACGCTTGAAATAGTAATTTAAAAAACTATCTCGAAATGGAATATGTATTTTGGAAACTAAATACAGTTCCTTCACTTTAATAAATCAAATCCACATGATGACGTCATTCTTGTAGTGAGGTCACATATTACAGGAACGTGTCATTTTTACGAAAACATCTGAAAACATGCAGTTGTTTGCTAATGTTTCGGAATGACTAATTCGGACTTAAAAAAAATAACGTTGGTAATTAATATTAAAACTAATCAGATTTAACTCAAATCGGCTCGGGAACTTCTTTAAAATGACTATTATAAAACAACTTAACACAGAACTGAATTAAACAATTGCAATTAGTCATATCTAAAGACTACATGATCCGAATTTAAAAGCTTTTGATGGATTTAAATGTGGTAGTTTTAAAAAGAATTCTGCCCCAAAACAACGCGTAGCTTGTAGGTCGCAATATGAGGCAGGAAAAAAATAGAAAAACAGGGAACAAATAAACCAATTAGAAATTAATTATCTTCGTCTATGTATGCTCATAATTCTCATTTACTGTTAACGTCTGCACTGCGCAACCTCTCTTTTTTTCGAAGGGAAGGGGGGGGGGGTTAAAAAGTGCTATTTGGAAATACGGGTAACACTTTGAGCAGATGCAGCGGTAGTGGACTCGGTGGTTTCGATAATGTGTGGCCGTGTAGGCCAAGAACGTGGCCTAAGGGTTCCGAATGGCACCTGCGACGTACGGTTTCATTTAGCTCCCTTCTTTTAAACGAAAAAGAATTTAGCCATAGCTTCCATTAAAAACAAAATAAAATGAACATGGCTTTCATCTGAGCTCGACAGAATAACTAATAACGGGTAGAAATATCGCACTCACTATTAATACAATATTCATTAAAATGGGTTAGGGCTTTAAGAAATTCATTTTAAAACACGATACTTTAATTCATTGCTTTTATTCGTTTGCGTGTACCAGATAGGATCGGGAGGAAATGTATTTCAACTATGCACAAGCACCAAATACGTAGTTAGGCTGTCGGTACATACACACTATTATCGAATCTGGAATGTTTACTGAACTGCTGATCCAGTTTGGTTTAATTGAGAAAAAAAAAACTAAACTTTTATTAACCAAAATTATTCCCAAACACGTTTAATGCCACTACTGCGTAACAAATGTCACTTGGTCAGATGAATGATGATCGGATTAATCCCAAGTTTTTTTTAACAAATGACACCGTGATTTGAGTGGTTGTATTATTGGTAGGCCAATGGGCGTCCGTATGTTATCTCTCGGAATTGATTTCCGTCAAGGCACACGCTAAGGGCAGACGAGGCATCCCGTTAACAAATGAAAGACAGTTGCGAAGTGCGGCAATATCATGGCGGTTTCACACCACGTTTTACTGTTATGTCAAACCCATAGAACCACTAAAATATGTTTGTGAGGAAAACATGAGGCGTTCCTTTTAAAATAATTCTGGCGATGTTTTAGATACGAATGAAATTCCAACTCATTCCATCTCGCATCAATAAGTTCGAGTTTAACTGATGCTTTCCTCTATAATTTGTTTCGATTTTATATAGGTAATTTAGAATTACAATTTTGTAATTCAATACTTTCAGAGTGAGGAAGCAGCAACTCCAGATGCTCCCCACATTGTGAGCAGTTTGAGCACTGGAGGCCGTTAGGTACTATCGCCTTCCAGCCCCTTTTCGTTTTATTAAATCATTAATTATGAAACAGTAATGCTAAAAGACTGATAGAAGTACTGTATGGGAGTTTTTTTTTTTTTTTGAAGGAAAAAAAAATACAAAGTCTATTATTAATGTTTTTAAAATATTTCATATTAAACATTTGCGTCATTTTAGATCTCATGCTGTCAACTGCTCAGCAAAATGCACGACACACATCGAGGTTATACAATATCACGAAGCACGCCAAACTCTTGTGAAACAAAGCAATAAAAATCATTAAACGTACGAATGTCTCGATTCGTTGGTTCCACCGTAACACCTGCAGTTAAAGTTCATTTCCAAAGCCTAATACTGAAATTCACACACACAACAAAAAGTCAAATTTTACTTTACCTTCCAAAATCGAACTTCTGAAATGTTATCCAAGTCAAATAATGCGTAGTTCGATTTGCTACAAAAGCAGAATACGACACACACAGCGTTTACGAAATTCTTCAAATTAAAAAGACAGCCGTGTGTTGGTGGTAGTGGGGGGAGGGGGAATGAGTAGGGGAAGTTACGAAGTTATGTACTCTTCTATGCTCGTTCTTCGTTTATTCGCCACACCCCAACTTATTCTATGGAGAAGGTTGTGCCTGTTTCATCAATTTTAGTGAACGTATTAGCCGAAAATAGTTCCAGTCAACCGAAATTTCTCATGTACATCGTTATATTTAGTTCAAACTTAATTTTCTGAATAAATCTTAGCCTATGTAAATATTCCAATAATTCCCCCCCCCCTCCACAGTTGAAGTTCGAGTAACCCCACTCTCAAAGAGCACGCGACAGGTTGCACAGAGAAAAAAATCATCCGTCAATTACTTCGATGTTTTAATGTTTCTGAAAATTCTTTATTTTAAAATAAACTTCGGTGAAAATGAAGGATTCCATTCCGAGTTTGGTAATCTGCGGTTTAGAAACGAGAATTTTTCGTCCGTACCAAGAAGCAGATTTCAGAAGGAAGTATGAAACTGCTTCGTATTTTTGTATTCAATAATAATAAAAGGATACTCAGGCTATATCTAGCCGTCCTCAAGCAATTCCTAAAAAAATCAAACAAAAAAAAAATAACTGGAAAGGTATTCAACTAAAAGTTCCTTTATAACCACAGGATATTCAAGCATACAACCAATAACACAGCTGGCAGAAGAAACTCGATGAAAAAGCACGAAATAATTCGCCATTTTTAATTATTTTCAGCCACAATTTAGCAGAAAATTCCTGGCTGAGTTAGGAAGGCCTGTTACTCGAGTGAAGGTTAGTCACGCGCCTAAGGACACACCCATTGAAGCATCCCTCTTCAACTGAATCTCGATGCATCATGGGGAAAATGGGATCAACTTAAATCTATTGTCAACGAATATTTTTTCCCCTTTAATAAAAATTCCTCACTTCAATCTGGTTAAACTTCGCTAAAGAACACGAATAAGTTATAGAACTCCTGAAATTAGGGAATATTTTTCCAGATGGGGAACCATGAATGTTCTTATTAACGAATGTATAACACCGAATAATCCTTCCAAATTAAAAAGAGACGCGTGTATCTCTCTCTTATTTTTAACACCATTAGAGAAAACCGTTACAGAAAATAATCTTAAAACTGAAACGTATACACTACAGACAATGCAATTACATGCAAAGAGTTTTCCTTGTTAAAATTTATTTCACTTAGGTAAGATACGCAATTAGCATAAATATTTCAAATTACCTCGTCAATTCCAGTAACGCACAATATCAGAACCAGACAGATTATTTCGGTTTTCTGCAGTATTGGTGATATCTTACTGAATTACGAAGTTTGGCAGTGTTGATCGAGACGTTCTGTCAGTGCAAGACTGCATTTGCGCAGTTTTCGACATTACATGAATATTATGCTTGTCAATTGCGTAGGTTTTTGCGACAGCAAAGTCGGAGAGGAAAAGCAGGTCATGAATATTATGATATTCATAACCCACGAAAGACTGCGAATTTCGTATTTTAGTATTACGGGCCGTCTTACACCAGGCGATGTAATCTACCACAAACGCATTCACAAATCCATGTCACAGTGTGGATTTGTGCATCCTCTCGGTCAACTAGGCCAGTGATTGTACCATAGAGATTAATGCATCACAGGATATCTGTGTAGGGCTTCTATTTCTGTACAATAAAACCGCAGGCCACTTTGCGTTCGGACCTCGTCAGGCCGCAAACACTGTCAATCTATCAAAGTGATCCCACAATATCTGAATTACCATGCGCGCGCATTAATTTTGATACATCACAAACAATGCATAACCCATTGGATTCTATTTTCCCTCCTACTAAATTTCTAAAATATTTCATTTTCTGGTTTAACCCGATGACAATTATTATCTGAGCCAACATCGGATACAAATTCAATTTTAGTGATATTGAATGATATCACTATACAAGAATATTAAATTCAGAAATCCAGCTTTTTATGATTAGGCCCTGTGTAGCTCAGTGGAAGTGGCGCTTGGGTCCTCTTCTATTCGAAGTTAGACCGACGTTCAAGTCTAAGACTATCTTCGACCCGTTTCCAAAAGCTAGATGGGATATAAAGGCCACCTACTAGAGAATAAAAGGCGTCAGCTGATTTATTTTATAGTTTTTATGATTATCTCTGGTGATCACTTCCGCACCACTTTTTATTTTTTTATTGTCTCAGTCAGAGACTTAATCAGAAACACAATCTTAAAATTGTAAAAACACACACAAAAATACTGCAAAGAATAAGTGGAAAAAAGTTGAGATTAAAGCCTAAAGTGCAATGAGTGCTGTTGGCTAGCCTTAACTCTCGGGCACGAGGCCTAAATGCTGGACGGACGGCCAACTTAGGTTTCTTTCTGTGGGTACAAATATATTTTTGCCTTTTCTTGGTGGATTAACACTGTTTTTTTATGTTCTTACGAAGCAACGGTCGTATTCTGCAAGTTTCGCCCAGTTTTAAAAGGTTAAACGCAGCTCATTAACAACATATCTCTTCTTACATAATTAAGTTATCGCAGGTTACTAAAATGCGGTTGATCAATTTTAAAATTCGCCATCAGAAAGCTAGATTTAGTGTCTACAGTTCACTATTCTTGTCTGCCAAGTGTGTTCTCTGACTGATTTACCTGTATGCTGAGGGGAAAAAAACAAACTTTGTCACTCCATATGAGATCTGCACTCACCTACGGCGAAAAGTAAGTTCCAGTCTTCCAACGAAGGGTGCATTGTTCTGCCGATCTTCCAACTGGGCCGTGGAAGAAATGTATCCCCCCCCTCAATTATATTAGAATTTTGCAGACGGAATGACTAGGATCTTAAAGGAACACAGTGGGAAACATAAATGAGTCGCTCATGGTTATTTTTCTGCATTCACACAGCAAAGATCGATGAATTACTTTTTCTAGAATTGTAAGAAGTGAATGAATTTGGAATTATTTAGGACATAAGTAACTAACTTATGGTTGGTTACTTGTATCTTAAAACCAGCCTGGTTGGCTGAATGGTTAGCGTATCCACTCTCAGCCAAAAGGCTACGGGTTCAAATCCCACCGTGGGCATGGATGATTGTGTGTGAAAATACTAGTAGTGGTGGTGGTAGATGGCGTTGGTGTATTCGCGGTTTCGTTGTAGTTGGCGGAGACAGAGAGTTGTAGAGTAGTGCCCTCTCTCAATGAGTTTTTGGACTCCATGGAGGTGTCACGTAATAATAATGACTAAATTACAAAATAACGGTTTATCCTGTTAATTTTTTACATATTCTTAAATAATACAAATCATTACTTTTTAAATTATTAAAGAAAAATAAAGTGCTGAATTCATTATAAAAGAAGTACTAATCCAGAGCTTTAGTTATCTCTTTTATGTCGCCTAATCTATATCCTTACATTATTTGTTCTCTCAGTGTCGCCATCTGGTTGCAATCTTTTAAAGGAGAGCAGGGTGGGTGAGGGGAGAATCGACAAGTTCAGAAGAGACTAAAGATCTTGGCACAAATGAAATGTTCGTTTTTTGTTCTTATTTTATTAATAGCATTCCAAATGTGCAGACATAATTTGGTGACCGAAAGAATAGCGGCTGTACTTTGCGACCATACTGATGGATCAGTGGTGTAGTAGAGCTTTTGCCGCCCGGGGAGGTCCATGAGTTTTCCGCCCTTCTCAATACATGCCAAAAATACTATAAAAAGTCAAAACGACGTAGAGGGAAATAAATGAAAACACTATGTTTATTTTTGAAGTAAAACTTTAATTTCAACATTCGATTGTTATTTTTCTTGCTTTTCTGTTATCAAAATCGTCGATGATATCGACGAAGTCTATTTCAGGGTAATGTAGGTAATTCTTAATTTATTTTATTTAGAAAAACTCCTCTCACAACTAGCAACACTTACAGCAATTGTGAGGAAAATTCGCACTAGTATTACAATATTCGGAAATGAGTTCTCGAGACTGTATTTTAGAATTAACTGCAAAAGTTCAAAAAGGTTCCAAGTGTCGCCCGGGGCGGACCGCCCCTTCGCACCCCCTAGCTACGCCTCTGCGATGGATGTTTGTTGTAAATCTGCTCAGGTGGTAGATGATTTCATCCTCCACATGATATGCTTTTCAAAGTCTTTAGATAGTAAAGGAATTTCATTTCTAGGTCGAGACCACCATCCTACGTATTGGTCTCAAGTGGCGTGTAAAGTAAGTCCTGTTTGCTCTCTAGGGGAAGGTTTCTAGATTAGGGGTGGGTAACCTTTTTAAATGTGCGTGCCAAAATGGCCAAATCTTTGATGCAAAATTTTCTCACCTGCCAACCAAAATTTGGGGGAGCATATTATTATTTGGTGTCTTAAGTATTGGGAGAATTTCAAATAATCAAAAATCACACTAGAGCAGTAAAATCAAAGAATATTGTAAGCATGATTATTGTAAGTCATGTTAGATTGAATTAATGTAAAAATTAGTGACAGAATTTTTACTTAAAAGTCCTACTCTGTTGATAGCATAGATATTTTTATTTGCCTTTAAGTATAATTCTAGTTGTCATATACAGCCACACAATTTAAAGACGCAATTTTTAACATCAGCAAAAGAGTAAACAACAGGTCAATCAGAAATAAGTTTTTTCAATATATTACAGTGCACAATCTCATAATCGTTTTACTTGACTAAAGCACAATAAAAGAAAAATAAAATTAAAGATATTCTTTTATTAATTCTTAATCCCTTACGAGTAATCCATAAAAATTACAGATAAAATGTTATTTTACCCACATAATATATTAAACAGAAGTTAATCATTACCATTTTTTTAACAGAAAACATCAAATCAAAACTAGAGTGGACGTTTTATTTATTCAGCATCAATGAGACTTCTGCTGCTGCATCACTGATGACACATAATTGATATCAGGTTTATATTTTGTAACCTTTAGAGTTGTGTATGCGCTACTAGTTCGTCACTGAGAACATATTCACAAGAATATGTACATGCAAAAATGAATAGTAATGCTGTTTCAAGTTTTTAAACATACAAAAGTTTTTGCTTCTCTCTGTTACTCCCGTTTCTAATCGCTCCTTTTCAATATATTCCAAGTCAACTCTGAGGTCAACAAATTTCTGTCTCCAAACTGAGCTACTTTGAAAAGCAATCAACTACATTTCAAAATCATCCACATTTATTCACGAAAACATCTGCAAGTTTAATTCATCGTTTTATAGGGTCTGGAAACTTAATGAATTTTGCAGTTTCTTCTAATTCTCTGAACTTAACAAATCTTAGAGAGAAATGCTCAAAAGTTGACACAATGAAATTTAAAAATAGCTTTTGAAGACATTACATTGGCAATCACTGATGTATTTCTTTAGTTTTTGAAAATACCTAAATCTCTCACTGTCTACTTCCCTCTTAAAAACTCGCTTTCATTTCAAATGCCTCTATATCATCAATCATAATATCAAGAAGCTTACCAGAGCCCTGTCGTTTAAGGCTCAAGTCATTTACGTTTCGCAAAAATCATCAGTTTACAAACCAACACGATGTCATACATTTCTTTATAAGACATTTATCATTTCAGAACAAGACCTCGACTAAGCCGACGAACATTGTTATATATTATTAGTCCTTTCTACACCGAATCCACCTCATTCAATAGATTCTGAAATTATCTTTTATTCAAAGCACGTGCAGAAATGTAATTAACAACCTTGGTTACTGTTTGCATCACTTCTTGAAGTTCCTTTAGGCCAGCTTTTGCATATAAAGTCTCCTCATGTATGATGCAATGAAAACCTATCAGAAAATGTAGGATATGTATTTATTTAATTATTTTTAAGGTTGCGTGCCAAGGGTTTCCCACCCCCTGTTCTAGATTATGTAACTTTTGGTAGTTAAATGTACGCAAGATTTATAATATTTCGTTGATGGGATTCACATAAAAACCCTTCACTTTTTTACTAACACACTTTTACGTTTTTAATTTGCAGTATAATTCAAAAAATGTACAACTTATTATTTTGTTAATTGAATATATATTCCTAAATCACCCTTTTCTGTGCCAGAACTACCGACCCTTTATTTATACAGTGGCGTCGGTACGACTTTTGGTCTTTCGAATTTATATTTATTTGGTTGGACCTAGCAGTGTTGTAGGGAGTTTCACGGTATTTATTCCATTAACCAATTTTACGTTAGGAAAGCATGTGAATCGTCTATTTTTTTTGTTTGTTGTCTGGATGTTGCGACGTCACCTAAAGTGGTTCAGCTGACTCACTTTGGTTATCTGAATCATGTGAATCAACTCACTTCATGGAGTTATTCTGCTCATCCCTGTAATGATGTAATGTTACTATGACATGCGCTAGTGCAATATACTATCATAATAGGCTCAAATCAACAGTATGGTTGCGCCATCTATGATTTTTAATATGAACAATGTTTTAAAATTTAAGGAAGGATAACTTAAGGATAAAATTTTTAAGTTATTGTAAAAGCAACAAAGTAACGTGTGCAGTATAAAACTAAGAAAAGTAATTGACATAATATAGAAATTATGTGACAGGATTTTGTGCTGGCTGCCAAAAAGCGCAAATATTCACTTAAAATTTATTGGTATAAAGAAATATCTATTTGTATATAATATATATATAAATGAGGATGGGCAATCTGGACTTATTTAGGGGATCAGAAGGAAGGGAAGGGGGGGACTATTGATAAATTTTTTTTGGACACTTTTGTTTAAAAAAACAAAGTGACTTATTTCACGTTTGAAATTTAAAATTTGAGTATCTTAATTTCGAATGTGAAACCGAAATTTTTTGATTCACTTTCAATTCATCTAATTCAAATTTTTAATTTGTATTATAATTTTATAATATATTTATATATAGTTTTTTTTTATTATTATTAAATGACATTCACAATTTTTGCCAATGTATTGAAATGGAACAGGCCCCTTTCACTACTCATCTCTGGATCTACTATGAATGAAAATATTAACAGAACACCACAATATAGATTTTCTCTCCCTCTCTAGACAGCATCCTTTAAACAGTGCAATAACAATAAAACTCATGCTTTTTAACAAGAAAATTTATCACTTTGCTTTTGGCTATATGGTATAGTTTTCCTTCCTTAATCTTAGAATGGTATGTTAATATTATAACTAAAATATTTTTTTTGTAAAAATTCACCATGTATTATTTTTGTTTTCAGTACATTGTTATAAACCTACATGGTTAATATTTTTATTTATTTACTTATTTATTTTTTGACACTCGTCTTTTGGTGCATTAATGACTAAGATACTGAAGAATCAAAAGTTTTTAATGTCTCCTTTGGTAAATTGTTCTTGGTCATGATTTATCACTGCTGGTATTAGATGTCTAAATCAGCATAGATATAATGTTAACATTAACAGGACCTGACGGTACAGAGCTAGGAATTTTTTATTTTTCTATGTTATACATGGATGAAATGATGCAAACTTGGGAGAACTGTTGTAATCCTAGTTTTGCATCACCTACAAACAATTACATATTAATCCTGAAATCAGGATTAATTAAACCTGAAAACCCTTTGCTCACACCCTCCTTATACAACTTCCAGGTATGTCTCCTATTCTATGAAAAATTTCTTCCACATCAACGTGGGTAAAGGGTTGGTAACAACACTTGATCAACTCAACTGTCTCAATCATATCCCTTCTCTTCCTCCTATTCATGAGGCTTTGCAAACTGCATTTCCTCAATCCATCCTCATAACCCACAGACCAGTTATGACTTTAGTCTTCTCTTGACCCTTTCCAATATATTGCCTAACCTAACCTATCCTCATTACCATGAAACCAAATCTGTGCACAATAACCCATGAGACCTGATCAAGGCCTTATACAATGGAACCACAACCTCTTTATTTCTGTAAGTTAAGGTCTTCTATATCATTGCCATAATCCAATGCGATGTCTTCACAACTTGTGCAGTGTGATCTCTGAATTTCAGATCCTTGTCCACTACCACACCAAGGTCTCTTATCTCCTTAACTTCCTCCAAATTTTTCCTTCAAAATGTAGACATTGCATCCCATTGTTGCCTACCAAATTTCAGCACCTTACACTTGGCAACATTGAATTAATAGTTCCATACTGTTACCCATTCATACATTGTAGTCAAGTCCTGCTTGTAAGGCACAACATCTGCTTAATTCCTCGTTACTCTTCCATTTTGCATCATCTGCAAACAGTTGTATATCCCCCAGTTAAACCTATCCCAATATCATTAATATACAGATTAAATAGCAATGGTCCCAAAACTGACCGTTGCGGCACATCACTAGCAACTCTCCTCTTTTGCAATAGTGCTTCCACATACATAACTTGCTGATACCTATCCAATAGCCATTCATCTATCCAACTCAATAGTCCATCATCTAATCCCACCTGCTTCGGTTTAGTGACCATCTTGTGATGTGGCAATTTATCAGAAGTCTTTGCAAAAACATTCATCATCCTGTTATAGTCATTCCCTGTATCATTCACATACAAATTATTTAGCAATGGCCCAACTACAGAACACTGTAGCAGATGACTGGTCAGCTGCCTTCTTTTGGATTCTGTTCTGCCATATACTACTCTTTGATGTGTGCATCCATAAGTCACCCTCTTATTCATGTCACCAGCTTTTTATTCATCCTCATTTGCTCCAAGTTTTCCATAACATCTTTTTTCTTCTGCAATTTCTTTTTGCTTTCCATAGTTATTTCATCGAAATTATTTATCTTTGTCACTCTAGGAATATAATTTCCCAATGCTATTAAAGATTCTTTAAATAGCTCCCACACATTAAGAAAAGATCAATGATCTTTTCTTTTCCTGATGTAAAATTTTTTCATACATAATTAATTCTTGTCTATTATAATTATCTACCTTTTTTAATGCTGCAAAAATTCTATTTACCTGATGTAGGCTACTTATCTGCTCATCTCTAAATGAAGACCATGTGATTTCTCAGAAACACAGATTTTTTTTTTTTTTCTAGTTTGATTTTGATGGGAATTACAATTAACTGATATGATATTGAAAATAATTATATCAGTTATGTCATTTATAAAAGAAAAACTTGGTTGTCACTGTATAAGATTGGCTAATTTACCTTACAAAGGTTTTTTTCACATCCATGATAGGATTTAAACCCAGATCTTTCTGGCCAAAGAATAAATGTAAAATTGTAGCAGGAGGGAAGGATGACATCTCACTGGAAATCAAATTCATTAATGTTATGATAAAATATAAATCTCTTAACCATGTTTCCTCCACCACATGCTGTCCAAGATAATTGTCCTTGAAGTATATTTTACGAAATCTGTTTCAAAATAGAAATGTAAGTAGACATAATTACTTTAAATTACTACAGATAATGTCCTTGAAAATTATTTATTAGTAAAATTTTCAGCCATGTATCACAGGCATTGTCAGTACAAAAAATGAAATAGAATAATGTACAACAACAACAACAACAACAAAAAAAAACCATCAATGCACCATGAAAGAAAGCTAACAAATGGTCAATTAATTCCTATGGTTAAAAAAAAAAAAGAAAAAAGTGTTTCTCCAATCTGCCAATATTTTCTGTTTCACATTTCTCATAAGAAATGTTGACCATCAGAATGTTCCAATTAAGATGATTTAATAATGCTTCACAGCTTTCTTTATAAAGTCATTCCATAAGAATTCTACTCTTCTGCAATAATTTAGTGTTCTTCTGAAGGACCCTGTATTTATATTTATTAGCAGAGATTGCCTGTTCCAAAAGCCTGGCTGTTCACATTCATAAAACCTGATATACATTTTGTGTTGTTCCTCATGATAAGCAGAATCTGATCTTCCAGAGCATAAAATGTAATGGGCCAGAAGAGCAAAGACTCATATGATAGATACCTGGAGAGTTTAATAGCAGGTGTTTATCTTTATGTGAAGAAATAATTATAGAAATTTTCTGGACCTGATGCTACATAACTGTTGAGTGGCTTGAGAATTTTAGCAATAAGTTCTGATTTTCCCTGATGTATGGAATTGAAGTGTGAGAAACTTCTTGAGCAGAAGCAGCAGGAGTCTGATAACTATTGAATGCTTTATTGATAAAAGGTCTCATTAAAACCATGTATTAAGAACAGAGACTTAATATGTTCTAAACTCTTGATATAGTAAGGCATCCATATAACACAGAGCATGGGCAAGATGAATTAAAGTTTTAATAGCCCCATTTTTCTGACCAGGATGATTGGGCGAGTATGTGGATGTAACATCCTGTATTATGTGTCTTCTTCCAAAATACAGATAATTAAAGACTATCAACTGGTCAACAAAGAATCAACAGATCTAAATTTTTAAGCTGCTCGCCCCCCCCCCCCACTATTTCTAATGTGAACTGTATTCTAGGATGAACTGCATTAATCTTGGGAAAAAAATTTCTAGCTCAGATAAAGAACCATTCCAAATCACAATAACATTTAATTTAATCTTTTATCCAAGTGTAAGCAAACAAAGTTTGCGCCTGAAGTATCTTCAGGACTGAGGCAACTCTTGGTAAAGGTGGACTAATTTAATAATAAGGTGGTACACCTTTTGGCAACTCGTATAGGTAAATATGACTTCTCCATTGCTTCTGCCTTAGTATCACCACTTCTGGGTCTGCCTACCACTGATGAGATCTTAATAAAGGTCGAAACCGGTCTGGGTAGTGGCCCTTCCCTTAATGCATAGCATTATACATGTCCGCAAGGAGATGTGTTTTGCATTATGGGAGATACTAAGACAAGGAGGGATGAGAGCTTGGTCCACCTTTACCATGAGTTGCCGCAGTCCTGAAGATACTTCAGGCGCAAACTTTGTTTGCTTACACTTGGATAAAGGATTAAACTAAATTTATTATAGTCTAACCAAGTGGGAAAAAAAAAACTTCCAACATTCCAAATCACAAAGATGCTATTAACATATTTGTACCATACTGTAGAGCAGTGGTGGCGAACCTTTTTATGTGCACATGCCAATAATTTACAAATCGAGTTGCTGAAGTGCTGGGCAGTTTTTAATAGGGCAAAAATTAATAGAAAATTAATCTAACTTAATTAATTTATTTATATTTAAAAGTTTAATTTTCACTTGGTTAGACTATAAAAAATTTAGTTTAATCATTTATCCAAGTGTGAGCAAACAAAGTTTGCACCTGAAAATATCTTCAGGACTGGGGTAAACTCCTATAGGTAAAGATGACCTGCCATTGCTTCTGCCTGGTATCTCCACCTCTGGGCCTGGCTCCCATTGAAGAGACCTCAATAAAAGTTGAAACTAGGTATTGACCTAGTTTCGACTTTTATTGTTGAGCCAAATTGAAGGGCCAATACCCAACTGGGTATTGGCCCATCCCTTAATGCATAACATCATACATATCCGTAAGGAGATGTGTTTTGCATTATGGGAGATACTGAGATAGGAGTGATGTTAGCTTGCTCCACCTCTGCAACGAGTTGCCCGGTGTTGTACTACCTTACCCCAGTCCTGAAGATATTTTCAGGTGCAAACTTTGTTTGCTCACACTTGGATAAAGGATTAAACTAAATTTATTATTATTTATTTATACATTTATAATATATTTATTTATTTATTTATAATATTTTATAAATAATTATTTTGATGGTACGACATGACAAAATTTCATGCCAGCTGGGGCGTCGCCCGGTTAAACAAGGCCCCTGTTGTTTTCGCCAGGAAACCAGGGTGAACAGCGAAAAGTCAGCTACTGGAACAGATCTGAAAACAAACCCCCAACTCAACATCACCAGAGTTAAAGATCGGTACTATCAACATAAGAAGCCTGAATGGCAAAGAAATGGAGCTAGCTGAGGAATTAGATAAGTACCAGATCGACATAATAGGGGTGACCGAAACAAAAAAAGACAAAAACTGGTGAGATCTTTCTGAGCAATAAATACAAAATGTTATATTCAGGCAATGACACTCAAGGAAAAGAAGGGGTAGCCATAGTATTCAACACAAAATACGAGGCTAATCTTCTTGAATGGCAGTCAGTCTCAAGTAGAGTAATGTGGGCAAATATGAGAATGGGGAACTGGACAATGAGACTTATTTGTGCCTATGGTCCCACAGAAGGCTCTACTAAGGTAGAAGTGGAAAAATATTTTGAGGGTCTAGAGGAAGCTACTGACACAATGAAAAAGGAAAAGTTGGTCCTTGTTGGGGATCTAAATAGCAGAGTAGGAAATGATTGTGAGACATACAAAAATATTTTGGGAAAATTTGGAGAAAAGAGCAAAGCTAATAATAATGGCAAATATCTGTTGGATTTCTGCTCAGGACATGGACTGGTTATTACTAACACCATGTTCCAACATAAAAATGTGTATAAATTCACATGGAGAGACGAGGCAAGGAATAAGAAAAGTCTCATTAACTATATTATTGTTGATAGTGATGTTTTCTACCTGGTGCAGGACACCAGAGTGTACAGAGGATTTTAAACTGGAAGCGATCACTATTTAGTCTTGAGCAGGATAAAATTGAATTTCATATTGAAAAGAATGACATGTAAGAAAGTTTTAAAACGAATAAAAGTTGAGCAGCTCTCAGATGTAAACTGTAGACTAAAATAAAACAGGAATTTGATGATGATGATTATTTATAATTTTATAAATAATATTTTATTTATATTTATTTATATATAAATTTATATTATTATTCAGTGTAAAATTGATTATTGTATTATTAAATTGATTTTAATGATGTTGGTCTGAAAAAAAAAAATGGTAGTGAGAAAAATATTTATGCATTGTAACTTACCATAGAAGTCAGCTGAGCAGGGGAAGCAGCGGAAGGATGTCAACTATTCGGCGAAATTCTTACCGTATTTACTCAAATATAACTTGCCCTCGCGTATAACTCACACCCCTGATTTTACTTTATAAAAAAAGAAATTAAACAGTTTTGCATATACCTCACAGATGAAAAATGTTTAAACATGTTCGCATCGAGGCGATAGGAACTCGTTCCCTGTGGTTAATAACACGCTCTCTCCAACAGCCATTATACTGCAGATGCAAGAAAAACAAGTAGTTTTATTTATCCCTGAATAAGTTACAGAGCCTTTTGAAGTCTGTGTAATATATTTCTCAACAAATAGTGCAATTACAGACAGCTGGAATAAAAACAATTCATTAGCATAACTAATGAATTGCATGCCCCCCTCACAGAAACTATGCTGTATAGACTCAAGCAAACCCACATGTTGCACTAGAAACATAGTATATAACTAAAAACTATTGTTCAATTATATGACTGGCAGGCTCAACTCACACAAAGCTTCAACCAAGGGTTGAAACTTTGTGAGTTGAGCCCGCAAGTAATGAGAAGTTCCGTCGGAATGATAAACGACACCCCGTTGTGAATGTGTTAAAACTAAGAAATATATAGTGAATGTTGTTATGGAATTCGGCTGAAGCGAATTAGCATTTCAACTCAACAATTGTCGGTTGTCTTTGGGTCACGCGATCTTTTGTTAATACTGCACCAATCATATGCATGTCTTCATAGCTATTGTCTCATATAAAATGAAATTTAACTTGTACGTATTGTAACAATTAAAAAAAGAAGGTTTGTAGATCACTGACATGCCAGCAAAATTCTCGGGCGTGCCAGAGGTTCACCATCTAGGCTGTAGGATATGAGAAAATTATATCTCAGGAGATGTTCAAAACATTCCATAAAATAATTAGCAAAAATAGGGAGGGGTGAAAGAGAATTCCCCACTGCACTATTCTCAATTCGCTGGGATAATTTATTCTGAACTATGAGTATGGTCTGAAAAGTTCTCGGCCTCGACCATAGATGGCAACACTATCAGCATGATTTTTTTTTTCTAAGTTGGTACTTCTGTCATAAGCATCCATATGAAATTGCAAGTCAATCTATCAAGTAGCTTGTTTTATACAGCTGTCTGAAGCAAAAGTGTTGTCTGTATCCCTTGAAATGGATAAAATTGAGTATCATGAGGTTATAAAATTCTTTGTAAAAGAAGGTTTAACACCAAAAGAAATTCATTCGAAGTTCATAAAAGTTTATGGACACTCTTCTCCTTCATTTTCGACAATTAAGAAATGCGCTGCCAAGTTTAAACGTGGCCACACCAGCCTTGAAAATGATCCACGTCAAGGACATTCAAAAAGTGTAACAACATCAGAAATCATTGATCAAGTGCATGATATGGTATTGAATGACCGGCGAGTCAAAATGCATAAAATTGCTAGGCTATAGGCATTTCAAAAGAACATGTAGGATATATTTTACATGAAGAATTGCAAATGAAAAAGCTTTATGCAAAATTGGGTGCCGTGTTTGCTCAGAGCAGATCAAAAATGCACTCGCATGAAAATCTCTGAACAGTGCTTGGAGCATTTTAACAAGAATAAAATTGATTTTGTGCATCGATTTATTACTATGGATGAGACTTGGATTCACCATTACACACCAGAATACAAATGGCAGTCAAAACAGTGGACAGAAGCCGGTTGTTCAGCACCAAAGAAGACACAGGAAAGGTTATGGCATCGGTGTTTTGGGAATGCTAAAAACATTTTGTTTATTAATTATCTTGAAAGGGGTAAAACAATAACCGGGGAATATTATTCCGATCTTTTAACCAGACTAGATGAAAAAATATGTGAGAAAAGACCCGGTTTGAGAAAAAATCATCTTTCATCAAGACAATGCACCTGCCCACAAAGGTGTTTTGGTAATGGGAAAATTAAGGGATCTGCACTATGAATAGTTGGAACATCCACCCCTATTCCCCAGATTTGGCTCCCTCTGACTTCTATCTCTTCCCAAAACTAAAACTCTTCCTTGCTGGTCAGTGTTTTTCTTCGAATCAAGTTTTGATTGCAGCTATAGAGGGGTATTTTGCAGATCTTAGTGAGAACTGCTACAGGGACGGGATAAATTTATTACGGGAGATTATGTTGAAAAATAAAAATAATTTTGAAATTATAAATTCGTTTTTTCATTATTAGGTTGAGAACTTTTCAGACCACCCTTGTATATCATGAATGTATCACAAAATCATACAATAACAGTAAGAAAATTATCTTTTATGGGTATCTTTTAAAGGTATATTGGTAAATAGGGAAGTATTTGGTTTCTTAGTATAAGAATTTGGCTTGTTAGTATAAGAAGCCAAATTCTTGTAAAAGTAGTGATCAATGATAAATTTACTTTAATCCTTTATCCCAGTGAGAGCAAACAAAGTTTGCGCCTGAAAATATCCTCAGGACTGAATATAGTGTTGTACTATCTTACCTGGGTAAGTAGTACAACACCAGGCAACTCGTAGCAAAGGTGGAGCAAACTACCAACACTCCTATCCCAGTATCTTCCATAATGCAAAACACATCTCCTTGTGGATATGTATACTGTTATGCATTAAGGGATTAGCCACTACCCAGACTAGTTTCGACCTTTATTGAGGTCTCTTCAGTGGGAGCCAGGCCCAGTGTTGGAGATACCAGGCAGAAGCAGTAGCAAGGTCATCTTTACCTACAGGAGCCACCAAAAGGTTGTAGTACTTACCCAGGTAAGATAGTACAACACTATATTCAGTCCTGAGGATATTTTCAGGTGCAAACTTTGTTTGGTCTCACTGGGATAAAGGATTAAACTAAATTTATCATGGTCTATCTAACCTAGTGATAAATAAACTTTCAACATCTTTCTCTAAATCCAGAGTAATTTAATAAAATAAAGGTGGCAGACCTTTTGGCGGCTCCTATAGGTAAAGATGACCTTGCTACTGCTTCTGCCTGGTATCTCCAACACTGGGCCTGGCTCCTACTGAAGAGACCTCAATAAAGGTCGAAACTAGTCTGGGTAGTGGCCAATCCCTTAATGCATAACAATATACATATCCACAAGGAGATGTGTTTTGCATTATGGGAGATACTGGGATAGGAGTGTTGGTAGCTTGCTCCACCTTTGCTACGAGTTGCACTACTTACCCAGGTAAGATAGTACAACACTATATTCAGTCCTGAGGATATTTTCAGGTGCAAACTTTGTTTGCTCTCACTGGGATAAAGGATTAAACTAAATTTATCATGGTCTAACGTAGTGATAAATAAACTTTCAACAGCAGTGATCAATATTTACAGGTGCTTGGAGAGTGTATTAGTGGGATAACCAATGCAATCAATAATTTTTCTTAAGGTAATATCAAGTATGCGGATCTTGGAAAGATCATATCACATAACCTAGCAGAGATGTGCATTAATTTTTTTTTCTTAAATCATCATCTCAACAAAGAACAGTATCAATGAGACTGCCGAGTTTGTTAATATTACTTGCTGTCAGGTCAGACAAGAGAGGACAGTAAGTGGAGTAGTCATGGAGCATAATGCAATCTTTCTGTAATCTTTCTTATCTTGTCCTATTACAGCCTTGGTGATGATAACAATATCATGAGTGAATACAGTGGTATTTTTGAACTGTGCTAAGAAAAGTGTTTCAAATAGTTTAGTGTAGTTTTTTGTTCTTTCTAATAGTTACGCTTCATTTATTTCATACCAGATACAATTGTTCTTCAGTAGAGTTTCTTATTTTAATTTTGTTTGTGTTCTTCCTGTATTCTGAAAATTGTGTCTGTAAGGAAGCACACACCAGTGGCACAGAATGATTTGGTATGGAGATTGAGTTTTGCACTGGACTTTTTCTCAGTGGATACACTGCAAAGATTGTTTTATGTCAAAAGATATGAAAGGTTTGGGGCTATTAGGGTGAACAAAAAGAAGGAAAGTATTAACATATGTGAGATACCTTTTTCTGGGTGTTGGGCTTTTCTTCTTTCTGCGATGTCCAAACTACTGTGTGTGTGTGGGGGGGGGGAGGTAAGCAATGTGGGAGAATTAAATAGAAATGGAAAAAACCCAGGTTTTTTGAATAATATATATATACATATATATTATATTATTAGGGATGGGCAGAGCATTTTTTTATATTTATATAGGGTGGGAAAGGGTGAAGGGGTTGAAAACAGAAACAGCAACTGATTTTTAGAGGGGCGGGGAAGGGGGTCGATGGGGTGCGGTCCGTTTTGACTATGCTTGGTTGTCGTCTGAACACATGGAGGAAGTGGATGTTATGTCAGGTCGGGTAGGTGCTTCTGCTTTTGAAGTGTTTGTGTTACTGCCTATTGGTCGGGGTTGTGACCTCAATTTTATGTTTCAAAGCTTCCAAACCTCGGAGATTATGTAGGGCCTGCGGACGTTGATAGAGTTCGCATCACATTTTATGGCTATTGTTTCTGATATTCTAAGCATTGTGTCATTGTCTTGTCTGTCTACTATGATGGCCTTGATGCTTAGAATATTGGAAACAATAGCCATAAAATGTGACGCGAACTCTATCAACGTCCGCAGCCCTACATAATCTCCGAGGTTTGGAAGCTTCGCAACATAAAATTGAGGTCACAACCCCGACCAATAGGCAGTAACACACACTTCAAAAGCAGACGCACCTATCCGACCTGACATAGCATCCACTTCCTCCATGTGTTCAGATGACAACCAAGCATAGTCGAAACGGGCAGCACCCCGTCAACCCCCTTCCCTCTAAAAATCAGTTGCTGTTTCTGTTTTCAACCCCTTCACCCTTTCCCACCCTATATAAATATAAAAAAACACTCTGCCCATCCCTAATAATATAATATATATGTATATATATATATTATTCAAAAAACCTGTTTTTTTTTTCCATTTCTATTTAATTCTCTCACATTGCCTCCCCCCAAACACACACACACAGTAGTTTGGACATCACAGAAAAAAGAAAAACCACAACACCCAGAAAAAGGTACGTGTAAATTCCTCTTCCTTTATGCTACATATATTTATTGGTAAATATACATCTACAATGCCCTAAAAATCTATGAGTAAAAAAGCCTATGACATTTAAACAGGGGTACTCTTAAACAGAAGCAGGCAAAATAGCCGTAAATATAATAGTTTGTTAAGAGGAGTAACATGGGAGTTTTCCAAGAAATAATATCCATAAGTCACAGTATTTCAAAATGCGGACTACCCAGCACTAAATAATGCCAAGGTTTTGAGTTCAAGCTCACCTGGGGGGAACAGTTCTGATAAGGTAGTATATGTGAAAGTAAGGCCAGTGGACTATAAAATAGTGAGCATGATAGGTAGCAAGGATGAAAGTACAACCAAACTGGTAGAGATAGTTCCTCTCCAGCATCAATGGGTATGGGAAAGTAATAGACTCCTATCTGGTTATGACATAATCAGACATATACTATTGATTTAATTTTATTGATTTAATCAGGGCTAGGATCGATGCCTTGCCCACGAGGGCCCACACAACCTGCGGTGGCAGAGGTGACAGTAGTTGTAGGGTAGGTTGCTGCTACAGTGAAATCCTTTCTCATATTGCCCAATGTTGTTTTTAAACTTGCGGTATTCAGGTGAAGTGGCATGATGCCGTGGTCTCCATATTGAAAAACAAAGCTTAAGAAACTGCAGTTGAACCACACTAAAGGACTATAGTTGGTATTAGAACGCTTGATTTAATTGCAAAGAAGGATGAAGGAGTTTGAGTTACTGATGCACAGATAGTGGATATTGCACACACTTGTTGTCAGTCATAGGAACAAGGTCTCATATTATGAACAGAATATAGATCTTGCTCGACAGATTGAAGATGAGTTTGGGGAAGTTCCTTATTTCAATAGTGCTACCATCTCCCTTCGTGGTATATATGGTGCAGTAAGCAACAAGAACATTACGATCTTGTCACTTAGAGCTTTACAGGGCAAACTGGTGGCTTGGCATCGTCACCAACAAATGACTTCTAGAATACCTCGTACTGGCATGGGATGGATCTTGATGTATTCTGGCTTTGGCCTTTAGGGCCTATTACGGCAAAGGCATCGGCCTTTGCTCTGGTAGACCATAGCATGTAGCACTGCATTTCAATATAAAGTTTTATAAAATAAAATAGCAAAAATGCAGCAAGAAAGTAATTCAGGGTATGAAAGCAGAGTTGGTGAAGATAAGGCAATTGCAGAGTAAAATGAGGAGAATAACAGATATGTATGGAAGAGAGAGGAAGGTTGGAATAAAATATGGCAATGTGAAAGAGGTGTTCAGTGATTCAAGAGTGGCCATGTAGGGATTTGATTATTAGAGGTGTGGTTAATGAGAAATTGCTTATGGTTTGCTTTCCAGTAATGAGCAGAGTGATTGAAGCACTAGATATAAGGAATAAGTGAGCAAGAGTGGTAGTGGTAGTAGGCACAAATGACATGGATGGCAACAAGGAGAATCTTGGATGGTATCAGGAGGTTGTTAAGGTGAGTAAAATATTGCATTATGGTAGCAGAGGTAGTCATTCCCAGGTATGACAGTGATGAACTGAGATGGTGAGTGAAGGTTATGAATGGGATGCTAGTGAAGTTGCGCAAAGAGAAAGAAATTCATTTTGTGAATGTGTGGGATGAATATGAAGAATATATGGAGCTGTATAAAAGAATTAGGCTACATTTAAATGGATTTGGTATAAAAGGTGACATGGAAAAACAGGAAAGTAGGGTAAGAGAGCTTTTGAATGAAGAGGTGAGTGGCATGAGTGAAGAGAATGAACACAAAATAAACAAGGAAATAGGGGATTGGGAGACGATGTGTGAGAAAAGGAGAGGATGATGAATACAGGAGCAGATGTGTGTGTACAAGATAGGATTGGGATGTAGGGGAAACAAACCGGTCTGAGGAGAAGCATAAGATTAGTGATGATAGAGAAGAGTGACTGGGGGAGGAACATGGAGGAGTCATATCTGAAAAGTGGAATTGTAAGATTGCTACAGAATCAGAAATAAGCTGGTACGTATGTATTTGTTGAAAGTTTTTTTCTCTTGGTTATACCATAAGTTAAAGATGCCAAGAAATTATATTCTTGGTTGAATCCTTTATCCAAGTGTAAGAAAACAAAGTTTGTGCATGAAGCTGAGTGGAAGTAATTGCTTGCTTACAAATGGATAAAGGATTAAACCAAGATTCTTGGGATCTTTAACTTATGGTAGGTATGATTGTTTGTTTACAAATGTCAGAAGTAATTCAAATAAAGAAAATGTAATTGTAGCATTAATAGGGTATGTTGACCCAAAAATTGTTGAAATAAGTGAGACATAGCTTAGATGAGGCCATAATTTTGACAGGAATGGAGATGGATGGATATGATGTTTTTCATGAAGGAAGAAAGGGAGGTGTGCTACTGATGGTAGCAGAGAAGTTATTCCCATCTAAAGTGGTGATGAAAGGAGTGAACAGCAGCAGTGGATTTAAAGCAGTATGGTGTGAGATGGAAGTGAAAAGAATAAAATATATTATTGGGTTTATAATAGTGCTTCACAGTATAAACAACATCAAGAAAGGAAAAAATACATTAATTTATTAACTGATTATGAATAATCAACAACACCTAATCCTTTCAAATACATATCTAGTTGCGTGTTGCTACAGACATGATAATGTGGATGGCAGTAAGAAGGAAATGTATAGGCAAATTTGTCTAGCTAATAAGAAAAGGGCGATTTTAATTATGGCAATATAGATTAGAACAAACAGACAGCATCTCAGGTAAAAGAAAACGAATTTGAGTTTTTTGAGGGACAACTACCATAGGCTGTACATAAAGAGGATACACAGGGATCAAAGGTCTTTAATTATGTCTGATTATGTATAATGCTGACATGTAGGAGTAAGAATGTCACGATTCCCTTGCATAAGCCTTTGATCAGACTGCCTATGGATTACTGTGCACAGATTCGGTCATTGGGTTTATAAAAAGGATGAAGAGATGTTGCAAAGGGTTCAGAAACAAGAGAATGAAATTTGCAGAGCCTAGTGGACAGAAGAAGAAGAAGAGGAAGGGGAATGATTGAGACATAAATTGGTAAGAGGTTGATACTGGATTAATGGGATCAAATTTTTCATAGAATAGGTGGAAACAGGGAGAGAACAAGAAACCTTCCCTGTAAGCTGTATAAGGAAGTGAGCAGGGGGATGAGGAGTAGGTTTTTTGCAAGGAGAACTGCGAGTTGTTAAAATGCATTGACTGAAAGTATGGTGAGTGTGGAGGTAATGAATGCATTCAAGTTATGGTATGATGAGCTGTGTGTGTGTGTGTGTGTGAGAGTGATGTGATGGAGGAAATCTTGCAATGAGTTATTTGACTCCATGGAAGTGTAGAAATCTGATAATAATAATCAGCAGCACAGAAAGCTTTTGAGTTTTGCCTAGGAATTTTTTCAGCAGATATGTTGCAAGAACTGTTTTATGTATGCATCAAAAAATGTAAGACTTGTGAGCTGTTAGGGTGAACAAAAAGAAGGAAAGTATTAATGTATGCAAGAACTGAAATGACAGGTCAGAGCATTTCAAAATGGGAAGCACTGCCAGTAGTAGTAGTCAGAAATTGGATGGAAGTGCTAGGAATGATAACAGAGGAAATGGAGTGAAAGAGCTTAGGTAAGAGTTAATGAAAAGAAAGAGTGACATATAACATCTTGAAGATGAGAATGAACATCTAAAGAAGAGGGTGGCTGATGAAGCTACTAATATGAAGAAAGTGTCAAAGGATAATTGTATAGCATTGTATGGTGATTCAATCACATTACAGGTGTGGTAAATAACAAGGTACATGTTTTTCACATGGAACATTAAAGCAAATAACTGATGTTTTGCATATAAGTAAAGAATAAGCATCGGAATTAGTTGGAGGCACAAATAGCTTAGATGGTGGAAAAGGAATGTGGATAGAGATTTGAAGAAGTTGTTTAGGAGATAAAATTGTTGGGAAAGTGGTTAGTATTTCACCTAGATATCATAACAGTGAGTTGAGCAGGAGACAGAGATAATGAATCACAAGATAGTTGAGTTAAGCGAGACAAAAGGTAGTCAGTTTGTGAATCTATGGAGGGAAGTTGGAATGGTTTAAAGCTGATGGATTGCATTGGAATGGGTTTGGTGATTGACATTTAGAGAAGTTATTATTTGATGAGAAGGCACAGAGTCAAGATGAAGTTAGTATAGCTAACGATCAAATGGAGACTGTGAAGTAGGTTGTGGAAGGAGGAAGATGGATTCAAGGTTGAAGATGTGATTACAGCATGATGGAAAGCATAAAGGTGGGATATGAATAGCAATCAGATTCTGGATCAGAGAAATGGGAGTGATTAGAAAGAAGAGGTATAGTATACCAGCTAAAATAGGGATGACCTTAAAGCGAGATTTGTATACAAATGTAAGGTGTATTTGAAATAAGGGAGCTGAGTTTGTTGCATTGATTGAGTCAGTACGCAAGATAATTGGTTTAAGTGAAACTTGGTCATCTGATGATGATGACGTACTGTTGGCAATAGAAATGAAAGTTTATATAATTTTCAAGAAGAATAGAAAAGTGAAAACACTAATAGTGGAGAAATTGTGTCCACAAAGAGTGAAAGTTGAAAATGGTAATATATATATATATATATATATATATATATATATATATATGACAGAATGATCATTGACTCGGTTAACATACATAGTTTTATGAAAAAATTGAATGACTAGAACCAAGATTTAATTAAAAAAGTTTTAATATAAACACACTACTAGTTTCGGCCTGTAACAGCCTTCTTCAGGTGACATTATAAAAGAAAAAAACACTAAACATTGAGGGTTAAAAGACTATGAACAACATAGACAGTCTTTATACATAATTAGCATGAAAACGTTGTAGTTGTATTTGAAGCTGTTCTTTCATTTGTTGCATTGTTGGGAGAGTGCGTGCTTGCTGCATCACGTGAACGCCAGTACATGATTACAGCTGAATGACTATCTGGGAGGTTGTAGCTTAAGTTGTTATTTAGATGAACAGGATTGAAGATGATTTCTCTCGATTCCACAATTTTTCTCTCTATTTCGTCACTGCAACGGAAGATGTTTGTAGATTTTTCCCAGCAGACTTTGTGACTTTGGTTATCATCATTAGGATTAGCCGAGAAAAGGATATGACTTGATAATGCACTTGCTCGCTGTCTCTTGTAAGTAATGTCTCTCATGTGTTCTTCCATACGCATTTCGACAGATTTGTCTGTCTGCCCGAAATAAGGAATATCGCAGTCACATAATATTTTATATACGCCAGGGTATTTGAGTTGATGATGACAAGGTTTTGGGTGGCTAATTAAGGAACGGATCTTTGGAAGTGGAGTGAACAAGGTTCTGATATTGTATTTTTTTAGAACTTTTGCTAATTTATGTGAAACAGTACTTATGTAAGGAATAGATATATTGCTTTTGAATCTATTTGTTTCTTCTGAGTGATGTCTAGGAGGATTAAGAAGGAATTTGTTAATGATTTTCTTGGAATATCCATTAACTTCGAAAGAAGTTTTCAGATGGTTTATTTCTGTAAGCAGTTCATTTGGATCATCAAGAAGAGAACGGGCTCTATGTCACAAGGTGGAAATTATTCCAAGCTTATGAGGAGGGAAATGATGGGACTGACTGTGCAGATATCTGTTGGTATGTGTGGGTTTTCTATATATCGATATTTTTAGTTTACCAGAAGAGCGAGTCAGTTTGACATCAAGAAAAGGCAAGGAATTATCCGTTTCAAGCTCAGCAGTAAACTTAATACTTTGATGTCGGCTATTGAGATGTTCGAGGAAAACCATAAGGGATTCATGTCCATGGCTCCAAACAATGAAGACATCATCCACATAACGTTTCCAAACTTTAGGTGTTAAAATAAAGGAAGAGATAGCTTTGGTTTCAAAATCTTCTAAGTAAATATTTGCAAGAACCAGAGATAAAGGATTCCCCATAGCCAGTCCATGATTTTGTTTGTATATATTATCTTGAAATTTGAAGTAACCGGACCTGATGCAATGTTTAAGCAAGGCTAACATTTTTTTGGATAACTTGTCCTTGAGTAATGTTAGGACTTCATCTGTTGGGACATTAGTGAACAAAGAAGTTATGTCCAAGCTAGCCATGATGTCATTTTCATCAACTGTAATATCCTTGATGTATGTAACAAATTCTGTAGTGTTCTTGATAAAGGATGGTGATTTCCCTGAAAAACTTTTGAGGTATTTGGCAAGGTATTTTGAAAGATTGTATGTAGGAGAATCGATACCTTCTACAATTGGGCAAAATGGGGTGTTCTCTTTATGGTTTTAGGAACACCATATATGCGAGGAATTAACGGATGGAGAGAGCGTAGAGATAAACGGACGTTTCGGGATAATTCAGTTGTTGTTTTTAATAAGTTGTTTGTACGATTTTGAAGTTCACGAGTTGGATCTCTCTCAAGTATTGAGTAGGTATCATTATGTAGTAATTCAATCATATCCTTTTCTCGGCTAATCCTAATGATGATAACCAAAGTCACAAAGTCTGCTGAGAAAAATCTACAAACATCTTCCGTTGCAGTGACGAAATAGAGAGAAAAATTGTGGAATCGAGAGAAATCATCTTCAATCCTGTTCATCTAAATAACAACTTAAGCTACAACCTCCCAGATAGTCATTCAGCTGTAATCATGTATTGGCGTTCACGTGATGCAGCATGCTGCATCACGTGATGCAGCATGCACGCACTCTCCCAACAATGCAACAAATGAAAGAACAGCTTCAAATACAACTACAACGTTTTCATGCTAATTATGTATAAAGACTGTCTATGTTGTTCATAGTCATTTAACCCTCAATGTTTAGTGTTTTTTTCTTTTATAATGTCACCTGAAGAAGGCTGTTACAGGCCGAAACTAGTAGTGTGTTTATATTAAAACCTTTTTAATTAAATCTCGGTTCTAGTCATTCAATTTTTTCATAAAACTATATATATATATATGGGGTGCTTAAGGGTCAAAGCTGTATAACTGAGAGGAGACCTCCACATAGCCTTTAAAGGAATGCACAGAATCGACCAGGCTTCTGACCTAACATCCAATCCTCACCTTCTCATGGTGCCCCGTATTGGGTATCTACCTGGATACTGAACAAACGAGGATGGGCTGCAATTTGGGATTTAGCCGACCAAATTGTATTCTTATTGGCTTAAACCAAAATACAAAATGATGGTACAACATGACAAAATTTCATGTCAGCTGGGGCGTAGCCCAGTTAAACAAGGCCGCTGTTGTTTTCACCAGGGCGAACAGCGAAAAGTCAACTACTGGAAAAATCTGAAAACACACCCCTACTCAACATCACCAGATCGGTACTATCAACATAAGAAGCCTGAATGGCAAAGAAATGGAGCTAGCTGAAGAATTAGATAAGTACCAGATCGACATAATAGGGGTGACTGAAACAAAAAAGACAAAAACTGGTGAGATCAAGTAGAGTGATATGGGCAAATATAAGAATGAGGAACTGGACAATGAGACTTATTTGTGCCTATGGTCCCACAGAAGTCTCTAATAAGGTAGAAGTGGAAAAATATTTTGAGGCTCTAAAGAAAGCTACTGACACAATGAAAAAGGAAAAGTTGGTCCTTGTTGGGGATCTAAATAGCAGAGTAGGAAATGATTGTCAGACATACAAAAATATTTTGGGAAAATTTGGAGAAAAGAGCAAAGCTAATAATCATGGCAAATACCTGCTGGATTTCTGCTCAGGATATGGACTGGTTATTACTAACACAATGTTCCAACATAAAAATGTGCACAAATTCACATGGAGAGAAGAGGTAAGGAATAAGAAAAGTCTTGTTGACTATGTTATTGTTGATAGTGATGTTTTCTCCCTGGTGCAAGACACCAGAGCATACAGAGAATTTGAAATTGGAAGTGATCACCATTTCGTCTTGAGCAGGATAAAATTGAATTTCGTATTGAAAAGAAAAACATGTAAGAAAGTTTTAAAGGGAATAAAAGTTGAACATCTCTCAGATGTGAACTGTAGACTAAAATACACAAAGATTATTGAAGAAAAAATGAAAGAGTTTGAGAACAGAAACCAAATCTTGGAGATTCAGTGGCAAGCCTTGAAGAAAACCCTGATTGATTCAGCCAGAGAGGCATGTTGTAAGGTTGTCTGCAAGGATAGAAAAAAAAGAATTTCATGGTGGACACAGGAAGTTAAAGAGGCAGCGAAGAAAAAGAAGAAAGCATATCAAAAGTTCCTGGCAAATAAGTCAGCTTGTGCTCTTAGAGAATACAAAGACAAATGTAAGAAAGGTAAACAAAAGTCATGGGAGGACTCCATGGCAAGAACATGGAAAACGAATATCAAGAAGGTGGCAAAATATTCTGGAGGTTGTTGAAGAAGCTTAGAAATGGAGGAAAGAGTGTTGTAAAAGGAATTAGAAATGATAAAGGTGACATGAAAATGGGAGAAAAAGATATCCTTGAAGTATGGAGTAATTACTTCAAAAAATTGCTAAATGAAACAAGCAGTAATAGCACAGTGGTAAAAAACACTCAACAGGCATACAGTCAGGAATATATATCCATACCTGAAGTAGAAAAAGCCATCAAAGGCTTGAAATGTGGAAAGGCACAGGAGTAGATGATATTCGACTAGAAATGCTGAAGTAGGGTGGTATAAAAGTCTTACAGTGGCTGCACTGCATAGTTCAGAAGGCCTGGACAGAGGGACGAATTCCCAATGATTGGAGTAGAGCTCTCATACCCATATATAAAAAGGTAAATAAAACTGAATGTGAGAATTACAGCAGTATTTCCCTACTAAGTGTTCCTGGTAAGATTTATGCAAGTATACTTGAGAAATTGTTGAGAAGAATTGTGTAAGAAAAGCTTGGTGAAGAACAAGCTGGATTCAGGCAAAATAGAGGCTGTCAGGATCAGATCTTCACTTTACGACAAATAGTTGAGAAATTATGGGAACGTAACAAAGATCTGTATTTAAGTTTTGTCGATCTGGAAAAGGCATATGACAAGATGCCAAAAGAGAAGCCATTCAATACGCTACAGTTATAGTGTCAAGGGCATTATATCAAGCAATACTTAGTCTTTATTTGAGTTGTAAGTCAGCAGTTAGAATTGAAGGAAGTACAGGAAGATGGTTTAATGTTAAATCTGGTGTCAGACAAGGATTTACAATATCCCCTCTGTTATTCATTATCTATATGGATCACATTATGAAGGAAAGTAGTATTAAACATGATATCAAAATTGGAGATGTTAATGTCGGCTCTTTGCTTTATGCAGATGATGTTATACTTCTAAATAAATCTGCTACAAGTCTGCAAGATTCCCTGACTAAATTGAATAACTGTTGTAATAGATATGGTATGAAGGTCAGCAATAAAAAGACAAAGACAATTAAAATAGGCAGAATCATTGCAAATGTCAAGTTGTTCCACAGGTTCTCCGTTCACAACTGCGTTGTGAACGGAGAACCTGTGGAACAAGTAAAATATTTCAGCTACTTAGGCACGATTTTTAGTGAAGATGGTAAATTAAATATGGAAATAGACAACAGAATCAACAAAGCTGGTATGATAATAAGTCAACTGAATAAATTCATATGGAATAAGAGAGAAATTAGTCGGAACTCTAAATTAGCTGTATACAAAACAGTGTTCAAACCAATTTTAACTTATGGATCTGAGAGCTGGGTCAGAAGTAAAACACTTGACCAAAGACTAGAGACCACAGATATGAGAGTCCTGAGAAAGATTAGAGACGTGAACAGATGGCATCAATGGCAATATCATATTAAAAACGAGGATATTAGGAAAGAACTTGACATTGTCAGTATCCAGGAATGCATTAGCAGAGCTAGTCTCAGGTGGTATGGTCACTTAAATAGAATGGGCAAGGAAAGATTAGCAAAACAAGTGTTCTCTGCCAGGTTGGCAGGAAAACGACCCAGAGGAAGACCAAGATATTGGCTGATTGATATGGTACAAAGTGCCTTAGAGGATAGAAATATAAGATCTGATAATGTTGGAGTCTTGACAAGTAACAGACTGATTTGGAGGAAATTATAGATAGGAAGTTAGTAATGATGTAAATTTTTCATGTAGTACTATCATATCCTGTACACTGCTTGAGGGTACATGGCAGTATTTTGATGATGATGATGATATATATATATATATATATATATGACTATTTTGAATCTATGTAGTATAAAGTTGAGATTAAAAGTTGAGGAGGAAGCTAGTAATATTCCCTGGCCTATAACAACATCTGATAGGATGCTGTTATAGGCCAGGGAATGTGGAGAAGACTGAAATGTTTTGGAAAGTTGGCTGGCATGTAAAAAGAAGGTGATTCTAATGGGAGATTTTTAATTACAAAAAATTGTAAGGAGGAGATGGTATACAGGAACAAGGAGAGTTAATTTGTTGAATTTCTGAGGGATAAATGATAACTATCTAAAGCAGCATGCGATGGAAGCAAGGAATGTGCAACTTGAGATTTTAGAGTAGTAGATTTAATGATATCCTCACAGGTTGTGGTTGTAATGAAGTATGAACACTGTTGCTGGCTGGTGAGAGTGATCATGAGTTTTGGGATGTAATGAAATAAGAAACGTCTACTACCAAAAAAATGATATATGTGGGATTACAAGATGGGTAATTATGGTAAGCTTTGTAGTCAGCTAGCATCAATTATGTTGGATTGATAGCTGTGGAGAAAATGTGTTGACATAGCATAGGAATTGACAAGACAGTATCCAACACTAGCAATGTATAACTGCATACTAAGAGTTATGCAAATAAGCAAATAAATATAGGAGTAAAATGGATGAACAGTGAAACCAAGCAAGGTTTCACTGTTCATCCATTATACACAAAACCTATCATACCTCTCCTTAAACTCATTCACTGTCAGGAAAATCACAACTATTAATTCTGGCAATCCATTCCGCACATTCACCGTTCCCCATGCAAAAAATATCACTCTGCACACCCCTACTAGCCATACTCTTAAACAACTTCCATAGATGGCCCCTAATTCTCTGACTATTGTCATATATTGAAAAATTTCCTTTACGTCAATTTTATAAATCCCCTTTAATATCTTAAAAGTTTCTATCATGTCCCCTTTTTTCTGTCTATCAACTAAACTCTGTAAATACAAAACTTCAACCTATCTTCATATGGAGCATTCCACAGACCTGTCACCAGGTTAATCAGTCATCTCTGAATCTTCTATACCACCTCCTAGTCCCCAAGAAACCCAGGTGACCAAATCTGTACACAGCAGTCAAGATATAGCCGAATCATAGCCTTATAAAGAGAAATAATAACTTCTATTTCATTATTTGTTCATGTGTTTTTCAACATCCAAGATCCTTTGAGCTAGTTTACCAACTTTTGTAATATGCCCTCTGAATTTCAATTCTCTGGTTCATCATTATCCCCAAGTCCCTAGCCTCATCAATTTCCTGCAAACCAATACCATCAATATGATACACCATATGCAACTCTTTCAACCAAAGTGCATAACTTTATATTTTGCAACATTAAATTGACAATCTTTATCCTTTGCCCACAATTTATTTAAAGCATCCTGCAGGATATCTCCATCACCTCTATCTAACTATTGCTCTCCCTATGTCACTGATATACAAATTAAAGAGTAGTGGGCCCTCGTATACTCCACTAGTCACTCTCATTCTTCTAGATTACACTCCCCCATATGTGATGCATGAAGAATATAAAGTGCATGCTAGGAAGATGACAAGCATTGTAAAAAAAAAAATTGCAGTGTGAGAAAAGATTGGCTAGACAGGCTAAGAATAATTCAAGGGAATTCTTTTGCTATTGCAAGCAAGAAGAAAAATAATTATGGCAGGTTGACCATGGTGGATAGTTATGGTAGCAGAGTGACCATTGCATGCTGTGCAACATGTAGAAGGGAGGCAAGAATTAGGAGAAGTGTATCAGGTGTTGATTGTATTAGATGTTAAATAAAGCTGTGGGAATGAAAGACACATCATCATGTATTTTTAAGGAATGTGCAAAAGTCAATAGGTTTCTTCTTTCTCAATGCTTATCTGTACCTCACACGTGGCACTAATGTGCTATAGTTTCTTGTACTTCTTGTGTGTGGGATAAATAAAGTTAGCTATACCCCTGACTCAATATTTAAAGTCTTGCAGTGGGGAAGGCTCATAAGGAGTAGACAGAAAATTACAAATAGTACTACCCCCATAAATGTGGTTCTAGAACAGAAGCATCTCATTATAGACTAGCTAGTCTATATATCTGCAGTTGTAGTCAAGGTAGGTAGTTCTGTATATAGAATACAGAACTGATTGTCCATCAGTAGGTTTGTAAAGGATAGGTCTTGTTTTAGCAATTCACTTTGCATTTTATGATAAGGTAAGTAGTGTGCTAGAGAAGTGAGATTCACATACTGTGATTTTCTTGGACTTTACAAGAGCATTTGATAGATTACCTATGATAAGTTGGTGAATAATCTACAGAGGATGGGAATGGATAGTATATTGGTTAGATGAATCAGAGATTGGCACTCTGAATGATACTAGCAAGTTATACATGATGGAGGGGTGCCTCAAACAAGGAGGGTAACCAGTGGTGTACCCCAGAGTTCTGTTCTTGGGCCCCTGTTGTGAAACTTATTTGTTAATGATATTTCATGTGAATTGACTGGGGATCTTCAGTTGTTTGCTGATGATGATGCAAAACTGGGAACCATTATAAGAACTAATCATGTTAATTTCCTTCAGGAAGATATGAATAACTTTTGGCTTGGATAGATGAGTGGGATTATAGTTTTAATATTAATAACTGCAAGGTATTATATTTTGGAGTGCAGAGATATAAGGCTGTATATTATATTGCAAATGTTGCAAAGACTGCACATCACATCACATCACATTGCCCCTATGATAAGGAGTGGACTAACATGTAGGGATAGATTAGGGAAGTGGCTGTGCCACTGTATAAAACACTGGTCGTCAGACCACACTTGGACAACTGTGTTCATATTTGGTCACTTAGCTTTCACTGTGATGTGAAAACATTCAAGAAGGTCCAGAGATGAGGGACTAAGGCAATATCAGGACTCTGGAATATTTATGGAAAGAGAGATTAAAGGAATGTAAATTACAGAGTTTAGTGGATATGAAAAGAATAAGTCATACGATAGAGATGTTTAAGTTATTGAGTGGCTTTGATTGGACTAATATAGAGAGGATTATAAAAAGAGTAGAAGGCGAGAGGGAAAGAAGCAGAGGTCATTCCTGGAAGTTGTTAAGAATGTAGTGAAGAAGGGTGTGTGAGGAATAGTTTTTTTTACATGGAGAATTATGGATGAATGGAACATATTACAAGAACATACTTGTGAATGCAGTAAATGTTTAAGGTTCAATATGATAAATATGTTGTCAGTTGAGTTAACCTCCCATGATGAGTCTGCTGACTCTGTGGAGGGTGTGATAATAATAATAATATCCTTTTTTTTTTAGACTTGAGTGTTTTAGTTCAGAAAACATTAAGTTAGTGAATGAAGCTTTTACCTTGAAAAGAACTTTAGTGGCTCCAAAGCAAATCCTTTAGATGTATTAAAGTAATAGCACAGAAACTTCTGTCCATATAATGAAAAATGTCCATAATATCTAAAGATATAATAACTATGGTCTCTGTTTCTTAGAGAGAGATAGCATAGTCATTATCTTCTGATAATACTAAAAATTCTTCTTGAGTAAGCAGTCAGCCAGATATATTAATTAACAATTCATCCAGGTAAGCAGTGATAGTAGAAGGTGTCTGGAAACAGTTGATGAGTAATTCAATTAAAAATTCTAGTAATATTAAATAATATTGAAAATCCTTTGGAAGCTTGGCAGATAATACAAAAATTATTCATGCACTCAACTCAAGCCTAAAATATAACAACATTCTTATCACCAAGGCAAATAAAGCAAGATGGTAGTAGTATAAGATGAGAAAGATATTACAGAAAAATTACATCAATCCTCCATGATTACTAAACTTACTGTCTGATCTGACAGCAAGTCAGATTAACAGACTCAACACCTTTCATGCACTCTACCCCCCCTTCCCTCCAGGTTACATGGTCCTCCCAAAATTCACAAACCTTGCATTCCCTTAAGACTACCTGATTGTATTAGTTGTCCTATTTATAAGCTCACTGAACAGCTATCAACATTGCTATCTACTTTCACAGGAAAGTCAGCTTCTTCTTATGTCAAGAACACTTTAGATTTTAAGAGCAAAATTTGTGATCTTGAGGGCCCACCTGATATAATAATCAGTGTAGATATACAGTAGCTTCTGTTTTCACTAACATACTTTTAAAAATACTATTGAATTAATTAAACAAGATTTTCCTGTTAATATTATTTGACTCTGATACATTTCAGGATATTTTAGTTCAGAATAAATTATACCAGCAAATAGAGGATACTGCAATGAGGAGTTTTCTCTCTTCCACTCTTGCTAAATTATTTCATATAATACTATGAATGATGTCTCTATAAATTATTGCTAAAGAAACTTTGGAAAAGTACATATGTGGGAAACAGGAACCTCTGGTGTATCTTACAGATTATTATTATTTGTTACTATAGTGTGAGCTTCCACATTGAGTCCTAAGACTCATTGCAGTAAGCAAACACTAATCATTATTTGCATAATTTCTATCACATCTCCCCTGAAACTCATTCACTGATAATGCACTTGCAATTCCGTTTGGCAACATGTTCCACTCATTTGACATTATCCAAGCAAAAAATTAGTTCTTACATCCTTGCTAACCATATTTATCATATTGAACCTTAAACATTTACTGCATTCACAAGTATGTTCTTGTAATATGTTCCATTCATCCATAATTCTCCATGTAAAAAAAACTATTCTGTACAGGGCAGTGTGATGTGAAGTGGCAGTGTGATGCCACTTCACATCACACTGCCCTGTACAGAAACTAGAAATTTTCAAATCTGTAGCCTCTAAGATAGAGAAAAATCCATTGTTATTATTATTATTGCGGGACACCTCCAGGGAGTCCAAAGCCTCATCGAGGGAGAACACCTCCTCTACATCTCTCTTTCTCTCTCTCCACCACTCAATCAACTAACCGCAACTACACCAACGCCATTTCCACAGACATCACAAACATCCATGCCCATGGCGGGATTCGTACCTGCAGCCCTTTGGCTGGAGAGCGGATATGCTAACTGCTCAGCCAACCAGGCCAGCAAAAATGTGGAACGCTCCACGATTTTGCATGTCATCCTTGTGCAGGGGTCATGCTAATCTTCTCTGTATCATTCCAATTTTAGTATATGTACTGCTGAAGCAAGTACAGCACCAGTGTTGCAACTGGAACATGCAAAAAAATTTTAGCACTGATTTTGCTAAATACTTAGCAAACGACACTGATCATATTGTCACTATAGAGCAAATGATTGGATTTGTTCATTTCTTGGGCACCATATATCCAGGGTAGTTTAATATGGTGTGGCTTTAGATTTTTAATAATTTCTTTGAGCTAATATGTAACTAAAATTATACCATGTTAAACCACCATGGATTTATGGAGGGTTACAGAAATTCCTAAGTTGGATATCTTTTTCCTTTCATAAACCTAATATATGGAAAAGGAGGAGGAGGTTAATAAACAAATCTTATCTTCCAAATATCAGAGTTCATAAAGTTTTCATACCTCTTCTCTATTTACTAACATATCACTGACAGAGATCCATGACCTGATTTGATTAAGTTATACTTCCCTACCCTGACATTTATCGATTATTCAAATGCACCATACAATTGAGTTATTTTATATGGAAAGAAAAAATATACAAACTAGATGAAACATTGTAAGGGTTCCTCTCTCTCTTTTGCTCATGTAGCCAATTTCTATTTAGTACCTCTAGAGAACAAAGCATTCAATGCTTCTACATCCAACCCAGTAGTCCAGCTATGCTGCATAGATGATACGTCTGCTATTTGGCTTCATGCCCAAGACTATGATTTCTGTTGGATTTTAACTGTCAGCCTAGTTGGTTAATGTGGTTAGCCTATCTGCTTTCCAACCAATAGGTTGTGGATTTAAATCCTGCCATGGGCATGGATGTTTGCGATTGTCTTTAGGTAGAAGATGAATTTCACTGCCTGGTGTGAGACCACTGCACCACTTACTGGAGGAATGAAGTGGCTTGAATGTTCCATGTTTTGTCTCTAGAGCAGGGTTTCCAGACTATCTAAAAAATCAATAAAAATACCAAAAAAATATAAACCTAACAAAAATAGAAAAAAAAATAAAGCCCAGCCATGGTATGTACTATAGGTTTACGAAAACCTTTTGTTGGTGGCAGCAACATAAAAAAAAATGCATCCTCCAGGGGTATACAGGATACTATGATAGTAATAATTTAAACTCTTTATGTAGTACTAACGTCTTACTGACCAGTTTCCTCTAAATTAGGCTAATATGTTTTAGGACTTGAATACTGTCAGATATCTTTTGGCTTTCAAAGGCTATTCTAACTGAATTCACCCATCTATAATCTTAGTTTTCCTCAGAGTCTTTTTTCTCTGTCATCTTGGCATTATGCACCTGTTTTGCTAACCTTTCCTCTCCTATTCTGTTTAAGCGACCATACCACCCGAGATTAACTCTGTTCACACATTCCTGGATGCTAATAACATCAAGCTTCCTAATATCTTAATTTTTAATATGATTCTGCCAATGATACCATCTGTTCACTCCCTTAATTTTTTTTTTTTTAAACTCTCATCTTTGATCAATTGTTGTATTTCTAACCCAGCTCTCAGATCTATACATTAGAATTTGTTTGAATACCATTTTATATACTGGTTCAGTGTTTTGAGTGATTTCTCTCATATTCTATGCAAATTTATTTAGCTGACTCTTCACAATAATAACTTTCCTTATTCCATTGTCTATGTCAGTATTTAATTTGCTGACTGTTAAAAATTGTGCTTAAGTAAATTGAAATATTTTATTATTCTACAGGTTTCCCCATTCAGGATGCAGTTGATGTTTTCAGCCTGTCTTTTTATTGCTGATTTTCCTATGAAATTAGTTACAGCAGTTATGCCACCTAGTTAAGGAACCCTGAAGACTTGTACTGGATTTCTTTAAGAGTGTAATATCCATAAATCTCATGAAGTAAAGAACCAAGATTAACAACTGCAGTTTTAATATCAGATATAATGCTATTTTCTTTCATAATGTGATCCATATATATATATATATATATATATATATATATATGATGAATAGCAGATGGAAACTCGATTGTGTGATGTATGGAGACTCAATGATCCATGGTATGCAAGATAGGATGCCAGAGGAGTGTTTGCCTGGAGGAATGATAGAAAGTGTGGCAATTAAGCTGGGTGAAAGGGTGGATGAAATGATTGTGATGGTGGGCACGAATGACTTGAGAGGCAGTGTAAATAAAGTGGCAAGAGATCTGAGATTCATGCTTAAGGTTGTACAAAAGAAAATGCAGAGATGAAAGCTAGCGTGTGTGTGTGTGTGTGTGTGTGTTATCCAGGTATGATAATGAGGAGCTTAGCAGAAGAGCAGTAATAATGAACAGCATAATAGCCAGAATGTGTCAGAAGAGAGGATTGGAATATGTGGATGCTTGGAGGGTATTTGAGGACAGAAAGGAACTGTATACAAGAGACCGCTTGCATTTGAATGAGGAAGAATGTAGACATTTGGAGAGATTGCTGTTTCCTGAATGAGTCTGTGTGTCAATGCAGGGAAACTAGAGTTCCCAGGGTAGCAGGGGTGGCCTCTTGTGGGATTGGGTGCTTGGGGGAAAGGGGGATGAAATCAGGTAACACCGAGTCCAGTGGGATCTGGAGGGGATAATGATAAGTATAGAAGCAGTGACATTTTTATGCTTTATACTAATGCCAGGAATATCCAGAATAAAGAAGATGAATTGGTGGCATTTATAGCATCAGCCTGGCATTAGTATAAAGCATAAAAGTGTACTGCTTATGATAAGCGATGACTTATGTCCTCTAAGAGTGGAGGCTTTGGAAGGGAGTAACACGAATGATTTTTGAAAGCATATGGTGTGAGGTAGAAGTGGCCAAGACAGGATATTTAGTGGTGTGTGGCTACAAGCCAAGGAGTACAGAGGGTAGGGAGATGTTTAGGGGCAGTTGAACTTGCAAGTGCAAGGAGAATGATTGTTATGGGAGATTTTAACTATAGCAGTATAAGCTGGGAAGAGGAAAATGCATGTAAGTAATGAGGGAATAGAATTTCTAGAATTCTTGAGGCACAGATGTCTTAGGCAACATATAATAGAGGGAACAAGAGGTTCAAGAGTTTTGGATTTGGTCATAACATCAGAAGAGCTGATAATAACTGAGATGACATCTCTCCCCACAGTTGAAGAGCGTGACCATGTAGTTTTGACATGGAGGATGAATAGACATGCAGGAGCATCAAAGAAAAGGGAACATATGTGGAATTATAAGGCAGGTGATTATAATAGTCTTAGATATCAACTTGGGACAGTTTTCCATGGAGGGCAGAATTGGAGGGGCAAGATATCATTAGTGCTTGGGAAACTGTGAAGGAATATTTGTTAGCAGCAATAGTAAGCTGTATTCCAAGAGTGAAGAAGAGGACACAATTTGGAGTAAAGTAGATGACAAACAATATTAAAAGGAACTGCAGGTGAAAAAGAGATTATCAAAGAGATATAAGGAGAGGGGTGGAGAGCAGATGCATGAAGAATATAAGACTCAGGCCAGGAGAGTGACTAGTATGCTGAGAAAGGCAAAACTGGAATATGAGAAGAGAATGGCACTAAGATCCAAAGAAAATCCTAGGGAATTTTTTAGCTATGTAGCCAGTAGGCGAAGAAACGATTGTGGAAGAATGACATTGCGGGATAAAAATGGGAATAGAGCGAGTGATGCAGAGGACATAGTGGAGTTGTTCAATGAGTACTTTATTGGCGTATTTCATCCTGAGAAGGTTTTCATACTAGAGGGATAGGGCAGGTTCAGAGGTGCAAGAAGAGAGTGTGTTCCAAATACTGAGTACTCTGAATACCAGTAAAGCTGTTGGACTGGATGGCATTTCACCATGGGTTTTGAGAGAATGTGCTAAAGAAATGATAGCCCCGTTGACCTGGCTTTTCAACAAAAGCCTGGCTGCGGGAAACGTGCCCAGGGAATGGAAGGAAGATAAGATAGTTCTATTGCATAAGGATGATAGCAGACTGGAAGTGCCTAATTATAGGCCAGTCTGTGTGTCATCAGTAGTTGTTAAGGTGGTCTTGGAGAAATTAGTGAGGGACTATATACAGTTGGGCAGATGAGGGTAATGTTATCTGTGAGAATCAACATGGATTTGTTAAGGGGTGCTCTTGCTTTAGTAATATGGTTGCCTTTTATAATAAAGTGACAAGAGCAGCTGATGAGGGAAAGGCATATACTGCCATTTTTTTGGATTTTGCAAAGGTGTTTGACAGGGTGCCGCATGATAGGCTGATATTTAAGTTGCAGCACATGGGTTTAAATGTTGGGTTAGTCACATGGATTCAAGATTGGCTGACTGATAGGTATCAGAGACTTGTATATGGTGCGGCAATATCAAGGAAGCAGGTTACAAGTGGGGTTCCACAGGGCTCAGTACTGGGACCTGTATTATTCAACCTTTATATCAATCATATTGTTCAATGGATTGCAGGGGGAAATTCAGTTGTTTGCAGATGATGTGGAGCTGGGAAAGTTTATCAGTAATAGTGCAGATGTGGGCCCCGCAAGAGGATTTGAATAAACTAGATAGATTGGCAAATGAAAGTGTTTAAGTTTGGGATACATCAATGGGAGGCTGCATACTCGATTGGAAGAGCTGTACCAGAGGAAGTAGGGGAAACAAGAGATCTGGGGGTGATGATTGATAGTAAACTGAAATTCAGGGGGAATATTGCAAAGGTGATGAAGGTAACCCAGAGGATTGCTGCAATACTGAGAAGGATGCTGACCTACAGAGACAGAAGAGTTATAATTCCATTGTATAAGACCCTGATCAAACAACACATGGACTATTGTTCTCAAATATGGTCACTAGGATTTGAAGGGAATAAATTAACTGTGGAAAGGGTGCAGAAGCAGATACCAAAGATGGTTTCAGGACTACAATGTTAGTTATGAGGATCAGCTGAGGGAATGTGGACTGCAGAGTTTGGTGAATAGAAGAAGGGGAGGTGATATGATCAAGACTTAAACAGGGTGGACACTGGGGAGTTCTTTCACTTGGTGGAGCAGCGGGAAGGAGCGATGACAAGGGGCCAGGAAAGTAAGTATGAAAGGAAGCTGTGAGAAAGAGTGTGAGGAGTGGTTTCTTTGTGTGGAGGGTGGTGGAACCATGGAGTGCATTGACTGATAGAGTGAGGAGAACAAGAATGGTCAATGAGTTCAAGGAGTGGTATGACAGACTTTGTGTATCCTATGAAGGACCTCCCGCGAAGAGTCTCTTGACTCCATGGAGGTCTGAATAATAATAATAAGAAGAATAACAATAACAGTGGAAATAATGTGCACCCTTGTCTCTTAACAGATTTAACATCAAACCAACTAACTTCTTGTACTTCAATTCTAACTTCTTACTTACAACTCAAACATAGGCTTTGTTTGCAGAATATAGCTGTAGAATTTTCAACAGGTTTTTCTTGGCACCTTGCCATATGCTTTTTCCAGATCCACAAAACTTACATACAGATCCTTGTTATATTCCCATGATTTCTCAACTATTTGTTTTAAAATGAAAATTTCAGATATGAGTAATATATATATAGTAGTAACAACAGGAGGGAGCAAAACAGCATTTCATCAGTTTCAAAATAACTCTAGCAAAGATCCAATCATTAAATAACTAATAACTAATCATTAAAGAAAAAAAAAGAATCTTATGAAATATGAGACAGTTCATGATGTCTTGTTTTGAAACAATGATACTATTATCAATAGTACACTTGTGAAGATATTACAGGCTTCAAGTTCTAATAGAGGTATATGTATTCCTTTATGTGATCATAACAATGGTGAATGATCAAACAGATAGGCAAACTTAAATTACAATTCAGTGTATACACTTATGATTTTTTTTTTTGTCAATGAATGTTGATAGCATTCATGTAAAACTGCACATAACATTTTGAAACAATTTAATATGGATAATAAACATATACACAGTAAGACTGTATTATCTTTGGTGTCACATTTCTTGGTCCTAGATATGCTACTTCCCCATCCCTATTCAGAATATATCCAGTCATAACTGTGTGTTACCTAAAATAAAATGAAATAAAAAATGAAAACATGATATCATATACATTTTTATCCTCCTTCCCTAAACATAAAAATTTGTAAGATTTTGAGTGTATAATTTTTTTTCCCTTTTTGTTATGAGCAATATCTAAGCATTTCCAAATGTTCTCTAATTATTTGTAAGATCTACTCTAGATACATGCATACCTATATACTTAACATATTAGTTATTCAATAAGTGAATAACTCCGGATATGTGATACTCATTTGTATCCTTTAAAGAATGGAAATTAGTAAAAGTATTATAGCAGCACTCCTACTCTTCATTTAGAGTTAAAAGAAATTACTGATTTAATTCATCGAAAGATTGTAAGATTCAGTATTATGCTTTCATCTGTAAATTATGCAATTATTGTAGGACCTAAGGGTTCTGCTCTAGAGGTTTGTTACACAAAGTATTATACCAATGTATCAACTTTCAGAGATGGCCCTTTGTCCTACCATCTGAAAACTCTACCCAGTGTCGATCAGGTAAATACTTCTTAACAACTCATGAATTAATCATATCTGTCTTTATCTGCCAAACTCTGCAGATTACACTCACTCAATCTTTTCTCACAGCTGACATTTGGCACACTGATGGTGACTTTTCTATTCTGGACCTCCATACACAATGTGTCGATACTTATTAGAGAAAGCCAATCTTCTTTTTCAACTTAGTAGTCTATCTACTGCTATAATTTAAATAACTTTTTATATGCAAATCAGGGAGTTGGGTTAGAAAACTGAAGACCACAGATATGAGTGTTCAGAGGAAACAGATTTCATTAGTAGCAGGACCATATTAAAAATGAATATAATTGGAAATAACTTGATATTATTATTATTACCTGACACCTCCAGGGAGTCTAAAGACTCATTGAGGGAGGGCACCTACTCTAGAACTCTCCATCTCCACCACTCAATCCACCAACTACAGTGAACCACATCATCTACACCAATGCCATCTACTGCCAACCACCACTAGTATTATCACAGACAATAACAAACATCTATGCCCAAGATGGGATTCGAACCCGCAGCCTTTTGGTGGGAGAATGCATACACTAACCACTCAGCCAACCAGGCTGGTACCTGTCTTCTTCTAAGAAAGGTGATATAAGTTATTTTAGGGAATTTGTTCACCTGTGAAAGTTTTTCTTTTGAGATTTCAGTTGAACTCAGTCATTCATTATAATAAATTATGGACACCACTATCGTGTCTTTTTTTTTTTTTTTTTTTCTTTCTTGCCCACCAGAGGTTAGACCAGTAGTGTTAAAGGTTAACCAAATTAGTGTCACTTTAGCATACTTCGTGTATTGTGACATAGCTTGTCACTTTGTGTTACCCAGCTACAACCTTTTGAAATGTGAACTTAAATTATAATCACCCTATATATGTGTATATACATACAGGGTATATAATATATAAATATATTTATATATATTTATTATTAATTAAATATATAATAATTAATTAATAATAAATAAGTCTCACTTAATAAGCATGAAGGTTCTGTCTGTGTGTGTAGGTTTTCTAAAAATGGAGATTTTGATATTTTCAGCGCATCTCGTAAGTTTTAAGTCCAGAAAGGGGAGACAGTCGTTGGATTCTAGTTCTTAGGTAAAATTGATTTTCTCATGAAACTTGTTGAGGTGGTCTAGAAAAAAATTGAGGTTGTTGACACCATGTTCCCAGATGAGGAATACATTGTCTATATAACGATACCATATTTTGGGTTTACGAGTTGAGGAATTAATTGCTTTTTCTTCAAAATCCTTAAGAAATATAACAGCAAGAATCGGAGAGAGCGGACTGCCCATAGCCAATCCTGAGTTCTGTTTGTAAATCTTGTTTTCAAATTTGAAGTATCCTGAATTTACACAGTGAGAGAGTAAGAAAAAGAATTTCTTGGATAGTTTGTTCTGGAGAAGATGGAAGACTTCTTGAGTATGTTTATTCGTGAAGAGAGAAACTATATCGAAACTTGCCATTAAATCTTATTTGTTGAGTTTGATGTCTTTGATTTTGGACATAAAATCAAAGACATCAAAGTAGGGGAGGTTTATGCCTCCAACGATTGGTCTGAGGGGAGAGTTTAATTAATGGATCTTTGGGAGTCCATATAATTGTGGGATTAGCAGATGAATCTACCTGAGGGAAAGATGGATGTTTCTTGGTAACTCTGTGGTGATTTTCAGTAAATTGTTGGTCCTATTGTGCAGTTCTTTTGTAGGGTCACTATTTAGTTCAGAGTCAGTGTTTAGTAGTTCCAAAATTTTGTTATGGGAATCAGATTTGTCTAAGATGACAGTAGCATTCCCTTTGTCTGCATGGAGAATAATGATGTCATTATTATTTCTTAAGTTTTTAATAGTTGATCTTTCAGAATGAGAAATGTTGTCAGATGGTGGTCGTATGCAGGATCGTCCCACATCCCATCATAATTCTACCTTTTTTAAAACAAAGTTGTAATAAATAATTATTCCCATCCACTTTCATCGGCAAAAGATAGTGTACTTGCTAAAGGTCTCAATTTTGTTATCGCTTCTACTTCCATACCTAAAGAACTATTCTCAAGATAGAAAAAGCAGCATTCTTATTACCAAACCAAGAAGCAAACCTTCTTCGTATGGAAGCTATATTCAACCTTAATCATGCAAGACCACCATCTGACAACATTTCTCATTCTGAAAAATCAGCTATTAAAAACTTAAGAAATAATAATGACATCTTTATTCTCCCTGCAGACAAAGGGAATGCTACTGTCATCTTAGACAAATCTGATTACCATAACAAAATTTTGGAACTACTAAACACTGACACTTACTCTGAACTAAATAGTTACCCTACAAAAGAACTGCACAATAGGACCAACAATTTACTGAAAACCACCTAAGAGTTACCAAGAAACATCCGTCTCTCCCTCGGGTCAATTCATCCGCTAATCCCACAATTATATGGACTCCCAAAGATCCATAAATTAAACTCTTCACTCAGACCAATCGTTGAAGGCATAAACTCCCCTACTTACAACCTATCTAAATACCTCCCATCCTTTTTAAAAAGCCTATCTGGAAATTCCTTTTCTCATATAAAAAATTCAGCTGATTTTGTGTCCAAAATCAAAGACATCAAACTCAACAAATAAGATTTAACGACAAGTTTCAATATAGTTTCTCTCTTCACGAATGTACCTACTCAAGAAGGCCTCCATCTTCTCCAGAACAAACTATCCAAGAAATTCTTTTCCTTACTCTCTCACTGTGTAAATTCAGGATACTTCAAATTTGAAAACAAGTTTTACAAACAGAACTCAGGATTGGCTATGGGCAGTCCACCCTCTCTGATTCTTGCTGATATATTTCTTAAGGATTTTGAAGAAAAAGCAATTAATTCCTCAACTCTTAAACCCAAAATATGGTATCGTTATATAGACGATGTATTCCTCATCTGGGAACATGGTGTCAACAACCTCAATTTTTTTCTAGACCACTTCAACAAGTTTCATGAGAAAATCAATTTTACCTAAGAACTGGAATCCAACGACTGTCTCCCCTTTCTGGACTTAAAACTTAAGAGATGCGTTGAAAATATCAAAATCTCCATTTTTAGAAACCCCACACACACAGACAGATACCTTCATGCTTCTTCCTATCACTATCCTCTGCAAAAATTTGGTATTATTTCAACCCTGGCACATCGAGCCAGATCTTTACTAACAGATGAAACAGAAATTGAAAACGAACTCCATTTACTAAAAAGGACTTTTGTCAACAATGGTTTCTCTCTTAAAAAGATTGATAAATTTTTCTCTTTCCATCGCTTAACTGCTATTGAAGATTCTCCCCAAGAGCTTTTATATCGTTGCCATACATCAGCTCTCTCCCCCCAAAACTGGCAAAAATTCAAAGAAATTCAAAATTAGAACTTGCTTCACTACGTTTTCACTGCATACTAAGTAGACCTAAAGTGAAACATCTCCCTATTCAGTATCCAGGAGTCTACAAGATTTTGTGTGAATGTGGGAAACCATATTACGGCCAGACAGCTAAATCCATCCTTTTACGTATGGAAGAACACCAAAGAGACATATCCTACAATAGGAGCAGGGCCAGCAATCTCTCTCTAGCCACGTTCTCTTCTCTATTAACTCAGATGAAGGCCGCCAACACCTCTGAGACTGGTGGCAAACTTCTAATATCCATGTGTGTTATGATAAACTGGAAAGAAAGATTATCGAATCTAGAGAAATATCCCTTAATTCATCCCATATTAACAACAGCCTTAGCTACAATCTTTTTGATGCACACATTGCCACTGTCCAGTATTGGTGCACTCGTGACAGCTCACGCACCTAGCCAACTTCAATTGGAACTCCAGCATGCATTCCTGTTTTAAAATGTATTATTGTCTTTTATACTAGATCTATTGATGTAATTTTATCATGTCTCTGTTATTTTATATAATTCTTTGCCTGTGATACCTGAAGAAGTTGATTTATTCAACGAAACTAGTAGTATCTTAACATTAAACCTTATTCTTTTTCATTCTCGGTATATAGTCATTCAAACTAATTTTATATATATATATTTACTAACAGTCTGACAATATTTTTGGAATTAGAACAGCAAATTAAGGTTATAACAATCAGTTTATTAGGCATAAATTTATTGGAAAAGCATATAAAAAAATAACTAAAATGTATGCAATAATTTTTAATAAAAATTTATATAGTGAATATAAAAGTCACAGCAAATATCATACCAAAAGAAAGTGAAAATGAAATGTAAGTGCCGGCCTGGTTGGCTGAGAGGTTAGCATATCCGTTCTCCAGCCAAAAGGCTGCGGGTTCGAATCCCAACGTGGACATGGATGTTTGCGATTGTCTGTGGAAATACTAGTGGTGATGGGGGTAGATGGCGTTGGTGTACTTGCAGTTACTTGTGGTTGGTGGATTGAGTGGTGGAGACAGAGTAGGTGTTCCCTCGATGAGTCTTTGGACTCCCTGGAGGTGTCAGGTAATAATATTTGCATACTATCTGAATATGTATAAAATAACCGAATATTACACCAAAAAGCACTGATCTCATTCATCCTCTTAGCCCTTACAATAGAATTCAGCAATGCATTCCACTCACCCACCACTTTCCATGAAAAAAAATCTACCCCTTCTTCACCACACTTTTCAAGGAAAAGAGAAATTCTTGTACTCCTCTTCTTACCCTTCACTTTGTATACTTACATCTATATTAATAAAACCCCCAAACCAACTTAACAGTCTATCTTATCACTTGTTTCCCATCAATCTGCTAAAACTCTACAATTCACATTTCTTTAGCCTCTCTCCATAACTAACACTGCAGAGTCCTGATGTTTCCTTATTCACTCAACTTTGAACTTGTCCAAAGTATGAACCTCTTGCACAGTGGTGTAACCACTTCCTTATATCTACTTGATAATATACTCCTTTTCATAGTAGCAATGTGCTTTGTAGTCTTTGCACACTGATGTTCAGACACATACTTACAGCATGCCCTCTGAACTTCAAGGCACGTTCATCATTCTCAGACTATGAAGCGCATCTATTCCACAAAGTATTTTAACTCATTTCTCACCCAAATGGTAGTCATTTCCTGTGTGGTGTCCTGTAGTGTAGCATAGTATAGTGGAGTACTGTTAGAATGGTCTCGCCTTTGACTGAGATTCCCACACTTCCCATTGGTGCTGTATAGAGTTTGGACTGGATCTCTTACCAGAAAGTCTGCCCTTTGCATGTCCATTTCTTCAAAATATATGATATAAAGAAACTCTTTCTCATGGACTTTTGGACTCCTTGTATAATAATAATGATGATATGGTGCTAGAAATATTTTTTTTTCAACCGAACTGGGTAATTTCAATAGAACCACCGAAGTATAAGCAATGTAGATTATCCAGAATGTCAAACACTACAACAAGAGTCAGGGTTCACACCAGAAGTATTCTTCCCTCCCACTATAACAACATCATACTTAACAGATGGCAATGACGCACTCTAGTTACTTACTATATAGCATTCCTATTTCAGAAATTTTTACAACTAAAAATCGTAGGATTAAAACAGATTTTTTTTATTAATCATTTATTTAGAAACAAGTTGGATGTTAGTTTCTAAATAAGCAACTGATAATAATAAGCATAATAATAATAAGTTCAGAGAGCATGATGTGCCTCTGAACATCAGTGTGCAAAGAGTACACAACACATTGCTGCTATGAAAAGGAGTATACTATAAAGCAGATATAAGGAAATGGTTACACCACTGTAAAGATTCCCCTGTCACAATGAGAATTGAACTTAGGCCTTTTCCAGTCGAATGGCACAACGTACTGTGGTTCTTCCAATTACGTTACAGAGGTGATTAATTATATGGTTTTTTTTCAATTGAAGGTGAGTTAGCCAATCTCATACAGAGGTAGCAGGGTTTTTTATCCTTCATACAGACAAATCGGCCTTCAGAACACAAGCAATTTACTGACAAAAAATACTAGTGGCAGTGGGCAGTAGATGGCACTGGTGTAGATTATGATAAAATAATAAAATGATGGTGGTAGTAGCAGTTGGTGTAGTTGGTGAATTAAGTGACAGAGATGGAGATTCTTGGAGTCTCTTTTCACTGTCATATTTCCATCTTTTGATGATCTGCCTGAACTTGTACTCTGATAGATACTCAAATGTATAATCTGTCATATTAGCAATCAGTATGCCTGACTGATTGCTAATATGACAGTCACTGATAACACCTGAATGGAAGTTACTTAATTCTAAACTACTACCAATTTCCCCTATTCTATGTAACTACGGTAAATTGACACATACATTCCCTTGTCATGGCCAACTATTAGCTGCCATCAAGTTCCTGTATGAATGCTCGGAGTTTTGTGTCAGGGTAAACAGCACAAAGTCTGAACCTTTCACAGTCTCCATTGGCCTCCGCCAAGGGTGTGTTCTGTCATCCCTCCTTTTCATAATATTTATGGACTGGATTGATAGGCACAGCTGAGGCAGTGAGTGTGTCAGAATTGGAAGATGTAGCATTGGACGTTTGCTTTTTGGAGATAACCTAGTTCTGCTTAGCTCTTCCACAGATGACCTCTAGCGGACCCTGGATAGGTTTGTAGCTGTTTGTGCAGAAGCCAGAATGAAGATCAGTGTGGCCAAAACTGAAACATTTGTGGTCTCAAGACAACCATCCCAGTGCACTCTACATGTGAGTGGAGTCCCACTGAGGCAGGTGGAGAAATTTAAATATCTTGGGTCCACATTCACGAGTGATGGAAAGTGGGACAAAGAGCTAGATACTCGGATGGGCTCAGCAAGCGCAATATTGCAGGAGCTTGGCTGTTCGGTAGTATTGAAGCGAGAGTTAAGCCAGAAGGCAAAGCTGACTGTCTTCTATACAGTCTATATCCCCGTCCTCACCTATGGTCACGAGAGTTGGGTAATGACCGAAAGAATGCGGACACGAATCCAAGCGGCTGAAATGAGGTTTCTTCGAGGGGTTGCAGGGCTGACAAGACTCGACTGAGTCAGAAGCTCTGTAATTCGGGAAATCCTCAATACTCAACCATTGCTTCTCCATGTTGAGAGATCACAATTACGTTGGTATGGGCACCTGGCCTGAATGCCACAAGAAAGGCTCCCCCAGCAGGCCCTCTTTGCCAAGCCAGAGGGTGGGATGCCACATGAAAGGCCAAGGACTCGCTGGATAGATTATATCCAAAACCTTGGGTGGACACATTTGGGAGTCCCACTAGAACACCTGAGCTTGGTGGCAGAGGATTGTGACCATTGGAAGTTCCTCTTCTATAATATAGGTAATTTCAGTTTTTTAAACAACCACAAATACAGAAGACAAAAGCAATGATTATTATCCAATATAGCTCTGACAAACCAAAGAACTAAACCAAATGGTAAGATGGGAAAATAAACTAGGATAGCCAGTTAAATAGGTAGCAGAATGAAATATGATTTAATAGTGAGAAATTAGTCCATAATTTTTTTTGAACAATTTAGTTTATTTAATAACTTTATAATTGTGACATATCATTCACATAAATAAATTATCCTTCAGGAGTGCTGCTATTTTTCTTATAAACATACAAAGCAGTTATCATAAGTATACAAAATGACATTCACTTGAAGAATGTCTGATAAAAGGAATATCTATACTCACTTTGATAACATTATCCTGAAACACTCAGAAATCCAACAGCATATTGTTTGAAGGTGACAGCATGGTAATCAATGCAATAAAGTGCTTTTAATCAACTATTGTATCAACCATTATTTAGTGAATATTTATAAAATTATCAAGTTATATAATGAAATCTGAAATATGTTACACTTATGGGTCAATATATCTATACAACTATGCTGATTTTCATGATTATATTTTAAATGTAACTTATTAGTGAAATATAGCAATTTTAAACAATCAAATTCTGATTGTTTATAATCAGATACATAAGAGATAAGATACAAAATATTACTTTAGCAATTGGAATTAGAGAAAATGGGTTTCAGATTCATATAACTTTATTTACAAACAATGTATGTGATTTTTAATCACAACATGTATTTAACTATTTCACCAATTGACATACATACTGTTACTTATCAGGACCACCAGAACAAACAAACAAACAAACAAAAAAGCTAAAAAATACACAGGAGACAGAAATTACATAGAAGAAATAGGAAAAGCTTCCAGTAATCAGAATAAAGGTTCTATGCTGTTATAAAACAACTTGTATTTCATTTGTATGCTTATCAAGAAGTTTGGTTCATTTAATTATTCAACAGTACTAATTCAACATACACACAAATAAATAAATAAATAAATGCAATGAGCAACATGGGTTTACTAAGGGAAGGTCATGTTTTAGCAACTTGCTCACATTCTATAACCATGTTACCATTGAACTAGCAAGGGGAATGGATACACCATGATACTTTTGGATTTTGCTAAGGCTTTTGACAGAATACAGCATGGTAGACCGTTGCAGAAATTGGAGAATATGGGTTTTGATTATAGAATATTAGAATGGATAAGATGATGGCTGACTGACAGATATCAAAAAGTGGTATATGGGAGATGTGAGTCTGCAAGATTTAAGGTAACCAGTGGTGTACCAAAAGGATTAGTGCTTAGTTCACTGTTATTCAATATGTACATTAATAATATTGGGAAGGATTTGACATACAGCTATTTGCTGATGATGAAAAGATAGAGGGTAATCAGGAATGCTGCACTTGCAGAATGATTTGAATAGGCTGGAATTGTGGGCATGGAAAAATGGATGTCAGTAAATATAAAGTCATTCACTTTGGCATGATTAGATATTCAATGTCGTATTATATTGGTGGGATTATGCTAGAAGAACTGATGAGGCTAAGGATCTTGGAGTGTTAGTAGATAGGAAATTGAAGTTAAATGGCCATGTAGCAAAGATTGCAAATACAATTCAAAAGATAATTGTAACGCTGAAATGTTCACATGTAAAGATAAGGATGTCATTTTGCCTCTTTACAAGGTCTTGATAAGACCTCACTTGGACTATTTGTGCAGGTCTGGTCTCCTGGTTTCTGTTGTGATTCTGATATATTGGAGAAAGTGCAAAGGAGAGTATCAGAAATGATATCAGGATTGTGGAACGCTGATTATGAAGACAGATCGAGAATTTGTAGACTTAAACACAAGCAAACAAGAGAAAGGGTGATTGAGACTTACAAACTTCTGAAAGGGTCATACAGGATTTCAGTTGGAGGGTGAGGAAAGAGCAAGAGGGCATCCTTGGAAGTTGAATGCCGGAAGAAGGGGAGTGAGGACTAGATTTTTCTCTCATATTGGAATGGATTGATTTTGGATGTTGTGAGTGCAAGCAGTGTGAATGAATTCAAGAATAAGTATGATAGAAGGTGCAAGTAGAATGTGGCCTCCCTCGATGAGTGCCTGACTCCATGGAGGTCTCTTAATAATAATAATAATAATTATTAAGTTAAGGGGATGAAAAATCTCTCATTATTTTATTTTTTTAATAATAATAATTAATAAATAAATAAATAAAATAAAGACAATAATTTTTTAGCTCCTGATATTTTGCTGGTTTCTAACCAACAAAATATAAGCACAAAAACACCTGTTGCAGAGCACCAAAGCACTAACAATCAAGCAATTGTGGACACAGTTAAAAACTATAATGGTAAAAAAAGAACTGATGTCATATCATGTATTCCTGAATGGATAGATTTAAAGCAGTTTACAGCAAATATGTTTTATTTTCTTCAAGGCGGTTGTTAAGATATCAGTCTGTCTGTCCACAAAACTATAGATCAAGGCACTTTAAACACTCCTGCATGTATTAAAGAATGGAGTTTTCTTAAGAGAATGAATAACTGTTGCTAGTTTGATATGCGGTTTAAAAGTGGCATAAAAATTATATTTATTTACTACTTAGATCATATTTACAGATGTATCCCAGATATAGATGATGGAAATAGTTTTGCTGTGAATCGTGTATGCATCAAGGAAGAGGAAGATGCATCATACATTTGTTTTTTTTTGGGGTGTGTGTGTGTGTGCGTTGGGGGGGGGGGGGGAATTGTAGCCATTGACTAAAAAAAGTGTGGCATATATACAATAAGTTCTGTAGCAACGGCTGTTTCATTAGAATAAAAAACCAAGACATTTTTATTCTAATGAATAATAAATATATATAAGACACAATTCAAATTATAATGGGCAAAAGAACTTGTGTTAGAACTAACGTTCTAACACAAGTTCTAATATATTAATATCTAATATAAGTCCCATTATAATTTTGAATTGTGTCTTAATATATATATATACAGTATATATCTTTTTTTTTTTTTTTCCTTCTAAGGAAAATACTGAGTATTTTTAATATTAATAATAATGTTGATCTTTTGGTAACTGTGGGCGAGATAAGGATTTTTGACTTGGCTTGCAGATACTTCATGTAGTGTTCCAGAAGCATTTTGGCAATGCATATCAAAGCAAGAGATGTTTGTAAATATCATTTTTAGAGAAATGCTGATTAAGAATTGCAAATAACAAAACATGAAATCCACCTTTTCCTTCTGTTTTTCAATGCCATGTCTAGAAGAGTCTCTATTTGAGCTGTAAGTTAGCAGTTAGAATTGAAGAGGGTACAGGAAGATGGTCTGATGTTAAAATGAGGTGTGTGACAAGGGTGTATGTTATCTCCGCTGTTATTCATTATCTATATGGGTCATATTATGAAGGAAAGTGATATTAAATCTGATATCAAAATTGGCAATGTTAACCTTAGCTCTTTACTTTATGCAGATAATGTTATACTTCTGAATAAATCCAGCACAAGTGTACAAGATTCCCTGACTAAATTGAAACTGAATAACTGTTGTAATAAATTTGGAATGAAAATCAACAATAAAAAGACAAAGACAATGAAATGAAAATAAGCAGAAACATTGAAAACCCCAACCGTTTCCTGACCCTACAGAACAAATAAAACATTTCAGTTACCTGGACACAATGTTTAGTGAAGATAAAAAATTAAACATGGAAATAGACAACAGAATTAGTAAAGCTGATATGGTAGGAAGTCAGCTGAAGAAATTTATACAGAATAAGAAAGAAACTAGTCACAACACTAAATTAGTTGTATACAAGACAGTATTCAAACCAATTTTAAATTATGGATCTGAGAGCTAGGTTAGAAATAAAACTCTTGATCAAAGACTAGAGACGACAAATATGAAAGTCCTGAGAAAGACTAGGTGACTGAACATCAATGGCAATATCACATTAAAAATGAGGATATCACTTAAATAGAATGGGAGAGAATGGCAAAACAAGTGCTCTTTGGCAGGAAAAAAGACTTAGGGGAAGACAAAGATGTCGATGGATTGATACAGTAAAAAATGCCTTCAAAGACAGAAATATAAACTCTGATAATGGTGGACTCTTGACAGATAACAGATTAATATGGAGGAAAATTGATTGAAAGTTAGTAATGGTGTAACTCTTTTTTCGTGCAGTACTACCATAATTATCCTGTACCACATACCAGATATGGTATGTGGCAAGGCATACATAGATTAGACTAGATCTTAGCGATCTGTAGTGGTGAATATATGACTACTATTGAACAAAACAGCCCATGCTGATAGAGAGCAAGAGAAGGAAGTGTTGTTAATGCACTTTGCAATATTGTTTATAACGCACACTTGATCAACTCAGATCTGCCCTATGGAGTAGATGAGTTCTATAAAATTTTTTTTCAGAATTGACAGAAATGATTAGAGCTTCATGACAGAAATCCCCAACTGACATTGCAACTCTGTAAACCCTGGCTACACTTCTGTGTAGTCGAAGTAAACAACTTGGTTTGCCAAAAGTCCATCCTGGCTTAAAATAATCATACTACTTTACGAGAACATATGATGTTCTCATAATATGATATGAGATATGCATTGTTCAGATGTTCATTCTGATGGCTGGATACTTTGCCTGGTTCTTTTGTTTGCAGTCCTCATGATGCCAATTGGTGAAATGAAGAGATACTCTATAATTAACTAATTATAAAGTACCTAATTAAAGTTGCACAAGTCTATAAATCTTTATATATATGTTTCTTAAAATAATCAATGAAATTTTAGTTGCTGTCCTGACATGATTTTAATAATACATATATATTGACTCTCACTATAGCATACTCACAGAGACCACACATTTGTTATAGTGGATGGTTTGTTACAGTAAATTTACTTTAACATAGCATTGTGCCTATAGGATTTGCTCGGGAATTTTAGTTCATTATAATAAGTGGGTTTACTATAGTGAAAGTTGGCTGTATCATTTTTTTTTTATAGACATATTCATAATGTATAAATAAAGTGTGCACAAAAAAAAACTGAGAAAATTCAGAATACAAATAGTCAATTCTCACTAGTAACCAAAGGAATAATTTATAGTGAGCAGTTTACTGTAGTGAATTTTCTTTAGACTAGCATTATGTTTATGGCACTTAAATCAGGACTTATCAGTGTTCTATTTATAGTGAACGAGTGGTGTTTGTAATAGTTAAGAGTCAACTGTACAATGAATCACAAAGTAGAATACTTATATTTTAATTTTCATTCTGTCAAAATGGAGGGGATTATTATGAGAAATAACACTGAATAAAATAATTTCTCACATCCTCACACACCTAACATATTACCAAGATATACATATATGCACACATAATGAATGTATCCACATGCACGATATATGAAAATGAACAAAACTATTGAATGGCAGAAAAATAAATCAATAATGAAAGTATGCATAATACACCAATAATTAGTTTAAATCCATTCTGGGAGACAACAAATCTTTATAAGGGCTTTTCAACTGAAGGTGAGTTGGACAGGGATTTCTCATCCTCCCTGAAATTCAAGTTCCTTCCCCTGCAAAATAAGCAAACCAGACGGAGAACACAAGGAAATGACATACATAATACACACAGTTCATGAGCATAGTTGCCTCATTGTTATATTAAAACCACCACATCAACAATTCTCAGAGAAAATTCAAGAAAAAGCATCACAATCTAAATATGACTACTTTATTTACATTAAATATTGACAGTATAAGATTCACATGCAGAAACAGACCACCATGAAATTCTGCAATTGGCACATATTACACAGCCATTTTATGTACATAAGGGATAATCTTCCCTCCCTGCAAAATTTTATAATAGAACCCCCCCACTCTCCAAAAAGTTCCTTCAGTGATGAGTATGACTAAATAAGGATTATTTACCAAATAAATTATTGAATTATTTACAAATAAAAAAGAAATACTAAATTAGAACAAAAAAAATTAATGAATTTCTCCTGTGAATAAATATAAGATATCCATTCTTTCCTCGGCTGAGGAGAATGGGAATGTTGTCATGACCTCAGATGTGGCTTGGCATGTGGAAGTCTTATTTAGCAATGGATATAAGTCAGCTAAAGAGAATTATAGGAAATTATGAAACACTTAAGAGAGAGAATTTTAAAGAATACTTGACGATTAGATAAACATAATATGGATTTTACTTATGTAAATATTTTATTGGCATAAAATTTTTACCCCAGTATCAAGGGCATCTTCACTATGATTTTCAAATTAAACAACCAGATTAGAAACCAGTATATTCAACAATGAAACACATAAACTGCACACAAATGATGTAGAGTATCATGGTCAAAATACATTGAGATTCTAGTAAACATAGCTTTAAAAAATCTCTTGTTTTAAAACAAGAGATTTAAAAAAAAAACAAAAAAACTGTAAACCCAGAAAGTGGAAAACAGGGAAATCAGTGGTGCTTAGAAATAGGATTAAAAACTCATTTGAGACTAGCATCAATAGAAAGCAATCTGGTGCTGCTGTTTTAAGAGTTTAATGCAGTATTTCTCAACCAATTTGATCATGCAACATACTTTTCAGCAAGTAAGATCTGGGTAACACAAATATTTAAATGAAATATGGTCAAGCAATAACTTTCACATTTTGAGCATGATTCGGTCCCAATTATGTTGTCTGAGCAGAGAAAGTTTATTCTGGCTTGCAAGTCTGTGAGAATCTTTATTTGGTAGATGAATTCATTGTCTTGTGTGAATCACCAACCTGCTTACTGGAGGCCTAAAGTGGTTGGAAAACTACAGTGTACCTTTTGAACTCTAAGGCAGGTTTCCAAATTATACTATCCTCCTCCTTGTAGTATTCAAGAAAATTATATTCTTGTTCATCCCATGGAAATATTTTAATAACATGTTGAAAGTTTATCCACTTGGTTATACTATAAATTAAAGATGCCAAGAAATTATATTCTTGGTTTCATTCTTTATCCGAGTGTAAGCAAACAAAGTTTACGCATGAAGTAACTTCACCACTGGACTACTTGTATATAGAGGCGAATGACTTCACATCAATTGCCTTAGTATTCCATAATGCATCACACATATCCTTATAGACATGTATAATGCTATTCATTATGGAAAGCGCCACTACCCAGACTGGTTTCAACCTTTATTGAGGTCTCATCAGTGGGAGCCAGACCCAGAAGTGATACCAGGATGTTGCTTATGAAGTGATACCTTGGTATCACTTCGGGTCTTGCTCCCACTAATGAGACCTTAAAAAAAAGGTCAAAACTGGTCTGGGTAGTGGCCTTTCCCATAATTCACAGCATTATACATGTCTATAAGGATATGTGTAATGCATTATAGAATACTAAGGCAATTGATGTGAAGTCATTAGCCTCTACATACAAGTAGTCCAGTGGTAAAGTTACTTCATGCGTAAACTTTGCTTACACTTGGATAAAGGATGAAACCAAGAATATAATTTCTTGGCATCTTTAATTTATTTTAATAACATCTTTAATGAGTACAATTTCATTTCAGTATTTCTTTTAAAGGAGCCTCTGTAGCTCAGTCAGTATAGACGAAGCCCTTTGGTCAGAAAGACCCGGGTTAAATTCCTGTCAGTGACACGAGACCTTTATCTGGTCTCTTTTGACTACAGGTAAGTTAGCCGGTCTCATATGAAGGTAGAGGGTTTTTCTTCTGGAAACTCGGGGGTTTTGTCCCTCAAAACAGACTGGCCAGTAGAACACATGCAATTTACAGACAAGAATATTTAGAGGCATAGATTTAATCACCTTATCCTCATATTACAGTTGGGAAGTCCAAGGATACCTGGAAGGCTGTGGATGCTAAAGTGCCTGTTAATGATGGAAATCCATCACTGATGGATGGATTTCTCTTAAAGTTCAAATATAAACAATGAAGAAGAAGAAAAAAAAAAGTTCAAAAAGCAGATGCAGTCATCAAGAATTTGGTGACAACTACAAAAGAATACTAAAAAATTTGCATATTATTCTAGATGAATAATATGCAAATTATATATATTTATTTTATCTTCATTGTTTCCACTTCACATTGTTTGCTCTTGAGGCAATACTCATTTATTTAAAGAAATTAAACCTAGCTACAACAAATTACATGAAAAAGTGCCTCTGTAGCTCCACTGGAAAGATCTGTGTTTGAATCTTGTCTAGGATGTGAAGAGCCTTTATCAGGTCTTTTCAAGTGAAGTTAAGTTAGCTAGTTTCATATAGAGGTGCAGAGTTTTTACTCCGGGAAACTTGCAAGAGTAAAAATACAAAAAATACAAAACTTTTTTGCATTTTTCATCCCACAAAACAGGCAAACTAACCAAAAGAATATGCACAATTTACAGACATTGTAGACAGTGCAGATAGAATTAACTACCCTATCATAAGCAGTAATCAGGTTTCAAAGAAGCCAAGTTACTTGGCTCTGACAGCAACTGAGCCTATCACATAAGGTAAGATGAGATAAGTCAAGTTTAACATTTTACTGGTTAAAAAAAAAGTCAAAAGTATATCATTTATCACATTGCCACCGTTAACATATTTTTTTAAAAAAATGCAATTCATGTCTGAGGAAAATAAAGTGATTTTTATGTTATATGCATTGAATTACATGACATCTGATGCTGCATTATTTGCAGCTTCACTGATTATCTGAACAATAAAAGCTAACATTGGGGAAGTCTGAAAACTGACCATTCCAATGTCTGATAAATATACATAAACCTACATAACATCTAAAAACAATCACTTTGATGTCTGTTATTTGGAGTTTTACTGAGTATTTCAACATCCATCCATTCACTGGCATTTGATTATTCAGGTCAATCAACACTCCCTCCTCAGAACCAAGGGGCCTGGATGTCATGTAACACACTGTAATTCATTACTGTGTCTATATAGCAGTGTGTGTGTGTGTGTGTGTGTGTGTGTGCATACAGATGACAAGCCAAATAGAACTACTGACTCTGTTGGATCTGCAAAAGTATGTTCTGCTCTCTCTCTCTCTCCTAAAGTTTATGTAACAAAATGATAACCATAAAAATAATGGTAGAGATTCACAGGACAGGTCAGTGAACAACTGTCTCTCATGAAGGATTTAATGTGATGCTATAAAGCTAAGATGTTATTGTCCAATGAAATTCACTGATATAAAATGTACTTCCCATTTTGATATGATATCTCACAATGTGTTGTTTACCATTTTAATAATGGTCAAAAAGCTCTCTTAAAATGCCACTTGAAATTACTGCAACTAAAAACCTGCTTGTTTCCTGTGTGCATGTGTGTTTATATAAACAACTGACATCCATTGTCATTTCCATACAGTAGATTTATTTTAACCCTAACATAACATATGACAAAAAATCTTTGAATATCACAAGACCATGCCTCCTTTCATATTTTGACAGAAAATTATTATCATTATCATCAGACCTTAATGAAGTCAAAAGAAATTGTAGGAGGTCCTCACTATTGAACAGTGTTTATCGAACAATTTCTTAAATTCCTTTACTATTTCTACACTCACTAAACTCTCAAGCAATGCATTCTACTCATCAGTCATCTCTGTAAACAAAAAATTCACTTCTTAAACATCTTCCAGGAATTGCCTCTTGTTGAGTCTCTCATTCTTCCTCTACTCTTGAATATTTCTTGTATTAACCCGATACAATTCCCCCCCCCCCTCACCAACTTGTATATTTATCATATCATCCTTTCTCCTACCCAGCAAGCCCTGCAGAAGGCATACCCTCAATCTATTCTCATACCAAAAATTTTGGAAACCTGGCACTTTTCTTTACCTATATTTCCTCATTCTATCCTTAAAAAAAAATAATAAAAAAAAACTGTTTTTCATCTTCAATGCTATAACAATCAAGTGACCTAACAATATTCACTTATTTCTATATTTTTACTTATGATACTGCACTCTTCCTCCCTCCCTGACTTGGTAACTAATGTTATTGTTTTCATCAAGGAGAACTTATTCTGTTTACACAAAAGAAAAACTGCTCATCAAGCATTTCTGGTGCATAAAACCAAAAATGTCATTAGATAAACTTAAATGATGTTCACGGCATGATAGTTTCAAACACTACATGAGAGAAGATAAACAAGTGCTCTTCTATCCTTGAAACTCTACCCAAGTAATGTGCAGATATAACTGCATGCACTTAAGGTAGCTAACAGATGAGAAAGCTGTTTAGCATTTTTATAAAATCTTTAGTACTAATGCTTATTTCACAAAAATTAAGAATATAAATAAGTTAATATCTCACATAAAGAAAATATGTTCAATTCAGGTTCTAGATTTTTGTTTCTAAGAAATATTTAAAAAATTATACAGTATCGTTTAATAAATTTACAATATTCAATCCCTGACAGTTATCTTTTATAGTGCTGAACTTACTTTCATCCTCACTGCTGACATCTGAAGTGTATTTCTTTCTTATAACAAGTCCTAGTTCAGTCAGAAGTGGATTTGATTTAGCTGCTAACTGATCATCTAATATAAGATACACAAGAAAAATCATCATCATTATTGTCTTTCTATATAAATAACAATTAACTGTCATGTACTCCTACAATTATACTATATAGGCTGCATAAATGAAGAAAAGTTGAATATATTTTCAAATCTCAAAGAAAAACTTTAAAATCATGTTAGGATTTATTAATTAAGAGATAAAGTAGATGTGGAGTGAAATGAAAAGAATTGTACATATGTATGGAAGGGTGAAGAAGAATGAAATGAATGATGTCTGAATGAAAGAGATAAGGACAGACTCGCAAGTGGCATTGTATGGGGATTTGATTATTAGATGGGTAATGAGAAAATTCACAAAGTTGGTTTTCCAGGAGGATGAATGAGTAGAGTGATTGAAGCACTGGATATGAGAAGTAAGTGAGCACAAGAGTTGGTAGTGGTAGAAGGAACAAATAACTTGACTGAAAACAAGGAGAAAGTATCAAGAGGTTGTTAAGAAGAATATGATAAAAGAGAGAGCAAGGATTATTATTATTATTATTCTACGACTCTATGGAGTCATAGACTCATCTAGGAGGTTCTTTTGTCATACACACAACTCATCATACATGCCTTAAACACACTCAAATTCTCTGCAGACACAACTCTCTCAGGCAAGGCATTCCAATCGTTCACAACTCTGTATGCAAAAAACCTACTCACACCCTCTTTATAAAGTTTCCAGGGATGGCCTCTGGTTCTCCCCTAATCTCCCATCATTTTCTATAAAACCACTTCAACACTGATCCTATAACAAACCCTTACTAACTTGTAGGTGTCTATCATATCATCCCTCTTCCTCGACCTTTCAGAAATCAGAAACTATCTTAGTCAGTCGCCACTGGACCCTTTCCAACATCTCTTCATCTAATATAAACTATCTTAGTCAGTCGCCACTGGACCCTTTCCAACATCTCTTCGTCCTTTTAAAAACCAGGTGACTAAATCTGGGCACAATAGTCCATGTGTGGTCTAATCAAAGCCCTATACAATGGAACAAGAATCTCCCTACTTCTACAAGTCAGTGTCCTCTGCATCATTCCCAAAAGCCTTTGTGTTGTCTTCACAATTTTGGCTATGTGTCCTCTAACTTTCAGATTCTTATCCACTATCACCCCAAGAACTCTTATTTTCTCCACCTCCATCAATATATCCCCATCAATATGCTTGGTGGGGATATATCCTGTCTTTCTACATCCTGTCTTTGTTTCCCAAATTTTAAAACCTTACATTTTGCAACATTGAACTTGTATCACCATTCCTGTGTCCATTAATTCAATTCTTCTGGTAAACCCACAACATCTTCTCTACTCTCCATAGTTCATCCCAACTTTGCATCATCTGCAAACAACTAAACATCCCCATCCAAATCTTTGCCAATATCAGCAATGGCCCTAAACAGACCCACTAGTGACTTTCCTCTTCTGGGATATTGCTCCCCTATACACAACTTGCTGATATCTATCAGAATTGTAACTAATTAACTAACTATCTATCTATCTATCTATCTATCTATAATATCCAACCCCATCTGCTCTAGTTTGACTATCAACTTATCATGAGGTACTCTATCAAAAGCCTTTGTGAAATCCAAGTATATTACTGTGTATCCTTTTCCTCTATCCAAGAAAGCAGTCACTTTATTGTGATAAGTAAATAGATTACTAAAACATGACCTGCCTTTAGCAAATCCATGCTGTACATCAAAGATAATACCATTGTTGTCAACATAATTCTGGATCCTAGTTCTCACCAGCTTCTTCAACACCTTAACCACAATACCTGATACACCGATAGGCCTATAGTTTAATGCTTGAGTTCTATCACCTCCCTTATGAAGCACCACAATCTTGCCTTCCTTCCACTCCTTTGGAACTCGACCCAATGTAAGACTCATATTAAACAAATATGTAAATACATATGTCAACTCCCTGGAACATTCCTTCAGAATATGTGGTGATATTTTATCAAGTCCCACAGCCTTATTAATATCTAGTCTGCTCAGTCCCCTATATACCTCTTGTTCACTTACAGTCAGTCTCTTCTCTCAATCATCAACTGCTCTCAAACTCTCCATGATGTCACATTCACAAGAATGAAAGACCTTTATAAACTGCTCATTAAGTATCTCCACTATATCTTCCACAGCAGTTGTTCTTATACCATTTTCTCCAATCAATGTCATCCTTCCATAATCTTTTTTTTTTTTTTGCTGGCTACATATTGCAAGCACTCCCTAGGATTCTTTTTGGCTTCTTTAGCTAACTGCTGCTCATACTTCACTTTTGCTACCATTACCAACCAGGTCACTCTCCTTGCCTGTTCTTGGTAATCCTCATGGATTACCAACAAGAACAGGCAAGGTTTTTGTATACAAACACAGCAGTTTTTTCCTGGATCTATAGCTAGTTCTACTGATACTGCTTATTTATATGACTTCTCCATGCTTAACTCGAGCTATTTCTTTTTCTCCTTATTCATCTTAGAACCTTCTTTAAACCCAACTGTTTTCCCTCGATCCTAGGTCATCCATTTTCAGTCCCAAATGATATTATGAATGATATGTTAGTGGAAATATGTGAAGAGAAAGGAGTGCAGTCTATCACAGTATAAGAGTGACGGACTGCATCTGAATGGTTTTGGTGTGAGTTATTTGGAGAGGCTGCTGCTGGAAGAGAGAGTAATGAGTGCAGAATGGATCTCAGCAGGTAAGAAGCAACGTAGAAGAGCAAAAGAGTAAGAAGAAGGGATTGAAGTGGTGCTTATGAATGGAGAAGTGGATAGCACACGTGTAGGGAATGAGAACAAGTGTGCACAAAAAAACAGGGAAAGGAATGAGGGAGGACTCAGAGTGGACAGAAGAACACAGCATGAGAAGGTCAGTGCTCAAAGAGGAAGCCAAAGTGTGAATACACAAGAAAGAAATGGGATGGCACAGGATATGGGAGGAACAGTTGGGTTTGAAGAAAGTACTGGGATGGGTAATGTGTGAGAGAGGAACGGATTGAGGAAGGCATGGAAAAGTAATATCTAAAAAGTCATATCAATGAAATTTGTTATAAATCCAGAAACAAAAACTTTGATATGAATGATAGAAGTATCAGAAACAAGGGGAGCAAAATTGTTGCACTGATTGAGTTTTTTCACCCAAAGCTGTTGGTGGATGAGGAAGACATCCTGACAGGAATAGAGATGGAAGGGTATGGTATTTTTCATGATGACAGAAATGTTAAAAATGGAGGTGGAGTACTGTTGATGATAGAAAAGGAGTTATGGGCATACAAGGCAGAGATGCAATGGAGGAAACAGTGACAATAGTTTTGAGGAAGTATGGTGTGTGTGTGTGTGTGAGAGATGAAGAAATTTATAAACAACTTGGATTAGTGAACAAAGGAAGGGTAATAATTATGGATGATTTTAATTATGGTAGTATAGACTGAAATGAAATGATAGCATTTGGGAATAAGGAAAATGAATTTCTCAAGTTCTTAAGAGATAACTATCTCAAGCAGTAAAGGAGGGCACGTGGTGATCAAGGTCTTGATCAGCCTCATATGAATTACTATGCAAGGATTTGGTTACTGGATTTTCATGGTGATGAGGATATGTTGGAAAGGGTCCAGAGAAGATTCACAAAGGTGGTCAGCGGTCTTTGGAATGTGGAGTATGAGGACAAATTGAGAGAATGTAAGTTGCAAAGCCTCTTGAATAGGCGGAAGAAGGGTGAGGATATAATTGAGACATATAAACTAGTCAGAGGCTGTTATCAAGTTGACATGGAAGAGATTTTTCATAGAATGGAGGAGAGGATAGAACAAGAGACCATTGCTGGAAACTGTATAAGGAGGGTGTGAGCAGAGGAGTGAGGAGTAGATTCTTTGCATGGAGAGTGGGTTGGTGAGTGGCATGCATTGTCTGAGTGTGTTGTGAATGTAGACATAATTGAATCAGTTTAAGGCATGGTTGGATGAGCATTGTGTTATGCTAATAATAATAATAAGCACATTAGCCAGACAAATAGGAAAAGGATAATTATTACGAGTGACTTTAATCATGGCAATATAGACTGGGATGATGAGATGGCTTATGGAAGTAAAGAAAATCAATTTCTCAAATTTTTGAGAGATAACTACATCAGGCCGTATGTAAGTAGGATTTTGGATCTGATTATCTCATCTGAAGATGCCATTAAAAATGAGGTGTCAAATCTCCCTTCCACTAGGAGGTGCCAGTAATGTGAGGACTTCTATGAAGAAAGGATATATGTGTAACCACAAAACTGGTGATTACGAAAAGCTCAGGAGACAGCTTGTAGATGTCACATGGAATGAGGAGTTGGGTAGAAAGGAGATAAATGCTGCTTGGGTAACATTCACACATACAGAGAAAAATGTAAGAAAGAGAAGCATGTATAAAACTAGCTAAATCATGTGAAGACTTTGGTAAGAATATAGAAAATAAACATCAGGAAGGTGTGGGAAAATGTTTTGGAGGATAATGAAAAAGCTTAGAAATGAAGGAAAGGCTAAACGGAATCAGAGATGATAAAAGTGACATGAAAACTGAAGATAAGTATCAGTAGTAGAGAAAGATTTTATTGTGTTTATTTCATTACCAATAATGGTTTTTATGTTTGTGCTATTGAAATTTGTTTTTTTGTATGATTGTGTGATCTTTTGACCATTTAATTGATGGATACAATCAATTAAATCGATTGCATCGATCATAGTGGTTACCAGTTCTAACACATTATTGCCCAACCTGTCACTATTTAAAGACTACATTATTCATAGCACAGTTGGACTGTGTAGTATGCTATGCATATGGCATGTATGCATCTCTAGTTTAAAATACGGGAATGTGTTTAATGTGTTTAAAGAATATGGAGGCATAATAATGGCTATAAGAATACTGACAATGCACTGGTTTTTCTGTATACAAATGTAATGAGCATTAGGAATAAAGGGAATGAGTTTGTGGCATTGATCAACTCAGTCTCTCCAAAGATTGTTCATATCAGTGAAACTTGGTTAACTGTGGAGGATGTTCTAACAGGGATAAAAATCAAAGGGTAAAGAATACTTTGTCAAGATAAGAAAGGATAAATATGGTGGCACAGTGTTACTCATAAGAGATGAACTCCACCCTCTTATGATAAGAGATGAATTATGTCCTTACACTGGAAATAATAGTATTGGCTTTGAGATTATATGGGATGACATAGATGGTTATAAGACAAGGTATTTAGTGAGATGTTACAAGAGAGACCATGGAATACAGGTGGTCAGAAGACCAGGAAATGTTTAGGCAAATTAGTGTAGCAAATGCAAAGTAAGTGATCATTACAGGGGGACTTCGACTATAGCAATATAAACTGGCCAGAAGAGGCAACATGCAGGACTGAATTTTTGGATTTCTCGAGGACAACTGTCTTAGGCAGCATGTGGTAGGAGGAACACAAGGAAAGAGTTTTGGATTTGGTCATAGCATTAGAGGATCCAATTGTAAATGAGATATCATACTTTCCCTGGTTGGTGAGAGCAACCATGTAGTTCTGACTTAAAGATGAATATGCAGTAGAAGTATTAAGGCAGAAGGAATTTATGTGGAATTATAAGGCAGGCAACTATCACAGACTTAGAAATCAGCTTGGAGTGATATAATGAATAAAAGAATTTGAAGGAAGAGAGGTCAGTAGTACATGGAAGATAATTATGAAAAAATTGTTGACAGTAATAGAATATTGTATACCTTGAGTGAAGAAGATAAAACGATATGAAGTGAAATGGATGACTACAGAAATTAAACAGGAATAGCAGTTGAAAAAGAGATTTTGGAAGGCATATATAGAGAATGGTGGAGGACAGTTGCATGAGGAATATAAGGCTGAGGCTAGGAAAGTGACTAATTTTGAGGAGTGAAAATTTAGAATACGAGAGGAGACTACTGCTGCAATCCAAGGAGGTTTTTCACTATGTGGCGAGAGTAGGAGAAAAAATGATTGAGGAGAGATTACCATGCTGGATTGAGATGGAACTAGGGGTGACCAATGCAGATGACATACTGAGAGCTTAATGATTTATTTAATTGCCAACTGTATTAGAGTGTTCCATCCTGGTACAGTAGGTTTTATTCCTAGAGGGATAAGGAATGGTGTAGTGTTAGAAGTGAATGAAGAGAATATGTATTCCGAATACAGAGTATGCTAAACATCAGTAAGGCAGGAAAACAAAACGGAATTTTGCCACTTTGTTTTAAGGTAATGTGTTGTGGAAATGACCATGCCATTCACTTGGCTGTTTAATGAAAATCCTGCAATGGAACAAGTTCTTGGAGAGTGGAAGGAGGGTAAGATAGTGGCATTGCATAAAGGTGGCGATAGAATAGGGCTATCAAACTACAAGCCTATTGGTATCTCTTCAATAGTTGTTAAGATTTGGGAGAAACTGGCCATACACAGAATTCAGCAGATAAGGACAATATTAATTATTCAGGCCAGCATCTATTTGTTAAGGAATGCTCTTGTTTTAGTAATCTGGTTATAGTATACCCACAGATTCGAGACCCTTCGACACTTCTGCGCATGTCTACAGAAGGAGAATCCATTCCAATAATAGGGTAATCAATCCGTATTGTGGGATGAGTTGTTTATTATTACACGTCGGAAAATTAACACTTCTCTTTTATGATCATTGTAGTTAACTATGTTGCTTGTATAACAGTTGGAAATTTTTACCTATAAAGCACGTGATTTCGCGTGTTGGCGACCAATTCGTACATCCTTCATTTCTTTCTCCCCTTCAGCATGAATCGACTATTCTTGGCAAGTCGCCAAGCAGAAATCTACAAACTGTGGGCATACTTTACCTTTTACAATAGACCAGTGCAAAAGGATATTATGATGACAGGACAAAAAAAAAAAAGATCAGAATGCCACAACAACTTGATTTTTAAGATGCAGCATGTGGGTTTGAATTATCAGGTTAGTGGAATGGATTGTTAAAAGGTTTTTTGATATAAATATCAGAGTTATGTATGGGGAAACAATATGAGGGAGTAGAAAGACAAGTGGAGTTCCACAGGGTTCAGTACTGCGACCATTACTGTTCACTCTTTATGTCGATGATATTGTCACAATAAACAGGGAGATACTCAGTTGCATGCATATGATGTGAAACTGGGGAAGATTATTAGCAATATTTATTATTATCAGATGTTTTGGCTTCTCAATAGGATTTAAATAAGCTGGAAAGGTGGGGAAAATGAATGGAGATATCATTTTAATGCAACTAAATGTAAGGCCTTGAAATTTGAGATCTGCAGATGGGATGCTTAATACTCACTCTGTGGAGTTATATACTGGAAGAAGTGGAGGAATCAAGGGATCTTAGGGTGATTATAAATAGAAATTTGAAGTTCAAATTTTTCTCAGATTTGCTGTGATATTGAGGACAATGACCATGAGATATAAAAAGGTGCTGGTCCCATTGTATAAAGCTTTGATCAGATCACAGTTGGATTTCTCTCAAATCTGGTCACCAGGATTTGAAGGAGATGAAGTAACCTTGGAGAGAGCACAGAGATGGATAACAAAAATGATATCAGCTGTGAAAAGTTGGTTATGAAGATAGATGGAGAGCATGCAGAATGCAGAGTTTGAAGGATAAAAGTCAAAAGGGTGAGGGATATGATAAAGACATTTAAGCTGTTGAAGGATGATTATTCGATTAAAACTGGAGAGATTTTTCATATGGTAAAACAAGGGGAATGAAAAAGGACAAGCACCTATCCCTTGAAGTTGCAAAAGGAAGTCTTGTGTGGAGAGTGGTTGGAGCACGGAATGTATTGCCTAAGAAGGTGATGAAAGTGCAAATGGTGGATGAGTTTAAGAAGTGGTATAATAGATGTTGACCTCATGGGATGAGGCTTATGACCCCATGAAGGTCAATCAGAAAATAATAACATTCTAGAAGAATGGAGTAAGTAATTTGAAAAATTGTCAAATGAAACAAACAGTGATAGCATGGTGGTAGAAAAATTCAAAAGGAAAGAATCAGGAGTACATATCAATTCTTGAGGTAGGAAAAGCCATCAGAGATATGAAATGTGGAAGTATAAAAGTTTTACAGTAGTTGCACTGCATAATTCAAAAAGCCTGGTCAGCAGGTAGAATTTCAGATGATTGGAGTAAAGCTTTTATAGTATCTATCTATAAAATGGGAAATAAAACTGAACGTGATTTGAGGTAGTTGCCTGCCTAGTGATCATGGTAAGATTTCTGCAAGTATACTTGAGAAAAGGCTAAGAGAAATTGTTGAAGGAAAGCTTAGAGAAGAACAAGCTGTTCAGACCAAATAAAGGTTGTCAGGATCAGATTTTCACTTTAAGACAAATCATGGGAATTTAACAAAGATCTGCATTTAAGATATGGAAAGGCACATGACAAGGTGCCAAGAAAAAGCTGTTCAAAATGCTGCAGTTATAAGGTGTAAATGGGACATTATATCAAGCAATATATAGCAAATGAGTTGTAAGTCAACGATTAGAAATGAAGCAAGTACAGGAAGATTTGGTTTCATGTTTCAGGTGCGAGACAAGGTGCATATTATCTCCATCTAAATGGATCATATTATGAAGAAGAGTGGCATTAAACCTAATATCAAAATTGGATATGTTAATCTGTGCTCTTTAAGTACAAGTCTGTAGGATTTCCTGCCTGAATAACTGATGAAGTTAATTTGGTATGAAGCAATAAAATGACAATGAAAATAGGTAGGAAAACATTAACTGCATCCTGAATGAAGAACTGCTGAACAAGTTAAACATTTTTCTATTTAGTCACAATTTTCAGTGAACATGGTAAAATTAAATCTGTAAACAAATAACAGAATTAGCATAGCTGATATGGTATGAAGTTAGCTGAATAAATTTGTATGGAATAAAAGAGAAATTAGTCAAAACACTAAACCAGTTGTATACAAGAAAGTGTTCAAACTAGTTTTAACTTAAGGATTTCCTTGTGAAATCTGGGTTGGAAATAAAACCCTTGATCAAAGACTGGAAACCACAGAAATGACTGTGCTTGGAAACATCAGAGGAGTAAACAGATGGCATCAATTATAGTATCATATTAAAAATGAGGACATTATGAAAGAAAGTGACATTATTAGTATTCAAGAGTGTGTGTGTGTGAGCAGAGCAAATCTCAGGTGGTATGGTCACTTAAATAGAATGGGAGAGGAAAGTTTGCAAAACAAGTGCATTATTATTATTATTATTATTCAGGACCTCCATGGAACCACAAGACTCACAGCAGGAGCCCTATCTTAAATAACACTCAGTCTGTCATACAATTCCTTAAACTCATTCACTGTTTGTGCTCTCACCATCCTATCAGGTAATGTGTTTCACAGTCCAACCATCCGCTATGAAAAAAGCCATTCTCACCCTCTTGCTCACCACTTCCACTTGTAACTTCCAGGGATAGGCCTCCCTTGGCCTTGCTCCTTCCTCTTGATCTACCATATAAAAGAACTTCTCAGTGTTAAATCCTTTAACTACCCCTTAACAGTTTAAATGTTACAATCACATCACCTCTCCTTCTATCAACCAAACTCTGCAGTCCACATGTCCTCAGTCTATCCTCGTACCTAACATTGTACTATCCTGATATCATTTTTGTTATCCGACTGTACACTCTCTCTAAGGTTAATTTATCCCCATCAGATCCCAGCAACCAAACTCAGAACAATAGTACAAATGTGGTCTGATCAGGGCTTTATACAATGCAACCATAACTCTTCTATCTCTGCTGGTCAGTGTCCTAAGTATTACTACAATCCTCTAGTTACTTTCACCACCTTTGCAATATGTCCCGTAAACTTCAACTTTCTGTTGATTATCATGTTAAGGTCCCATGCCTATTCGACTTCCTCTAAATCAGTTCCTCCAACAGTATGCAGCTTTCCATTGATGGATCTGAAACTTTAAGTTGCCTTACATTTAGTTGCATTAAACTATTACCCCATTCATTTGCCCATCTGTCCAGCTTATTCAAATCCTCCTGAGAGGGGGGGGGGGCTACCACAGTGGCACAATTACTACTAAACTTTCCCAGCTTCACATTATCTGCAAACAACTGAATATCTCCCTGTAGTCCACTGACAATGTCATTGATATAAAAATTAAACAATATGGGTCCTAAAAAGTGAGCCCTGATTGACAACACTTGTAACCTTTTACTTCCTTAATACTGCTCCCTCACACACAAATCTCTGATACCTATCAGCCATTCAATCCCCAATCCAGTTCACTAACCTGATATCCAATTCCATATGCTGTAACTTAAATATCAGCTTATCATGTGACATCCTGTGAAATGCTTTTGTGAAATTCAAAAAAATGACAGAATATGCCTTTTCCTCATAAACTGTTCTTGTTGCTTTATTATAAAAGGCGATTATATTACTAAAACAAGAGCATCCTTTAACAAATACATGCTAACTCTCACAGATAAAATTACCCTCATCTGCCCAATGCTGTAAACAATCTCTCACTGATTTCTCCGAAATCTTAACAACTAGAGAAGAACTACAAACTGGCCTATAGTTTGACGTTTCCATTCTATAACCACCCTTATACTATGGCAATCTTACCCTCCTTCTTGGGTACCTTTCCCATAGTCAGATTCTCAATAAAAAGCCAAGTTAATGGAGTTGTCAATTCCTTATCACATTCTCTAAAAAAAGTGGTGAAATCCCATCCAGTCCCACTGCCTTATTAACATCCAGAAAACATAGCACACTCGGGTCTCTTTTTATGCGGATTTGAAGTTAAGCGGTGCACGCCCACAGATACAAGACCTTTCAACACTTCTGCACATGTCAACAGAAGGAGGATCCATTCCGATAATAGAGTAATCCAGTAATCCAGCTTTAAACTTTTTTTTACTTTTCCTACGACGGAAACACTTCACAAATCCTGAAATTTTCATGGAACACCTTGGTTATTTTGTAATGTATTCATTAATAATTAATTTAGATGATTTTTATTATTAATTAATAATTGATCATTAATAATTAATTAAATTTGGCACAATGGGGTAAAAAAGCACCAAAGAAAAGCAATTTCTTTGGAAATGAAAATTGCAATTTTAGATCGCTTACCAAAAGGAGAGAGAGAGATCTACGGTGATTGGTAAACATTTTAATTTAGACAAATCAACTATAAGAGCAATTAAAAAAAGAATGAAGTCGCAATAAGAAAATCTGTCATTTCTAGCACAAAATTAAGTGCCAAATTATCATTGTACTCAAGAGATGCTTTATTAGAAAACAACACGGAACGAGCACTCGTAATTTGGATTGAAGAATTAACTCAAAGAAGAATTCCTATAAGTGGTTATTTAATTAAACAAAAAGCTCTTCGGTTTTATGAACAGTTGAAGCAATTGGAGCCATCTACTTCCGCTTCCCAGGCTGATAAAGAATTTTCGGCTAGCAAAGGATGGTAAACCAGGTTTTTAAAAAGGAATGCACTTCATGATGTGAAGATTACAGGCGAGGTTGCAGCAGCAGATGAATAAGCAGCCAAAAATGTTCAGGAGAAGTTAGCGCCAAAATTATTGAAGATGGTGGATATTGTCCCAATCAAGTGTTTAACGCTGACGAAACAGGATTGTTTTGGAAGAAAATGCCTAGTCGAACTTACATCGCAAAGTCTGAGAAAAAAGCAAGTGGGTTAAAAAGCAAGCAAAGATGGAGTAACGTTGTTACTTTGTAGCAATGCATCAGGAGATCGAATGTTGAAACCCCTCCTAGTAAGACGATCTCGAAGACCACGTGCTCTAAAATGCAAAGATCTAAAACAGCTGTCGGTACATTGGATGGATAATACAAAGGCTTGGGTAACAACTGCTGTATTTTGGTGTTTGTATTTGGGTGTTTTTTGTGTGTTTTTCCTTAGAAAATTGGTTTTATAGTATATTAGAATGATTTTCGTGTTTTTAGAGTATTTTGGGTGTTTTTATAACATATTTTATTGGGGCTGTCGCCGCTAGAGGGATTCGTAGTGTGTAGTGTTCGTGAAAGCTCTGGATAAGATAAGTATTATTTTCAGTTATCGTTGATAAATTTATTTAATATTGTGTAGTTTTGTTTGCCTTGCGTCTCTTAGTGCATCTTTTTTGTGTGTTTTTGGTGTGTTATAATTTATAATTTGATAAAATACGTTGCAAGTAAGTATGGCTCCAGTACGAAGGAAAATGTTGGCTCGAGTAACGATGGTTCTCCATCTTTATCAAAGAACGGTAGTATAAAAGAGATGATTCAGTGTACTAGCTGCGAAATGTATACGCTTTGCAGGGTGCGGTCGGAGTGTGGTTAGATGATAATAAAGGAGTGAATGCGTGTAGAAAATGTAGGGAGAATGAGAAATTGAAGAGTATTTCAGATTGTGAGTGTGATATTTTTGTCAAACTTCAGAATGAAGAAAATAGGGATATGACAAGAAACGGCGAGGTTGTACCAGAGAATTGTGAGAGTGTGAATGATAGTATTAATGGTTTTACCGAGAATAAAAAAGATGAGATAGACGCAATGAGTGAGATCACGTTGTTGAATGGTGCGATGCAAAGGGCAAAACAGCAGCTAGAGCGTATGAGCAAAAGTCGATTGAATGAACCAGCCAATAATAAAACGTATGACAGGAAAAATAGATGTATGAGTGTGAACATGAACAAAATGAAAGATAGAGTGCTGTATGGAGACTCATTACGAGGTGTGATAGTAGAGGATTTGACAAAATCGTATCAACTTGGTGCGACCATAAAGGATGTAACTGAGTCTATTAGAGAGCAAAAGGAAAGGGTGAAAGAAATGATTGTTGTGGCAGGTACGAATGATTTGAAAGGAGACAAAATGGAAATGATAGGAGACCTGAATGAATTGTTTGAGGTAGCAAAAGAAAAGAGTGAGAGAGTTAGAATGATTAGTCTTTTGCCACGGTATGACAGTGAAATGTTTAAAAGGAGGGCATAATTGCAAATGACTTTATGCGTGGGTTATGTATGACGAGTGGTGTGGAATTTGTGGACGTGTGGAGCGAGTTCGATGGGCGAAAGGATCTATATAAGATGGATGGCTTGCATTTGAATGGTTACGGTGTAAGAAGACTTGAGAAAGTGTTGTTGCTGAATGTGGTGGATGTGCAAATTCAGGGAAACTAGATTTATTAAGGGGGGGAGGGGAGTAGACATATAGTCCTTAGGGAGGCAGTTGTATGTAAGAATGAATATAATATGCCCAAGCAAATAAGGACAACAAATCAGAGTGGGTTAGTTAATATAAGGCATCAAAGTAGGGTTGGGGCTAATGGGTGTCTTAAATTCATGTACACTAATGCTAGGAGTATTAGGAACAAGAAGGAAGAATTTTTGGCCATGGTTGGCACTTCCAGACCACAGGTTATTGGTATTAGTGAAACATGGCTGACTGTAGATGATATAGCTAGTGGGATTGAATGTGATGGGTATAGTGTGTTCAGGAATGACAGGGAGAATAAAATGGGGAGGGGGAGGAGTATTGTTGATGATAGCTGATGAGCTACAGCCAAGGAGAATAGAAGTTGAATTGCAGGATAGAGAAAAGAGCACATTTGCGGCCATTTGGTGTGAGATTGTGGCTAGCAGAACTAAATATACAATTGGGTGCTGCTATAGACCAGGTGATGGAAAAGATGGTGGTGACAGTATGCACAAGAAATAGAAGAAATGAGTGGAAGGAGGGTGATTATTATGGGAGATTTCAACTATGGTCGCATTGATTAAAGTGAGGAGAGGACACACGGGAGGAAGGAATTGGATTTTATGCGGTTATTAAGGGATAACTATCTGCGACAGCATGTAATGGAAAATACTAGGGGTCAGAGAGTGCTTGACCTAGTAATTACATCTGAGGATTTGGCTGTAACAAATATGACCACATTGCCACCAATCAGTAAGAGTGATCATAGGGTCTTGACTTGGGAGGTGGCTAAAGGTGTAGAATTTTCAATTAAGACAGGGTACATGTGGAATTATGGCTGGAAAGTATGACAAGCTTAGGAGTTTGATTGGTTCAGTGCCATGGCATGTACAACTGCAAGGACTAGAAGTCGATATGCATGGGAGGTAGTTAAGAAGTGTTTGCATGAAGCAATGGCTGACTGTATACCTAGAGTCCGAATAATAAATCAACTAGGGGTTAAATGGATGAATAACACCATTAAGCTTGAGCTGCAAAAAAAGAAACAACTATGGAGGGAATTTAAGGAGAAAGGTGACCGGCAGGCACACGAACGGTATAAAGCGCAGGCCAGAAGGGTAACGAGTGTGGTAAGAAAAGCAAAAACGGGTTACGAAAGAACATTGGCCATGCAGGCTAAAGAGAATCCTAAACAGTTTTTTAGATATGTAGCAAGTAAAAGGAAAAATGTACATGGCAGAATGATTTTAAAGAATGCCGATGGTAGGGAGGTAACTGAATTAGTTGATATAGTTGAGTTACTGAGTGAGCACTTTGCAAGAATATATCATCCAGGTGGTGACATTGCAGAAACGAATGTACCAGTAGATTATACGGGAACTGTGGTGAATGAAGTGGAGGTGAGTAGTCTATTGCATAACCTCAATGTCAATACATCTGTGGGATTGGATGGTATACCAGTTCATGTTGTAAGAAGCAGCTAAAGAATTGTCAGTACCCTTGACCATTTTGTTTAATTTGAGTCTCTGGTCTGGGTTAGTCCCGAGGGGGTGGAAAGAGGGGAAAATAGTTGCACTGCATAAAGGTGGTTCCAAGACTGCTGTTGTAAATACCGACCAATTAGCATATCAGGAATCATTGTCAAGGTCTTAGAGAAATTAGTCAAGAAAAGAATACAGGATTGGATAGATGAAAATGGGATATTGTATGGGGGACAACATGGTTTTGTGAAGGGTAGATCATGCCTCAGTAACTTGCTCACGTTTTATAACACAGTGACGGCTGAACAGGATAGGGGTAATGGGTTTACAGTAATACTACTGGACCTTGCCAAGGCTTTTGATAGGATACCACATAGAACCCTAATCAGTAAACTGGAGCAGATGGGGATATAGGGTTGGTGAGATGGATAGGAGGGTGGTTGAAGGAGAGATACCAGAGAGTGGTTTATTCAGGAGTGGAGTCTAAAACGGCTTGTGACTAGTGGAGTGCCATTTGTTCATCAATGATATAGGAAAGGATTTGAGAGGAAGTGTTCACTTGTTTGCTGATGATGCAAAGTTGGGTAGAGCAATTATGAGTGCACAGGATGTCAAAATTTTACAGGATGATTTGGATAGTTTGGAGGACTGGGCTAGGAAAAATGGATGTCAATTTAATGTGGCAAAGTGTAAGGCTATGCACTTTGGGGTGAAAAGAATAGCAGCAGTATATCGCATTGGTCGATAGGGAATTGAAGTTTAGGGGGCACATTGCAAAAGTGACTAAAACAGCTCACCAAATCACTTGGCTTCTGAAAAATACTTTAACATGCAGAGACAAACAAGTTGTTGTTCCTCTGTATCGAGCCTAGATAAGACCCCATCTGGACTACTGTGCCCAGTTATGGGCACCAGGATTTCTTCGTGATGGGGAGGAAGTGGAGAGGATCCAGAGACGAGTGACCAAGATGATAGAAGGTCTGTGGAATGAACCTTATGAGACTAAGTTGAAGATTTGTGGGTTGCAGAAATTGGTCGATAGGCGAAGGAGGGGTGATATGATTGAGACATTCAAATTACTGAAGGGTTTCTATAAGATTGATCCAGAAGATATTTTTGAAAATATGACTGGTGGTGGGAGGACCAGACGGCCATGAATGGAAGCTGGGCAAGAGCGTGGTTGACCAGGGTGTTAGAGCTAAGTTTTTTACTTGGAGAGTAGTGAATGAGTGGAATAAGCTTCCAGAGTCTGTTGTGGGTGCTACGACCGTGAAGTTCAAGGCAAGGTATGATAGATACTGTGTGAATGTCGAATAGTTGTTCTTGACATGATGTTAGGGCCTCCCTCGATGAGTCTGTCGACTCCTTGGAGTTGCCCGGAACAACAACAACAACAATAATAATAATAATAATTTACTGAATGGTGCAATAATTGCTTTGTACCAGAAGTGGAAACATACATGAAGCAAAAAGCTCTCAATTTTAAAGTTTTATTAATTGTTGACAATGCACCAAGTCATCCGCATTTAGAACATACAAATGTGCAGGCAGTGTTTTTTCCACGCAATACAACAAGCATTATTCAGCCATTAGATCAAGGCATAATTGCTACTTTTAAAAAATATTACGTTAAGCACACTTTTCAATTTATATTGGATAAACTAGAAAATGAATCATTAACAGTAATTGACGTTTGGAAAAAATTTTCTATTTTGGACTGCTTAAATCATGTTGCATCTGCTATTGCTGAATTAAGACCACAAATTTTAAATGCTTGCTGAAAAGCAGCTTGGCCTGGATGTATTGCAAACAGTGCAACCATGCAAACATCTACGTTATTAGATGAAATCATTAAATTGACACATGAAATTGTTGGAGAAGGTTTTGATACATTTAGCCAGAACGATGTAGATGAATTACTTGTGAATAATGCCTTAAGTGACGATAATATTATTGGATATCGATTAACTTTAGATATTGTCAAAAATCCAGAAAACAATAGCGAAGCGGAAGAAAAACCTGTCCCCCTCACCGCAAATATAATTCGAGAAGGAACTGTGCAATAAATTGGAAAATAATTTTCTTGTTAATGACACAAATTCTGAATGAGCTTTAAATTCCAATGTGAGCTGAAGAACTGTATGTCTGGATATCGCGAGCTGTATAAAAAATTAGTGAAATCATCATCACAAAGTTTAATCACATTGTCAGAAGAAAAAAATCAGCACAGAACGAGGGTGAAGCTAATTCTGTTTGTAAAGAACCATTGCCTTTACCATGCAGATCTGATGCGCTGCCTATCTCTTCTGGTGATGAAAGTGATTTTGCACAGTTCGCAAACGTTGCCGAATATTGTCTAATAGCGATGATAATTCTGATGACAAAATGTTAAAAAAAAAATGTTACTTTTCAATAAAATTAAATGAATAAAGCTTTAAAACAAACTTAGGCATTCTTATTTAACTGAATTTTGATAAACTTTTTTATGCGATTTTAGGTTTATTTTAATTTCATTGCTTCAGTTTTATGCCGTTTTAGAAAATTATGGAATGTATCCCTGATTTTTCAATGCAAGTTAGGCTGTTTTTGTGTGATTTTTTATATGCAGTTTTCTGTGGAACGTATCTACCGCATAAAAAGAGACCCGACTGTATTTGTAACGCACTGTACTCTTGCACTTCCAAACCTTGAAACCCTTCCCATTCCTCTATTAATACAATTCACTTTTCCAGGAAGAAATATCCCAATAAAGTGATCATTAAATAACTCTGCTATTCTTTTGCATCAGTCACCCTATCCCCCATTTCTGTTTAACAATGTCAATCTTCCACACTCATTTCTCCTCCTACTAGCCACTTTTATACTAATGCCAGGAGTATCTGGAATAAGGGAGAGGAATTGGTGGCGCAGATAGCATCAGCCTGGCCAAATATTATTGCGATCACTGAGAAGTGGTTGACAGAAGGGGATATAACAACAGGAATAGAAGTCGCTGGGTATAGCATTTTTCGTCAGGATAGAAGGGGAAAGCGTGGTGGTGGGGTACTGCTTATGATAAGTGATGACCTATGTCCTCTAAGAGTGGAGAATTTGGAAGGAAGTGAGACAAATGATTTTGAGAGCGTATGATGTGAGGTAGAGGTAGGCAAGACAGGATATTTAGTGGGGTGTTGCTACAGACCCAGGAGCACAGAGGATGGGGACCAGGAGATGTTTAGACAGCTAAGTTTGGCAAGTGCAAGAAGAATGATTGTTATGGGAGATTTTAACTACAGTAGTATAAATTGGAGAGAGGAAGATGCATGTAGCAATAGGGGAATGGAATTTCTAGAATTCTTGAGGGACAAATATCTTAGGCAACATGTAACAGAGGAAACAAGAGGTTCAGGAGTTTTCGATTTGATTATAGCATCAGAAGAGTTGATAATAACTGAGTTGACATCTCTCCCACCAGTTGGAGAGAGTGACCATATGGTTTTGACTTAGAAAATGAATAGACATGCAGGCGTATCAAAGAGACGGGAACTTATGTGGAATTATAACGCAGGTGATTATAATAGTCTTAGACGTCAACTTCGGGAAGTTTCATGGAGGAAGGAATTGGAAGGCCAGGATATCATTAGTGCGTGGGAAATTGTGAAAGAATATTTGTTAGCAGCAATGGTAAGTTGTATACCACGAGTGAAAAAGAGGACACAATTTGGAGTAAAGTGGATGACAAACAATATTAAACAGGAACTGCATGTGAAAAAGAGGCTATGGAAGAGATATAAGGAGACAGGTGAAGAGAAGATGCATGAAGAATATAATACAGAGGCCAGAAGAGTGACAAGTGTGGTAAGGAAAGCGAAACTGGAATATGAGAGGAGATTGGCCCTAAGATCCAAAGAAAATCCTAGGGAATTTTTTAGCTATGTGGCCAATAGGAGGAGAAATGACTGTGGAAGAATGATATTGTGGGATAAAAATGGGAATAGAGTGACTGATGCAGAGGACATAGTGGAATTGTTCAATGAACACTTTATTGGATTATTTCATCCTGGAGGAGTCAGTTTTAATGCTAGAGGGATAGGACTGGTTCGAGATCTGGAGGTACAGGAGGAGAGTGTGTTTCAGATACTGAGTACTCTGGATGTCAGTAAAGCTGTGGGACTGGATGGTATTTCACCACGAGTTTTGAGAGAATGTGCTAGGGAATTGACAGTGCCTTTAACGTGGCTTTTCAATGAAAGTCTGGCTTTGGCAAAGGTGCCCAGGGAATGGAAGGAAGGTAAGATAGTACCATTGCATAAGGGTGGTAAGACTGGAAGCTAATTATAGGCCAGTCTATGTGTCATCAGTAGTTGTTAAGATCTTGGAGAAAGTAGTGAGGGACTATATACAGCATTGGGCAGATGAGGGTAATGTTATCTGTGAGAATCAACATGGATTTGTGAAAGGACGCTCTTGTTTTAGCAATATGCTAGCCTTTTATAATAAAGTTACAAGAACATTAGATGAGGGAAAGGCATATACTGCAATTTTCTTAGACTTGGCAAAGGCATTTGACAGGGTGCCAAATGATAAGCTGATTAAGTTGCAGCACATGGGTCTGGATGTCAGATTGGTCAACTGGATTCAGGATTGGCTGTCTGATAGGTATCAGAGGGTTGTGTATGGTGGAGCAGTTTCCAGGAGGCAGATGGTTACAAGTGGGGTCCCACAAGGCTCAGTACTAGGACCTATATTGTTTAACCTTTATATCAATGACATAGCCAGTGGATTGCAGGGGGATATTCAGTTGTTTGCGGATGATGCGAAGCTGGGAAGGATTATTAGTAATAGTGCAGATGTGGTAGCCCTGCAAGAGGATTTAAATAAGCTAGATAGATGGGCAAATGAATGGGGGTGTCAGTTTAATGCAGCAAAATGTAAGGTCTTGAGGTTTGGGATACGTCGATGAGATGCTGCATACTCTATGGGAGGAGTTATACTGGAGGAAGTAGGGGAGACAAGAGATCTGGGGTTGATGATTGATAGAAACCTGAAGTTTAGGGGACATATTGCAAAGGTGGTGAAGGTAACACAGAGGATTGCTGCTATTATGAGAAGGACACTGACCTGCAGAGATAAGAGGGTTATCATTCCGTTGTATAAGTCTCTGATCAGACCACACTTGGACTGTTGTTCTCAGATTTGGTCCCCAGGATTTGAAGGGGATAAATTAACTGTGGAAAGGATACAAAGACGGATGACAAAGATGGTTTCAGGACTGTACAAGGATAGTTATGAGGATCGGCTGAGAGAATGTGGACTGCAGAGATTGGTGGATAGAAGAAGGAGAGGTGATATGATTGAGACTTTTAAACTGTTGAGAGGTGGTTACAGGGTTGACACTGGGGAGTTCTTTCGCATGGTTGAACAGCGGGAAGGAGTGATGACAAGAGGCCATCCCTGGAAGTTACGAAAGGAAACTGTGAGCAAGAGGGTAAGGAGTGGTTTCTTTGTTTGGAGGGTGGTTGAGCCGTGGAATGCATTGCCTGATGGAGTGGTGGGAGCGAGAACGGTCAGTGAGTTTAAAGAGTGGTATGATAGACTGTGTTTCTCAGGGGGGGACCTCCCCTCGATGAGTCTTGACAGACTTTGTCTTAGGAAGGACCTCCCTTGAGTCTTTTGACTCCTTGGAGGCCTGAATAATAATAATAATAAAAGAATTCCTTCAGATTTTCCTTGAATCTCAGGGTTAATCTCTTTTCATATTCAAGTTTTTTCTTTCTTACCTTGCTAGTAATTTTCCTAGCCAAAGTCTTATATTTCTCATGCAACTGCTCTCCACCTCTTTCCACAATTTCCTTTCCACCTGCAGTTTCCATTTGATATCATTAGTCATCCACCTTATACTAAATCTTGTTCTCTTTTTAACTTGAGGTATACAACTTGTCACTGCTGCTAATAAATATTTCTTCACTAGTTCCAATGTGCTGGTGATATCTCACCTTTCCAATTTTGCTACTTATGGAACTTCTCCAAGCTGATTTCTAAGATTAATTATAATAGCCTATGTTATAATTTTACATAAATTCCCTTCTTCTCATCACTTCTATATGTCTACTCATCCCCCAAGTGGAGACTACATGGTCATTCTCTCCAACTGGGAATATGGATGACATTTTGGTTCTAAACAGGTCAACTAATGCTAAGAGCAAATTCAAAATTCTTGAGCCTCTGTTTTTTTTTTTTTTTCATGTTGCTCCCAAGCATGAAAGATTATTTGCAAACCTATCAGTGGTGGCCGGTGAAAATTTTAAATGGGAGTGCTGCATATACAAAAAAAAAAAAAAAAAAAAAAACTTTTGTTTACTAATCAGTAACGAATTATTAATAAATAAATTTACATATTAAAAATTGCTTTATTAAAAATATTTCATCCTCAGTGACACTCATCATAATTCAGCCTTGTATCTATAATAAATAAATAATTATATGTTATTTTAACAAAATAAAATAAGATTTACAAAAAATAGTTCACCATGCACATGCACCAATAATAAATATTTCATATCTCACAGAAATAATGCGCGTAAGCATACTAAAGATACACTGCCGTTTGAGTAGTGTGGGAATGACGTAATGTGCAATGACAAGCGCAAACGAATATCGGCGTTAGATCGCAGTGCATGTGTTTCGTAATCTAAAGCGTTAATCGAACAATTCCAATTATTAACTATTCAACGTCAAAACATAAGCTGTAACCTTTAACATGTTGTATTGGATTTATATAATGTTGTAAGCATTGTTATTATTTATAAACACAAACAAAATTTTAATTTTTCATTTTTTCCTTGGGGGTGCTGCAGTGCTTATGTACGGGCCACCACTGAAACCTATAGTACATTTTGCACCATGGGTGGGTTAAGGATATTTCTTTTCTCTATTTTTATCAATTTTATATAGTTTTTTTGTATTTTATTTATTTTTTACATAGTCTGGAAACCCTGGACTGGGTTTGTTGCCTGAGGCATTTGTCCCTAAAGAATTCCAGAAATCCCATTCCCTTACTACTAATACCACAAGCTGTTTCTTCTTCCAAATTTATGCTGCTATAGTTAAAATCTCTCTTAATGATCACTTGTTTTGCACTTTCCAAAACTCAACTGCCTAAACATTTCTTGTTCCTTATAAACTCTTCTCATATTTTCAACAAAATTTCCCACTATCAATATCCCACTAAATATCCTGTCCTGGCCACCTCAAAACAATATACAGTATCTCAAAACTATTAATGACATTGACCTCCAAATTCTCCACTCTCAGAGGACACAACCCATCAACTTTTCATAAGCAATACTCCACCACTGCATGTTTGCCCTTCCTATCTACTGGCAAAACACTCTATACTGTTCTATTTCGATTTCTATTCTTGGTCCAGCTGAGGCTATCAATGTGAGTAATTCATCTCCTTTATTCCTGATACTCCTGGCATTTGTATAGTGAAATATCAATTAATTGTCAGTATTTCTATACCTATTTGTATTTCCTCCACATTCCATTTAACTCTGCATAACACCATGCGTCCCCCATCTCCCAAGTGTCTAACCACACAAGAGGCTGATGTCCCTACTTCCTTCTACTCTTCTCCTTCTCCCTACACTAATACTCTCACTTTTCCCAAGAAAAATATTCTCTCCAGATGCCTACGTCCTTCCTCATTCAAATGAGATTGAAATTCAAATGCAGTAGGTGTATGCATCTCTTATATACAGCCCTCTTCTATCCTCAAATGCACTCTACGTATCCACATAATCCAAGCCTCTCAAATCCAATCCTACTTTTAATTATTGATAATTAAAATAAAATAAAATAACAATTATCAATAATAAAAATTATTGATAATAGATACTCTTTTCCTCATCTCTGCATCATTGTACTTTTTTGAGGAAAACCTGCAGGAAGACTATGATGTAGGTGGATTGATACAGGAAGCAGTGCCTTAGAAGAGGGACATATAAGATTTGATATTGCATTGTTGACAGATAACAGATTAATTTGGAGAAAAATTGTTAATAATAAGTTATTAACATTTTCAAGTTGTACTATCATAATATCCTGTAACATCCCTTAGGGTACATATCTTGATGACGATGATGATGAAAAAGAGTACACAGTAAATAAAATTCCATTTGTCTTTGTTTACTAACAGTCAAAATAATTATTAAATCATAACATTTTATAAATTTCAGGAAACACAACATAATTTTCCTTACCTTGCTTTTCTGTTTTGATACTTTTAATCATCTTTTTTTCCTTTTTACTTTTCCATTTTTTTTCTTTCTTCTTTTTCTTTACACAGTCTTCTTCATACAGGGGAGCACTACAGCTGCGCTGATGATCCAAAACCCAGATTGGTCTATTTTCGAAACCATCATCAGATTTGTTACCATCTCCATGAAGTAAGGGAAGAACAGGAACTGGTCTCATTTTAGCTGGTAATGTTTTTGATTTCATAACAACTTGAGGAATTCTGGTAAAAACAGGTGTCTGAATATAATTTTTATGGCAGGTCTTCTGACTAGACTGATTTAAAGGAGAAACATTCTCAAGTGCCTGACTGATATATACTTTTGTTCTGCCACATTGAATATCACTCATAATTTGATTATCTGTTATGATGCTTCTACTAACATTGCTGTCTGTCAGAGATGGTTTAATAGTTTTTATTTCAGGAAGGCAGTCTTCCATTGAGCAAGAAAACTGTAACCTTGGTCTCTGGATTGGTTGTAATTTAGTACTGGGACTGGAAAAAGTTGCTAATGAAGTTGTAGTAGAAGAATGGGAGAGAGGAGATCTTATAAAGATTTTGTTACTTTCTTCAGTTATTGGATTCTCAAGTTGTGAATTCACTGCTGTATATGTAACCTCACAATTTGGTAATGAAGTCTGTTTAAAAGTATTTTGAGATATCACAGTATTTAACTGATCACTATTTAAACTGACACGATTTTCAGTGACTAGATCATTTGGCAGGGTACTTTTAAATTTTTCTGTTTTATTATCCTGTGAGGCTGTTTGACTCCTAATATTTTTCTTGTGTGGAGGAGGAGGAGGTTTAAAACTAGGTGGTTTTTCATCTAAACCTATTAGTTGATTTGTTTTTAATAAATGTTTTACCTTTTTGAACCTCTCTGATCTTTCTTTACTTGTATCCTTTATCATACTGTAAAGTTCAACTGCAGCTTTGTGTGGCATTTCTCTTCCTAATAGTAGCAGCTTGTCACTTACAAAAGCATCTCTCTCATTATCAACTGCAGATGCTACATTTCCATTAGTAGAATAACTTTCAATTTTATTCAGGCAACCATGACAGCTTTCATCCGTTTGTATTGTACATTGCCTTTCAAAATCTATCACAGACTGAATGTTATTTTGTTCATTGCCAAACTCATGCACTTTATCTACAGGAACAAGTGTTTGTGGTGATGAATCACTAATGTCAATAGAGTTTATCTCTGATTCAACTTTCGTGCTGGTCTGCAAGTTTCTTTTATCTGTTTTCTGTAAACCTGACCCTTGGACTTTTAGTGAAGAAATAATAAATACACTTGGGTCAATGCATTTTATGGAAGACTTTTCTTCATCAGAAGGAAAGAAAACTTCTTCTGAAACTTCAGGCGTCTTGCTTAGTCTCAGATCATAAGATGACTCTGAAGATGAACTAAGTTGAGTACTGGGACTTCGTTTCGGCACAGGTGGAGGGGTAGGCTTTTTAAGCTGAAATAAAAATAGACTCTTTGAAAAGCAAATATTATAATGGAATAATTTTTAAACTGTAATTTCCTTCAAATTAAAACTGATCTTAAATTAGTAACTTTTATTAACACTGCATAGGGTTCTAAGTCTAACAGGCATCACATCAATTACATATACTATTAGTCTGTATATTTTATTGATTAGTTATTACTAAAATGTATGATTTCAGTAAGCAGTTTCTCAAGCAATGAAAAGGAAGATTTACCATCTTACCGGCCATTAAAGATCAAATATGCACCCTCAAAAGCTTCGTATCCATCATAAATTCCAATGTAATATCAATGGTATTACAATTTTAATATGCACTTTGTATTCATGGAAATGTTGACGTATATATACATCCTGGCCGGTAGCATGGTTAAAGGATGGAAACTTTATTATTATTCTCTGAAATAATGCAAAATTCAAATAAAGGTATGCATGAGAGACATGAATGATTTTATTTGTTAGTTTTTTTTTTTTATTTGTATTTATTTATACATTTTTAATAGAGTAATATAAAATCCATCAGCTTAAGAAATACAAGAGAATCACTATAATAATTGTAATTTTATCATTATAAGATCTCCAGGCATCAGGAGATTTATAGTGAGAGGTCTGCTGTAGATGTCTCACAAAGTTCAATCATATCACACCTTAAAATTTCTCACAGTCTTCTCAGGCAGTATATTCTATTTCATGCATCCATCAGTCTCCAGGCAAAAATTCTCCTGCTCAGTCCCTTGTGCGACTTCCAGAATGGCCCTTGTTCCTTCTCTATGTTCTACCATTTGGAAAATCTCCTGATTGCCAAATAGATAAGTACCTCTCAACAATTTAAATGTCTCAATCATATCACCCCTCCTAATCCTACCTACCAAACTATGCACATTACATTCCTTCAATGCACAATCCATCTTCACTATCATCCCAAGTCTTAATGTGATCTTTATTATCCACCTTTACATCCTTGGTAAAAAAAAAATCCTCATGTCCTCAAAATCCAGATAACTAGATCTACACACAGCTTAAGAAATACAAGAGAATCACTATAATAAGGCCATGTCTGGAGAGAATCACTCCAGACATGGCCTGATCAAGGTTCTATGCAATGGATCTTCCATTTCTTTATCTTTTATGGTTAGTCACTATTGCAGCAAACATCTTGGTTGTCTTCTTAACTTCAACTTCTTGTTGACCCCTTCCATAATCCATTTGTTTTCAGTAGTAGTCTCACCAATACAACTTCACATTTCTGAATGCCAAAGTTTCAAATCTTACAGTCACATTAAACTCCAATCATTTGTATACCTTTCTAATTTATTTAAATTATCCTGAAAAACCACACTACATCAGTACAATTCATATCTCTTTCCAGTTTATCATCTGTAAACAATACTCCCTTCTTTTAATCACTGACAATATCATTAGCATAAAGGCTTGTTACCTCAAGCCCTCTGATTTCTTGCAAGGAAAATGAATACAATTTGTTCTTTTATTATTATTTGTCACACAGACTAAAGGACTCATTTTGGGAGGCAAACACTAATTCACACAGTGCCTATTATACCTCTAACCTATATAATGATGATGTATGAATTTCCTCTGAAAACTCATTCTCCACTCTAAGCAAAATCTCTGCTCTTCACATCTCTCCTAATGACACTTACTCAATTTCCAGGGATTAATCCCTCTCTTGCATGTAGCAAAAAATTTATTCTGTAAATATTTATAAAACCTCTTTATTAACTTATGTCTCTATCATATTTCATTCTTTTCTGCCTATCAGCCAAATTTTGTTTCACAAATCTTTAATTTATCCTGATAGAGAGTATCCCACAGATCAGTTCTCATGTTGCTTATCTGTCTCTCTGCCTCTAAATTCACTCCACTACAATGCTCATCAGCACAAAACTCAGGCAACTAAATCAAGTATAGCAGTCCATATCAAGGCCTTAATGTGATACACTGAAGTGCCATTGAATCAGGGATAGCTACCTAGTACTATGTTGGATCCCCTCTGGCCCCGATACGGCTGCCACACAATAAGGCAAGGACTCACAAGTTTGTGAAAATGTTACACAGGTATAGTGACCTATGCATCCTCCAGAGCAGTCAACAATTTGCTCAAGTTCGGTGGTGATGGGACATGGGCCCGAACACTCTGTTGAATGGTATCCCAAAGATTTTTGATGGGATTTAAATCAGGGTTTCTAGATGGCCACTTCATTATTTCAAAGTCAACAGAATGTCCCTGGAACCAAAAAGTAGCCTGCTAGGACCTGTGAGATGTCTTGCTGCTAGACTCCATTGGGATGCATGGTGGACATAAATGGATGTAAATGGTTGGCCATGAGTTCCACTTACTGGGGTGCATTGAGAGTCATTGGTGCACATACCAAAGACATCCCACTGAAGACACATCAGGCCATCAGTGAGCCACTACCAGCTTGTAGAGTCTGACCTGACATGCAGAATCTATGGCTTCAGGGGGTTGGTGCCATATACTCAGTCACTCATCGGTGTTCTTCATCATCATCACATTCCTGATATATATACCCTCAAGGGGTGTACAAGATATGATAGTACTACATGAAAAATTTACATCATTACTAACTTCCTATCTACAGTTATCCTCCAAATCAGTCTGTTACCTGTCAAAACTCCAATATTATCAGGTCTTAAATTTCTGTCTTCGAAGGCACTTTTTACTGTATCAATCCACATATATCTTAGTCTTCCTCTGGGTCTTTTTCCTGCCAACCTGGCAGAGAACACTTGTTTTGCTAATCATTTCTCTCCCATTCAGTTTAAGTGACCATACCACCTGAGATTAGCTCTGCTGATGCATTCCTGGATGCCAATAATGTCCAGTTCTTTCCTAATATCCTCATTTTTAATATGATATTGCCATTGATGCCATCTGTTCATGCCCCTAATCTTTCTCAGGACTCTCATATCTGCAGTCTCTAGTCTTTGGCCAAATGTTTTACTTCTGACTCAGCTCTCAGATCCATAAGTTAAAATTGGCTTGAATACAGCTAATTTAGTGTTTTGGCTAATTTCTCTCTTATTCCATATAAATTTATTCAGTTGACTTCTTACCATACCAGCTTTGTTGATTCTGTTGTCTATTTCCATATTTAACTTACCATCTTCCCTAAAAATCGTGCCTAAGTAGCTGAAATGTTTTATTTGTTCTATAAGTTCTCCATTCACAATGCAGTTGATATTTTCAATGTGTCTGCCTATTTTCATTGTCTTTGTCTTTTTAATGCTGACCTTCATACCATATCTATTACAACAGTTATTCAATTTAGTCAGGGAATCTTGCAGACTTGTAGCAGATTTATTTAGAAGTATAACATCATCCACATAAAGCAAAGAGCTGAGATTAACATTACCAATTTTGATATCAGGTTTAATACCACTTTCCTTCATAATGCGATCCATATACATAATGAATAAGAGATGATATTATGTACATCCCTGTCTGACACCAGATTTAACATTAAACCATCTTCCTGTACTTCCATCAATTCTAACTGCTGACTTACAACTCAAATAAAGACTAAGTATTGCTTGATATAATGCCCCATTAACACCATATAACTGTAGGGTTTTGAAAAGCTTCTCTCGTCACCTTGTCATATGCCTTTTCCAGATTGACAAAACTTAAATACAGATCTTTGTTATATTCCCATGATTTGTCAATTATCTGTTGTAAGATGAAAATCTGATCTTGACAGCCTCTTTTTGGCATTGAATCCAGCTTGTTCTTCACCAAGCTTCTCTTCTACAACCGTTCCTTCTCAACCGTTTCTCAAGTATACTTGCATACATCTTACCTGGAACACTCAATAATGAAATACCTCTGTAATTCTCACATTCAGTTTTATTTCCCTTTTTTTATATATGGGTACTATGAGAGTTCTACTCCAATCATCTGGAATTCGTCCCTCTGTCCAGGCCTTCTGAATTATGCAATGCAGCCACTGCAAGAATTTTATACCTCCGTTCTTGAGCATTTCTGGTCGAATATCATCTACTTCTGCTGCCTTTCCACATTTTAGGCTTTTTATGACTTTTTCTACTTCAAGTATGGATATGTATTCCTGACTGCATGCCTGGTTAGTGTTTTTTTACCACAGTGCTGTCATCACTGCTTGTTTAATTTAGCAATTTTTTGAAGTAATTACTCCATACTTCAAGGATATCTTTTTCTGTTTTCATGTCACCTTCCTCCATTCCTGAGCTTCTTCAACAACCTCCAGAATATCTTGCCACCTTGTTAATATTTACTTTCTATGTTCATACCAAAGTCCTCCCATGGCTTAGCCAGTTTTGCACAGTGTTTAGCTTTCTTACATTTGTCTCTGTATTCTCTAAGAGCACAAACTGACTTATTTGCCAGAAACTTTTGATATGCTTTCTTCTTTTCCTTCACTGCCTCTTTAACATCCTGTGTCCACATGGAGTTCTGATTTTTTTAATCCTTGCAGAAAACCTTACCACATGCCTCTCTGGCTGAATCAATCAGTGTTTTCTTCAGGGCTTGCCACTGAATCTCCAAGGTTTGGTTCTTGTTCTCACACTCTTTCATTTTTTCTTTGCATATTTTAGCCTATAGTTCACATCTGAGAGCTGCTCAACTTTTATTTGATTTAAAACTTTCTTACATGTACTTCTTTTCAATATGAAATTCAATTTTATCCCGCTCTAGACTAAATGGTGATCACTTCCAATTTCAAATCCTCTGTACACTCCAGTGTCCTGCACCAGGGAGAAAACATCACCATCAACAATAACATAGTCAATGAGACTTTTCTTATTATTTGCCTCTTCTCTCCATGTGAATCTGTTCACATTTTTTGTTGGAATATTGTGTTAGTAATAACCATCGGCATTATGAAGTTTAAATCATGAGTCATCACTCCAGGCTACACATTGCCAATTTTTAATCATCTAGGTTCAATGTTCTTCATCCGTTACAAGTGACTCTTGCAGGTCAGCAAAGTCAGCTTCACTGAGACAGTGAAGTGAATGTTGCACGGACCTTGCACTGATTTTCCAACTGGAACCCTCATTCAGATGGGAGGTAATCTGAGATAATGTCTGGCCCTTATTGGTCTGTACAATGCAAGGCAACAATCATTCAAGGCTGGTTGCCCTTTGCAGTTTGTATGGGTGCATGTTTTTTTGCCTGAATTTTCATATTCCCAGAACACTCCTGAAGATGTGTTACGAGAAAATCCAAGTTTAATGACAATTTCCGAGATTAAGTGACTCATCCATCAGGCACCTATGATTTGCCTCTTCAAATACATCTAAATCCCAAGCCTTTCCCATTAAACTTCTCACGACAAATGCTTGGGGAAGCTAATGCTGACTGCTAAGTATAACCACAGTTTTGGCCATGCATGCATGCAAATGTGGGAGTTGTGGTACAGAATTTGTATA